>NW_026855648.1:0-491392 GCF_026571515.1 Ruditapes philippinarum | reverse complement strand
GAAGGGCTTTGGGAAAACTTGTGCCCGGGTTTGTTTGGACCGGAAAAGGGGCCCGGAACATTTAAACAATTTTTTCTTTTTAAGAAATTGTTTTCAAAGGCCTACCATTTTTTTATGAATAATTTCCAAAAACAAAAAAAAAAATTAAATTCCACAAGTTTACGAGAAAATATCTCTTTTTTTAAAAGGGCATATGCCATTTATGACGAATATTTTCAATTATTTATTTTATTTTCTTAAAATATTTTACAGCAATAATTTTTGTTATTTTTTAAAAAACTTTGGGAAATTTTTAAAAAACCCAAAATTTTTTTTTTTTTCCAAGTTTTTAAACCCTTTAAACGGTAAAAAAATAAACAAATTTTACAAATTTTTACAAACCCAGTTTTTTTGTTGTAATTTAAGGGGGTTTTGGGCCCAAATTTCCCCCAGGGTTTTCGAAAGTTATCCCGTACGGTATACATATGCCCGTTCAAAACGCGTTACCAATACCTGCGTCTCCAACGACGTGCGAATAGACGACGATTTGTCAAAAATGGATAGGCGATTTGTCTCTTTATCTGAGACATAAATGTACTACATGTTGATCAAAAGTCATGATTTTTTCTTTAATTTAGTTAAAAATTTTATTTATACTGTTTCTGAAATTCTTAAAGTCCGGGTTATTTTGCCTAGTAACATTAAATTAATATTAAATTTCATTAACAAAAATGGAATCACAACTCCTAAATCATCGGTAATCGGAATATTAAAAGAAGAGCATACACAAAATCCGTTTAGGGTTTGAGATATTTCACACACTGAACAAGTAAAATTATTATTTGAAAGCAAATAATAGTAAAAATGACAGCACAAAACAAGGGGATGAAAGGATTTAGATTCTGTATAATAGAACAAATAAAACATGGCCTTTCGTGGAAAATGCAAGTTTAGGGACTAGTTGTTCAGACTTCGGAAGGTATATGGACCTCAGCTGCGCTTCGGGCCAGACCAACCAGTCCGTAAGCTTGCATTTTCCCCGAAAGGCCATTTTTTATTTCTTAAATAAACCCCATATATCATTTCCGATATAGGGCCTTTTCTGTTCTAATATGTTTGAAACCGGTTGTACCGTCCACAAAACTGGATCCCGCGATAACGCAAAAAGTAATGAAAATATTTTTATGAAACTTGATATATGGATAGATGGCAGTATGGAGATTATGCACGTCCTTTTCTTTTCTTCCTATGTTGAAAATTCTGGCTGCTATGGCAACAAATATTCTGAAAATATGGCAAATTTAATAAAAGTCAGATATCTATCTGTGATAACGTTTGTGTAGATGAGCTACGCAATTCGCTGGTCAGTGATTTCCAGCAAATATTACGAAAATTTTCAAACAACATTTTTTAATTATAATTAATTAGTAACATAATGGTCAAGTCTACTATAACGGTGTAAAACAGATATCATATTGTATTTATCATCTTACAAGTATGTAAATAAAAAAACTACTAATTTGCCAACTGTCAACTTAACGCAGTAGGTAAGACTGTCAGTTAAATTTTTATTTGAATATCAATGCAAGGCATGTTCGATTCGCAAAAATTATTTCTGTATTAAAGAATATTTTTATTGTGTTGTGTTATTTTTTTTATTTACTTCTCATTTCACTTTTTCTTTTGTTTTCAATGTATACAAGAAAAAAAAATATTATAATCTGTATATTAAAATTATTAGATATTGTAACAAAACTACCTTGATATCCCAATTCATTTGCATATATCATAAAATTGATAAAAATAAGGAAAGAAAAATGTTAGACAATTTCTTAGGCTCGAACTCGTGGTAAAATTTTAAGTCGTATCGTTTACCAACAACTTTACCAAATTTGCCATAAAGTTGTTTTAAATGGTACTTCTTATCTTGTATTATATTTTCTTGCATATCAGACTGGCGTTTCCGTTAGTTTTACCCATGCCGGAAATTTCATCTGGCATGGGGGGTTCCAGATGAGTCGCGTGCTGTACAATGGCACGATAAAGATGACGTCATTTTACCGTTATGAATGATTTTGTAATTCATACGCTGTTGAATGAAAGTAGTTACGGTTGTAATGATATAAATTTTCATTGAAAATAAAGATAAAGAATTTAAAATATAATGGAATATGGTAGAATATGCAAGAAAAAATATCTGACATATGTTTGCGGTTCGGATCAGAATATCCGTCCCTCGGTCACCCGCCCATGGGCGGTAACTCGGCAAGCCTCGTTACCGCCCAATGGGCGGATCACCTCGGGACGGATATTCCGATCCGTACCGCAAAATATGACAGATATTATTACTCTTCTTCAAAAAAGCTGTTTTACCTATTATCCCGAGATGATAATTTGGTTCTAACGGTACTTGGGAAAGTCCATTAAAGGGTAAGTCTGCATATCATCGGAGATTGAAAGTGTCAACGACTATTATAGTATAATTTCTAATAAAAATGTGTACCATCGTAGTGGTTAAATTGGTAAATCAGGGTCACTGTAACCTCTTATGAAATGCACTCACAGGTTCGAAACCGACGCTCATACATGACATAGTGATGATGTTATTTTTTTTTTTTTTTTTTTTTTTGTCTGTCTTTTGTATGATCGTTTGAAAATACTTTGTTCTTCCCAATTTCTTTTTCTATTTTTTTTTTATTTGTTTCTTGTTCCCCTCGGTTTAAAGCAAACTGCTACATGTCAAGTGATTAATTAATTAATTAAATTTAGCAATTTAAAAATCAAACTATTTTAAACGCACTACGATTACGAAATATTTATATCTTGAATATATGGATCAATATATAACATACTTAACTTCATTATATTTTTACATTTATGATGATGTCTAACTGTACACAAGTGCATATCAAGCCGTGTCCAAAAAAACAACAACATTGAGGCATCAATGATGGAATTCGGTAGTTTCATATAATATAACCGGTTTATTTGTTATAAGTCGATATTACTAGTAATACATGTATCATACAAATACTGTACATCTTTTATGAATATTTCAACATAAATCGTTTACCATTTAAGTAGTAATTTTATATGATACCAGATCTTCAATATATGGATCCAAGTAAGTCATGAATGGAACCAGATGCTATTATATGAAACCGAATTATCAATATATTAAATCAATTTTACAATATATGAAACCAGTTTATCAATATATGTAACCGAAGTAGCAATATAAAAGTTGATTTTCACATTATATGATACCAGTTCTTCAATATATGATACCAAAGTAGCAATATATTGAACCAAAATGTCATTATATTGACGGGACTTTTTTACAGGCTGTATTCTATCCTTGCACCGGTATTACAGTCCTTGTTTAAAGAACATCGTGCTTCACTTACTGCATACTGACTGCATACTATAAGGAAAAAATATTTGAAATTAACGTCACATTCACTTAAAATGGGCTGGGCAGGCAAAACTTATCGTTATATATGTAGGAGTTGTATGTCATAATTTAAGCTATTGAGTCGTACTGACCATTAACAAAAACATGTTTAAAAAATATAAGTTCATCTCGACCTTTACCTTTGATCAAAAATAGGCAGTGCCAGAAGGACACATCAAGGTTAATCTACTGACAAAGTTAAAAAATAACTTGTCAAATAATAATTGATTTCATGAAAAAGTTTATGCATTGTAACCCAGTGACCTCGGTCTTTGACTTGTTGACTTGAAAATAGGCTATTTTGGTTCCATATAATGACAATTGCTATCATAGAATGTAACATCAACTTATATACTAGCTGCTACTTTGGTTCGATACATTAATAAAATGGTTCCATATGTTGTAAAAAAGACTTAATATAATGATAATTCGGTTTCATATAAGGGCATATTGAATATCTGGTATCATATAATGTGACAATTAACTTATATATTGATACTTTGGCTCCATACATTGATAAAATGGTTTCATATATTGTAAAAATGAATTAATATATTGATAATTCGGTTTCATATAAGGACACCTCGTTCCATATATTGTTACTTTGGTTCCATATATTGAATAATTTGTATCATATATTGTAATAACCAACTCATACATTGATACTTTGGTTCCATACATTGATAAAATGGTTTCATATATTATAAAAATGAATAAATATATTGATAATTTGGTTTCATATAAGAACACCTTGTTCCATACGTTGTTACTTTGGTTCCACATATTGAATTATTGGAATCATATATTGTAATAACCAACTCATATATTGCTACTTTGGTTCCATACATTGATAAAATGGTTTCATATATTGTAAAAATGATTTACTATATTGATAATTTGGTTTCATAGAAGGACACCTGGTTTCATACATTGCTACTTTGGTTCCATATATTGAATAATTTGTATAACCAACTCATATATTGCTACTTTGGTTCCATACATTGATAAAATGGTTTCATATTTTGTAAAAATGAATTAACATATTGATAATTCGGTTTCATATCAGGACATCTGGTTCCATACATGGCTACTTTGGTAACATATATTGAAGAATTGGAATCATATATTGAGAAAAACAACTTATATATTGCTAACTCGGTTTCATACACTGACAGTATGGTTTCATATATTGTTACTGTGGATTAATATAATGGATTCCGGTTAAATAAGAAGGTGTTTTCAATTCATATATAGTCGAAGTGAACTCATATATTATCCAAATGGTTACATAAATTGAAAAAGAACAATATCAGACAGCCATGGGTTTCCATAAAATCTGCTATAAAATGATATTTATCGGCTGCTTTTAAATTGGTCAGATGTCACTGGGTCATTAAAGATGTTATCGCATGGTTTGGAACTTTTCATTTGTTCTTACTTACCCATTATCAATGAGCATTTGAAAACTGTATTGATATATAACAGTACAATTTTTTCATTGCTTCAGATAGGAAAAAATCTCGAATGATATATAACAGTTGATTTTTTTTTGCGCACAGGTCTGTTATATAACAATGAAATTTTTTTTACAGAGGCTCCAATTGGGCAATGGTACCGAACATTCCCAGTGGCAAAAATAAAATAAAATAAATTAAAAAAGGTACATTCGCTGAAATAATTATTTCCACTGAAAAAAAAGCTCTTTAACACATTACTTCATGAGCATTTTGTGAAAGGGATACGGACAAAAGCACGCCCCGGACGAAAGCCCCTACCCCGTCTAAAAATGACAATGTGAACAAAAGCCCCCACCCCTTCACCCCCATGAAATTAACACATAGGACAAAAGCCCCCCATAAAAAAGTAAGGTAGGACAAAAGCCCCCCCCCCCATGGTCAATCAAATTTACATATAGTGTATTAAAGTTGTGTTTTTTATGTGTTTAAAAGGAATGTCAGACATAATCCCCTTCGGACAAAATCCCCTTCACCTACCCGGACAAAATCCCCTTCATGGGTGGACATAATCCCCTTCATTTTTTGCAAGGCTGGACAAAATCCCCTTCACTACCCGGAAAAAATCCCCTTGTTTCATAGGTTTCTAATGTATTATTATGCTCCATAAAAATTGATGAATAATTTATATTATACTCCCTAAAAATTGATGAATAATGAACTTTTGTTTTTTTTATTTATAATTATGTAGCAATAGTTACCTTTATTTAGTTTAGAAGTTTTCATTAAAATTATGGTAAATTATCAACTGCATAACACGGAAGAAGGACAAAACCCCACCAGTTAAAACCCCACCACTCAAAATTTTATAGAGTGGACAAAACCCCACCACTAAATTTTATAGAGTGGACAAAACCCCACCACTAAATTTTACAGAGTGGACAAAACCCCACCACTTACCAATTATTGGGCAAGATTTGATGAATTAAAATATATATAATATACAGTTCACATCTTCACATTTTATTTTTTAATTTCAATTTTAAGAGATTATACAAATAATTTACAAACTGTTAAATCAACATCAAAGAGCAGTCATTTATTTGAGACTGTGCCACATTTATGACCTTGAATTATCCATTATTTTTAGTTTCTTCAAATTCATTTCTTCAATTTATTTATATAGAAAATAAACTACTTAATAATCAAGAATGAAGCACATTTTCATCAATTAATGATTAAAAAATAGCACATTTTTATAGCACATTTTTTAATTTATTCAGTTCAGTCAATTTTCGTTCATTGTACTTCATTGTACTTAGTTTAAGTGGATACTGTGGCTGATAGCCTATAGAAACTCGGGTACGGTCTTCTCCTTATTGATGAGTTGTTCACACATTCTTTTGAGTTTTGCTGATGCACAATTGTTAGTTTTTTAACATGTTTACAAGAAAGTTTTGTCCACTCTATAAAACTGAAGTGGTGGGGTTTTGTCCACTCTATAAAATTTAGTGGTGGGGTTTTGTCCACTCTATAAAATTTTGAGTGGTGGGGTTTTAACTGGTGGGGTTTTGACCTACATTCGCATAACACATATTTGATTAGGCAATTTCTTTAAAAGTTTTAAATTGATTAGTATGAAGCCAATAATTGTTTCATTGATTGTATAAGTTGATAATTCTAATTGATATATACTATCCATTGTTACAATTTCTATTGATGAAAGAGTAATAATTTAATCAAACCAAGATCACTGCACTACTTGATTGATTGTTATGAATGCTTTAACAAAGCAATTTAAATGTGATTTAAATGTTGCTAATTGGATGTGCTTTTCTGCTGAAATATTTTCTCCTCATTTATACATTAAGATATTTACTACACAGCATAATGCAGTATGTTGCTCTCATACCCACTTAAAAATCAAAGCACAGAAGGCGCTGAATTTGTTTGGGTCTCAGAATGTAAGAAAGGTGCAGGTTGTGAGATTATATGTATAGTGCCACCAATGCTTTCCAGCGTTTTAATTGTAGTAAATTGGCTATAAGACTTATTGCAACACTGATATGCAATCCAATGTTTATTTGACTTAAACAATTTGAAAAAAAAATGAGTTGCCTTTACTGGGATTTGAACTCCAGGCCTCTCGCTTCATAGGCGAGCGCGAAAACCCTTCAGCCACGGTGAATTTATATGTGAACGACCTGAAGAAAACCATATTATTCTAAATTAGGGCTTTTAACGACTTTAACTGTTGTTTAACACAGATGTAAATAATCCTGGAGCTTACTATAAGCATGTATATTTATAAAGAATCAAAGGGATGCAAGTTCTGTGGTATTTTCTGATCTTTGCAATCTTAATCGTACTGTATATCTGTATGCATTTTCCTGTATAAGTTTATTTTTATGTATTATAATTCATTTTGCAAGGCACCAGAGTTTGATACATACGGAATTCTGCATAACTAGAGATGCATCAAAAAATCATTTATGTTCATTTTTTTACGACTGTCACACTTTATCCTTGCATATCATGGCTACTTCCTTAACAAAGACACTTAAAAAAGAATTTAAAAAAAAGTTTCCTCGACTTGGATTTGAACTCCAGACCTCTCACTCTGAAGCGAGCGCGTTACCCCTGCACCACGGAGAAGTTATACAAATAATTTCTGAATAACATCAAGTCATTCTAGATTTAGAACTTCCATTGCATTTCGGGTTTGTTATCCTTATTAATTTCAAGGTATTTTGTTCAGGATAAACCAGTTGTTTAAAATTGAATTAAATAATTTAGCGAAAATCTTCTCGCCCAAACAGTCCGACATGTAGAATCTATATATTCCACTACTCGGTTTGTGTAGTATCCGGTAATCGATATCGCTAAAAATAGTATTTTCATTGATAAAATCATATTCATCCGCGTAATTTGTGATTGTGCATTTATTGACAATTCTATTAGCCAACGCTATTTTTAAACTTTGAATGCGTTGTTATTTGTTGGATACTTGTAACAAAATAAAAATATTTCTTTCTTTTAAATCGCTAGTTTTAAGCTGTTTTGAGAACTACTTGTTGTTAGGTTTGTTGTGAACTTTTGTGTCAGAGATTGTATGTCCGCTTTGTATTTACTTAATTTCGATCAGAAAATACAATAAAACAATATTAGAAATCTTCGACCATTCGGGAATTATTTTGCTTGAAAATTAATTCGCCTGTTTTTGACCATCTTTACGCAGTGATCTCCCCTGAATTTTTCGGCGTTAGTGTACATATAAAGGGAAGTAACCGCTTCAAAAAAGTGGACTACTTTCGGCGTTTGCAATTAACAACATTAGACTCTGAAATTTCGCTACCATTATTTGTTTGGTCTGACGACCCAAACAAATAAAAACGAATATCCCTCTGAGGCGGATTTTGTCCTAGGTAGCAATTTTATGAAGGGGATTTTGTCCACTTCAAAATTTCACAAATGAAGGGGATTATGTCCACCCATGAAGGGGATTATGTCCGGATATACAAAAATACATGAAGGGGATTTTGTCCGAAGGGGATTATGTCCGTACTCCGTTTAAAAGATATGTATGGACATCACATGTAGGTGACATAAAGCAAAGGATATTAATTTGATCCTTTTACAAATTTACAAAAGTGATTAAACATTACTACTCTTCTGAACCTTGTTGTGTATATGAAAAGCTATGAATTCAGTATGCATGAATTATTTCATCTGTTATCAAATACTTTGTTATCACTTCAACAAATATAAATAAACATTAAAACAAACTCTTTTCATTTTTATTTAAAAGTTTATGTGTAACGGCGTCGACATTTTTTTAGCAGAAACATCCCTTGATGTCGCCCCAGCCAGTACCAACGAGTTTCATGTACTTACAGTATGTGTTACTGCATCGTGTCACCCCCTGTGGTGTGACTTTGGGGGTTATAACCGGTTATAAATAATTTAACGGATAACGTAGGGGTCTGAGAGAGAACAGCCGAATTATGACACTTTGTTTGATGCGCGTCAGACTAACTTAATTTGAGTCGGCATAACTTTCTTGATAAACAAGCATTTTACATGCGGTTTAAAGCACATTCATGAAAGGAATTCAATTACGGAGGGAACCGTGTCAGGGATTTTTGTTTGCTCAATCAGCGACTCAATAATCTTTAATTACGTAATATGTATGGTGAAAAAAGTCGCATAAGTTGTTCAACAAGACGTCGACAGTAATTTGTTTTTAGAAAAGATAGAAAAAATCTGAAACTGTGTCCACCAGATATTATAATTATGTTTATATTTCCAAGAGTTTGAAAACAAAAAATAAAAAATGACTTTGATATAACGATTTAACATTATAGATTTTTTTTATCAAAATCAATAATTTACAAAGACATTTCCTTTGAAATACGATATTTTTTATGAAGATCAAAGACATTTAATGCACAAAATTTAAATATTAAATTAAAGATTATAAAGGGGTGGCAGGAAAAGAACTATATACAAAAACACATTACATGGAAACAGGTCATTGAATATCATCGGGCCTGATAGTGTAGTGGTTATGTTACTTGTCTTGCATACGGAAGGTTTTGAGTTCAAATCCAACAAAGGGGTAATACTTTTTTAGGCCCTTTGTATTTTTTTTAATTTCTTTTTTCAATTTATAATTTTTTATACATGTATATATAATTCTGGATACGGACAAAAGCCCCCTCCTCGGACGAAAGCCCCCCCCCCCGTTTAAAAATGACAAGGTGGACAAGAGTCCCCCCCCCCATGAATTTTCCACATAGGACAAAAGCCCCCTATAAAAAAGTAAAAGTAGGACAAAGCCCCCCCATTCATAAAAAGTAAAGGTAGGACAAAAGACCAGTCAGTTTAAGTTTATTTATACTCGGCGCCGGTATAACCATCTGTCCGAGAATATAGCATCCTTGCCGGTCCACTAAGGTAGTCACATCGGAGACGTCTTTGTCAAGCTGAATTTTCCTGTAGCCTATTCTTCGTTCGTTGGTGGTAGAGGAGTACGACAATACTGGCCAGGCATCAAGTTCCATACTGACGAAAACAAAAACGGCTCTCATTAGCGCCAACCCTCCAGAGTTAGTCACGACAGGTCAACCAATCACCTCTGGTACTTAAGATGACTTGACCTTTGACCTGCCGTGTGCCTTTTCCTCGACGTGCACGCCTCTGGAGGGATTTGGAGAAGGTCAAAAGACCCCCATCAAATTTACATTTAATGACATAAGTACTTTCACAAGTTTTAGCCATTTTGATTGTGATGTATATGTTGTACACGTGATTAAACGAAAATGAACTATTTGAATTGAATTAACGAAGCTGTTCGTTGTGTATTTTCAATAATTATTTGTTATCTAATTTCATATAAATTGCCATAACTTATGTTAAATAAATATTATAAACACTTAAAATCTAAAAGTGGTTACCAGGCGTCTGTATAAAATATAATGTGAATTGTATATCATAAAACATGTTGCCGCCAACTTCACAAAAATGACAAAATTAAAAAAATCTCTGAAAGTGATTTTTTCTTTAGATATATCGTTTAAATAACAATAATTATCTTTAAAACTTCATTAAATGCCGTTTTATTGTTAAAAAAACATTTTTACAACATTAAAATTTTTGGCTGCTAGGCCGCCAGGCCGCTAGGCCGCCAACTTCACAAAAACGACAAAATTAAAAAAATCTCTGAAAGTGATTTTTTCTTTAGATATATCGTTTAAATAACAATAATTATCTTTAAAACTTCATTAAATGCCGTTTTATTGTTAAAAAAACATTTTTACAACATTAAAATTTTTGGCTGCTAGGCCGCCAGGCCGCTAGGCCGCCAACTTCACAAAAATGACAAACTTAAAAAAATCTCTGAAAGTGATTTTTTCTTTAGATATATCGTTTAAATAACAATAATTATCTTTAAAACTTCATTAAATGCCGTTTTATTGTTAAAAATCATTTTTACAACATTAAAATTTTTGGCTGCTAGGCCGCCAGGCCGCTAGGCCGCCAACTTCACAAAAATGACAAAAATTAAAAAAATCTCTGAAAGTGATTTTTTCTTTAGATATGTCGTTTAAATAACAATAATTATCTTTAAAACTTCATGAAATGCCGTTTTATTGTTAAAAAAACATTTTTACAACATTAAAATTTTTGGCTGCTAGGCCGCCAGGCCGCTAGGCCGCCAACTTCACAAAAATGACAAACTTAAAAAAATCTCTGAAAGTGATTTTTTCTTTAGATATATCGTTTAAATAACAATAATTATCTTTAAAACTTCATAAATTGCCGTTTTATTGTTAAAAAAACATTTTTACAACATTAAAATTTTTGGCTGCTAGGCCGCCAGGCCGCTAGGCCGCCAACTTCACAAAAATGACAAATTAAAAAAATCTCTGAAAGTGATTTTTTCTTTAGATATATCGTTTAAATAACAATAATTATCTTTAAAACTTCATTAAATGCCGTTTTATTGTTAAAAAAACATTTTTACAACATTAAAATTTTGGCTGCTAGGCCGCCAGGCCGCTAGGCCGCCAACTTCACAAAAATGACAAAATTAAAAAAATCTCTGAAAGTGATTTTTTCTTTAGATATATCGTTTAAATAACAATAATTATCTTTAAAACTTCATTAAATGCCGTTTTATTGTTAAAAAAACATTTTTACAACATTAAAATTTTTGGCTGCTAGGCCGCCAGGCCGCTAGGCCGCCAACTTCACAAAAACGACAAAATTAAAAAAATCTCTGAAAGTGATTTTTTCTTTAGATATGTCGTTTAAATAACAATAATTATCTTTAAAACTTCATTAAATGCCGTTTTATTGTTAAAAAAACATTTTTACAACATAAAAATTTTGGGCCGCTAGGCCGCTAGGCCGCTGGGCCGCCAACTTCACAAAAATGACAAAATTAAAATAATTTCTGAAAGTGATTTTTTCTTTAGATATATCGTTTAAATAACAATAATTATCTTTAAAACTTCATTAAATGCCGTTTTATTGTTAAAAAAACATTTTTACAACATTAAAATTTTTGGCCGCTAGGCCGCCAGGCCGCTAGGCCGCCAACTTCACGCCGCTAGGCCGCCAGGCCGCTGGGCCGCCAACTTCACGCCGCTGGGCCGCCAGGCCGCCAACTTCAGGCCGCCAGGCCGCCAGGCTTCACGCCGCCAGGCCGCCAGGCCGCTAGGCCGCCAACTTCACACATCTTACAAAAATACATTATCATAAAAACGTAGCTGCGGATAAAAATAACTGATCTATATACTTAAAGGGTCTCCACTGAGTTTTTTTAACATGATGGGACTGCAAATAATTTCTATAGAATAATAACTTGTGTTCATTAGCTCACTAAATTTACCCAGAATAATTTTTCACGTTGATGCATTTGTTTGTCTAAAAATTGTTTTAAAAAAATGACCCTTAACTGAAAGTGTTGCAACTCTTTTCACTCAAATCTAGCTAAGCTAGAATGTCACAAAAATATTATGTTTAATTTACTTTTTAGAACATTTTTTTAGTCATCGTTTGCATATCTTTTTGTTTTGAGTGCCCGAGCTGATATAAGTGAGATTTGAATTTCCGTGATTTTTTGGAGTTTTTTTTACTTCAGTGGAGTGCTTTTAAATCTATTCTAAAAACCGTAATGACAGAGTGGGTGATATATGTGAAGTAACTGAACTGTTATTTAGTTTAAAATTTAAACCACTGCGACTATCCAAATGTTTCATTGAAGGAAAATCTCTTTGGCATTGACCGGATATGGCTCCAAAACATACTTTGACCAGTCTACATTGCAACAGCGCGTTCCCTAG
This sequence comes from Ruditapes philippinarum, assembly GCF_026571515.1. NCBI lineage: Eukaryota > Metazoa > Mollusca > Bivalvia > Venerida > Veneridae > Ruditapes > Ruditapes philippinarum. The sequence goes on along the minus strand of NW_026855648.1, from coordinate 478,655 downwards.
TGCGACTATATAAAATGAAAAAGTCCATAAAAGCAACTGACTTACTGACCTTGTAATAGTCGCCTGCAAGACTGTCGTCCAACAATAATATCATCTTAATCTAACTTTATAAGTTAAAGCAGAAAACATTCCCTGATCTTTATCAATGTTTACTTAACAGCTTAGATATTTGTTGTCCGTTATTTATTTTGAATGAATTGCATACTTGACATAAAACAGCAATAAATAACAAAGGTTCACACATTTGACAAAAAAATTGGTTGTCATAAATATAAAATATGAATAGATATATGGTTACGTAAAATCACTATAACTCAAATGAAAGTAAATTTGGCACACAGGATGATGTAATGCAATCGACACAAAGAATAAATTATGTAAAAAAACATATTCAAGTTGAAAGACAATAACATAAAAAATGTAAGAAGTGGAAGATAATATTACATTGTAAAAAGTATAGGTTTCCTGAGGAAAAACAAACAAGTATGTCATTGAGTAATAGTATCCATGTATTATGTGATTTTCATTTTGTTTCCATAGAAACGTCACTCTGGTAGTTGACCATCTGGTTGTATTGTTTCGACAACCTGTCTAGTAAGTTCAGAAAATTTAATACGGAATTTGAAATATTTGATGTCAAATCTGAATAAAATTAACATATAGTTACAACTTCAACGCAATGTTCTATTCTTGGCGAAACAATGCATAATTATGTGTAATTGAGAATTAAAGACGAAACCTTTACATTTCTATTATGTTAACGATGTTTACAAGATATTTATATTAAACATATTAATTTCAGCTCCATTTTTCAACTTCTTTCAATTAGGTTAGAGTTCCTGGAATAAACCAGTACTTTGATCAAAGAAAGAAACATACATGTTGCACATGTATAGCTAGGGCTCGGATCCACAATAATTATGTCTGCTAGTTAAAAGTAACAAACACTTTAACCACAAGCCATCTGTTCTGCACTCAGCTATAGGATCGATGTCACAAGTTTGTCAAAAAATACAAAAATGTCATGCTGAAAGTGGAGGAAAAATAGATATTAAAAACGGAAATATGACATAAAATCGGGTGACTGTTTTAGCTGATAATTTGTATTTAAGCGGTGACACGGAGATGCCAGATATCTAATTAATGCATTAATGCAAAATCTTATACAGTATCGTCAGTAAATCTTATCTATGAAAACTTATATAGTGAACGGCACAAACACGTGCGTTTGCGACCCACGCAGACAAGTGCGCATTAGTGAAATCTTAAAAGCTATATATCACAATAAATCAACAAGTAATTTAGACCATAAACAAACCTGTATATGGTATGGTAAGTTACAGTTCAGGTTAATAAGAAATGGTAAAGAAATAAAATGAAAATGTTACAACAACTTCACTCTATAGAAAATAGGAAAATAGGAATTCAAGATTCTATGCAGATAACATTTAACTCATCTATGTCATTTACTTTATCAAATTTTCACATATCTGGACTGAAATGGCTGTAAAGTTTTAGAATATATAGATGTTTAACCTCATTTAATTCCAACTGGTACTTGTATTGGTGATATATTGCAATTGCTGTAATATGTGGTAACTCATTTGGCCTTTGCCACATACTAAGTATTTTATAACACTGCAATGAAGATGACAATTCATTAACACGTATGAACATGCATCTTTAAGGGGAGATGACATTTGTTGAAAACTTGAAATTAAATGACAAAGTCAAATTTTCTACTAACATGGAAAATAATTGAGTTTTTTCTGTAGTTGTCATTCATGACTGAAAATCTCTATATTTTACAACACACTTAATTGCATGTTTTATATTTCGTAAGACAACAATCTAGAGATATATTTATATATATAAAAGAAAACAATGTTGTTATAAAACATCTTTGACTATCAATGAACTTACTAGGCAAAGACAAGGTGTTTTTAATTTATTAGAATCTACTTAATTTGATTCATAAGAAAATAGAACTTGTTATCTATCCGACGTCAGTAATAAAATGTAATAATTCACTTTAAAATATCGTAGGATCATGAACATTTACAATGAAATCACGTGACTTCTCGTGTTCATTTAGGTGTTTCATAATTCAAATTGATTCAATCAAGTATAAATTCTGAAAATAGAAATATTTCAGCTAGTTTTTTTTATATTTGCGTGATGTGAAATGCATGCATTTGCGCACAATATTTCTTGAATTATACAAACAGATTTCATACTGACGTATATTTATTATCATAATTCGAATATAAGCATTTACTATAAATAGGTTTATTTTTGAATATTGAAATATGTTTTTCTTTTAAAGCGTTTATCACAGTGAGAAATGCAGTGAGGTTATTATGCGCCGTTTTGGAAAGGCTGAAAACAGAAATGAATACACGTGTATTGACTGATTACTAATACATATAAAAACATTACCACACGTGTTGGTAAAACTTTCGTATTAATTTATCAATAAAATGACTAATCAGTATACTCGTACCTGTATATAAAAATATCAAATATCAGTTAGTGAGCTTTGGCACCCTGGATGAACAAGTTTTGTCACGTGACCACAAATGCAAACGCCGATTTAACATTTCAGCAAACACGGACCCAATTTCAGGTAATTATTTGAAGATATCTTTTTTCTACTGCATCCACAAAATTAAGACCTAGACCGTAGGACCCGGCGTTAATTGAACTTTTATTTTATGTAGGTAGTAATTGCGAGACTTAAGTATTTTTTTTAGAACACTTCGACACAAATTTTCTTTTTGCAAGGCAAACGCCGATAGGTTTTACCTTTTTTATTCTTTTTTGTTCACTTGAAACCCATGTTGAGGGAAAATAATAGAAGATATGTCTTTTTACAAGCAATTCTCGTCCCTAACTTATTTATAATTTCATTAGCAAGGTTATATTCGATATAAACCCATGTTTTCCACTTATTGTCGATTTTGCAAACGTCGTTTGATCATGTACAATATGCAAACGTCGGTTGGTCATTTGAAATATATGCAAGCGGATGTCTCTTTGAACGCTGGACTATAATTATGTGTCTCATTTCCAGAGTTCTTCATCATATGAAACAGTTTCATTGCAAACTGATTCTTATAACTCCATTCTGGCCACGACGCCCATGGTTTCCAAAGTTATTAAATCTGTCGGTAGCTCAACCGCAATGTCTTCCATTGGTTACAAATATGTAACAACAACCAAAATCTCAGATATGTCATCCAAATCCAGGTGTTCTGAACCTGATTGCATGGTTGCTATCGCCAGATAGTTTAGAGAAAAAGTTTTTCAAGATCAGTTAGGAAACTTCTTACAGCCAGCTGGAGAACTGGTACTCAGAAAGATTACTCCAGTCCAGCAATTAAGACAATTTATGATATGGTGTCGTGAAAAGAATATTGATTCCTTCACAACATCCTTATATAATTGTGCTGAGTTTTTATCAGATCTGTACAATAAAGGTTTACAGTATCGTACAATAACAGGTTACCGCTCTATGTTATCTGCAGTTTTACCTCCAATAGATAACACTTCTATTGGTCAACATCCGTATGTTATCAGATTATTAAAAGGAGTATTCAACTTAAGACCTCCTCTGAATTGGATTTGCCAAAAGTTCTTAGTGCGCTACAAAAATATCCTTTTGAACCTTTGAGAAAAACATCAATACAATTTTTAACATATAAAGTTGTTTTTCTTACAGCTATCACGACATTCAGGAGAGCCAGCGACCTTCAAGCGTTAAAATTAGGAGAAGGAGCTATTTCTGAAGGCAGATGGGATAACTTATTTGGCTTAATAGGATAGACTTGGTCATTCATCAGCAAAAATTTTGTACCAGCTTTCAAGACCAACAAATTACTTGATCCTAAAAGAGCACTTGTTATCTTTCTTAAAAGAACTGAATCCTTCAGACGTAAAGATGAAACAAGTTTATTTCTGACAATAAATGTACCTAATTCTAAAGCTTCTTCACAAATTTTGGCTTCATATATTATTAAAACTATTCAAGAGGCTTATGAAGATAAACATCAAAGTGTAACAGCACATTCTACAAGAGCTTTAGGTCCCTCATGGGCACTCTTTAAAGGTGCGTCAATGAAATCAATTCTCAACGCTGCAGATTGGTCAAAAGAAAACACCTTCGTTCAATTTTATTTGAAACAAGTTACTCCAAGTGTTCTCACTGTGTAGTTCAACGTCGCTGTATTGTTCAACCTAAGAAGATTGAAATTTTTCTAAATTTTTAAATCAAAGTTTATACCCGACGGATTTTGTGTGGAATTGATTTTTGAGAAGATTATACGGTTTTATGAATACATGTATATATGGAAGTTTTATGAAAGTTTTTTATTCAAGAAGAAGAATGTTTTAAAACGAAAAAAAAGAAGAAAAGAGAAAGTATTTTGTTCGAAGAATTGTAATATTTGCAACTTGACTTAAATAACCAGCGGTTATATATATATTTAATATGTTCAACCGGCGTTTGCATATTTTACATGTTCAAACGACGTTTGCAAATTAGACAATACGGGGAATAACATGGATTAATGTCAAATATAACTTTGCTAATGAAATTGTAAATGAGTTAGGGACGGGAATGGCATTTAAAAAGACATATCCTCTATTATTTTACCTCAACATGTATTTCCAGTGAATAAAAAAGATTGGAAATAGTAAAACCTATCGGCGTTTGCTTTGCGAAAAGAACATTTGTGTCGAAGTGTTCTAAAAAACTACTAAAGTCTAGTATTGATAACTCACATAAAATAAAAGCTTAATTTACGCCGGGTCCTACGGTCTAGGTCTGAATTTTGTGGATGCAGTAGAAGAAAAGATATCTTCAAATAATTACCTGAAATTGGGTCCGTGTTTGCTGAAATGTTAAATCGGCGTTTGCATTTGTGGTCACGTGACAAAACTTGTTCATCCAGGGTGTTTGGTATGTGGTATATAACATCATCTAGAGGCCCTCTACAAAAATTGTTCTAGTATTTTTTTCTAGGGCCAAGCTGTGTAGGAGCACATTTGTCTCGGAACACATTTGTCTCACGAAGTGTGACCGATGTGTTCGTAAACATTCATATTTGCGACAAATTGGAAATGAGACAGATGTGTTCGACCCACAATAGAAAGGACACTCGAAGCACATTTGTCTCACATTTTTTCCATAAAATTCTCAAAAGGTAATAATTATGTCCATCTGTATACCGGCTACCAACCATTGTTCTGTGTTTTCTGTATTCATAATACCGTTTTGAGGTCACTTCCGGTCAGTCAAAAAGTTTATGCCTCTGCATAGGAGTTATATATTGAATTAAAAAATATCCCTGTTCTGCATGTCACAAAAGTGAAGCATTCAGAACCAAAACATCTATGCAGCAAGTCTAATCGTATCTGTTATCAATAATTGTGATACGTCTATTTTTTAATGCTTAAAGTTTTATAGATGATTTATGGCACTAGAAATATTCTTAGCAAAAACAAGGTAGTATCTACGGTTGCATAAAGGGGACATAGAATTTTCTAATTTTATTACGTGCGCACACAATAGCTTTTCCGTGGCCACGCGATACTATAAGTGCGCACGCGATAGCTATTACGTGCGCACGCGGATATGTATTCCGCATTTGGACCCTGACTTGATCCTCGTATGAATAGTTCGACGCCGCGTGTATGTGTCGAATCTACGGCGGTTAGGGGCAAGTGTTTTTTTTGAAATTACTCGGCAACGGAGGCCCTTAAATGATCCATGGTAAAAATAAGAAGACCATTTACACACGTATTTCTCGTTTTCATCAGCAATATATGTATAAAAAGTCGTCATTTTCCAAGAATTGCGGCTTTCAGATTTCGCCATTGAAAAGACACTTACAACATGCATGAGTTTCCTAAAACAATCCGGATAATGACATAATTATGGAATATCGGGCCACTCAGAAATCGGGCGAGACGCGACATTCTGATGATATGAGACACGAAGCGAGGCACGATATTGTAACAGGAAATCTCGCAATATCGAAGTATCCCGTGCCTTTTAAGAGATTTCAGAAATGAATAATTTTCTACTTCTTTAGATAGGGCAAGTATGAACTTATTAATATTCAAATAATGATTTCTGAGGAAGTAAGATGCTTGTTACCCAAAGAAATTTGCGATAAATGTGAAATAATGCGTCATAAAAGTAGAAAAATATAAACAATTTACATGTAGTACTTTGACTTCTATACAAAATTCTAAATCTCTTCAACTGAACAAATTGCAAAAAAGCAGCAGATGAATTATGCTTCGGGTAATTAGCCAATGAGTAACTTTTTTGAGCTAAAAAAGTATACCAAAAATAAAAAAGCTTTTGAGGAATAAATAAAGCATTTGTCAGCATAATGGGCCTTTAGAGATTTTATGTAGACTTAAGGGAATCTCTTAGCGTATATGACTGGTTAATGTCTTGTCTCCGCTGTCGACGAACGGGATGGAAGCCGAGAGCGAGTTCGCGAGACAGCGAGATTTGGCGAAATGCGAACGAGTCACGATATTTTCATTCATTACCGTTCGGTACATAAAGTAATTTTGTCTCCCTGACAGCTATGCACATAGGTACAAGGTGAAATGAGAATGGTACGATTGTGAAATTACGATGATCGATGACACATAGAGAAATAATTCGCGGTTTCATCATCTGCGCTCGCAGTTTCATCATACGTCCAGTATTTCAAAACCATCGACAACGGGTCTTTCATCATAGTACCGATCACGCTTTTTATATCGAGCTTAAGCTGTTCACACCATCGTGACAATCGTTGTTCACCAATAGTACAATCGTTGTTTTCACGTTCGTCCATTACAGTTGTGCTTTCAACAATCGCACCATCGCGTTTTCATCAAGGTACCATCGTGCCATCGCGCTGTTACCCATTGAACCTTCGTGAATGGGATTTAGTACGTTTTCAGTGTACGCCTTCAGGATAAGTCAATCAATTTCTTGAATTAGAGATATTATAATTAATAGTTCACTGTAAGGTTTTCATAAAGAAAACATAATCGAACCTATTTTGATGATTACACTTGAGGTAAAACGGCGAACCTCGATTCCTAAAAAAATAATTTCTGGCGTGTGGAAAATATGTGACAAATAATTCATAAAAAAAATGACATGAGACAAATGTGCTTTCTTGTCCCCTTAAAAAAACACATGAGACAAATGTGATGGCTTTCTTGTCCCTTAAAAAACTTGATCGGAGCACATTTGTCACACAAATGAGTTTTTTTGGGTAGACATTTGAGGTCCCATTTGTCTCATGTGGGACAAATGCGACCGCATCGGTCTTACGTAAGACAAATGTGCTCCGAGACAAATGTGCTCCTACAAAGCTGCCCTCGATCTATACATAAAGGAAAACTAAAACTTCTCTGAGCAAAAATTTAGACATTTCGCGTGAAACGTCATCTCATGAAGAAAAGTGGGCAAATCAATAACTAGTTAGTTGTAGCTGCTATTACCAAACTGTTAGGTATCACAATTACATATAGTTAGCACAATTTACAGGTCATTCCTGGCTGCCCTTTTCCAAATCTGATACTCAAGTTTACATTGAACATTTAAAAAGTTAGAAAACTTGAAAAAAACACATGTTCTTCAATATGAACATTCCCTGTTATAATTGCACAATTAACCCATTTTGTGTCATCCTCAACAAAGAACAATGCCAGCCATGAGGAAAAATAGCACGAGGGAATCACGTGCAAGCAGATACATACAGAAAATTTATGCTACTGAGTGCCAATTTGTGATTGATTGTGACTTTACACTCCCGGACACATTCAGAGAAAATGAGCAAAAAAAAAAAAAAGAGATCCAAACCTTAGTTGAATTAAAATATTGGTAAACTACAGTAAGACTGGTGGCATATACATGTATATACCACGTGCTTTAAACAAATCAAATCAATAATTTACATGGTTATATGGATTTCGTTTCATTCATCATTGCAATTTAAATATCATAGAATTATATGTGTGCATGCAGTAATAAATGTTTATGGTCCATTGATTATACTCGTATATTAAAAAAAACGTTATGAATTGTGAAATGTCTTTTTTGAAAACATACAATTCAATGTAAAAATGAAAATATAAATTTAGACAATTGAAAGTTAGAATTGAGATAAAGGAAACATTCAGAAGTCGCAACATTTTTTAAGAGGAATGAAAAATTGTTTGGTCCATCATGATTGTGTGTGCTATAGCATTCTTTGCAGTAAATGTTCAGAGTGAAGTGTGTGTGTGTGTGTGTGTGTGTGTGTGTGCGTGTGCGTGTGCGTGTGAGTGCGGGTGCCCGTGCACGTGCGTGTGATCCCGAATGGCCTAGTGTATGTTCCATGAATGGTAAATTTTAGGAAAGATCATTAACTTTATAAGAACAACATCCGCTTTCAACATATATATTTGAATATAAGTAAAGTGTAAGGTTTCTGTTCGTTTATATAATGTGACCTTTCACTTTGGTATTCAACAGTTAGGGTTAAAGTTGTGTTAAACAAACAAAACCATAATACAAACTATCAGTTATATAAAGTCAATGTACATTGTAAACTGCTGATGTAAAAAGTTATATAAGATCAATATTTGCATATAGTTATACTCCATATTTGAATAACTCTGACTTATTGTAATATTGACTGACTTTAACAAAAAGGTGCCTTGAATTTCTCTTGGTAAAAGCAATATAAAAAGTAATTAAAACATCTGCTTGACTCAACTAAAACAAAAGAGGCATACTTTTGTTTCTCTGTGCTCGTTTGTAAATTTATCCTTTGATGTTAAGCAAATTAGCACATGGATATGTTACATATGCATTCGACATCAGACGACATTTTGCTCAAGATGTCTTCACGTACATTTACATTTATTTTTCACGTTAAATTGAAATGTCATTTTTTAGTTCGTCGCTTATTTCCCTGACATGAATATATTAATTGAAATCTTTGTTTGATGTGTGAACACCTTACAAACATATAAACATAAATTTCCTATTAACCTTTATTTTATTGGGCCTTGTATTAAAGAATCGTATGACCGTGTCAGGTACATGCGTTCTTTTAGCTCTAGTACATCTTTAAGTTGCTTTAAAACTTAGTCAGGTTTATAATATTCATTTTATGGCCATATGAAAATAAGAGGTATTTTACTTGTTGTTGTTTCTTTTCCAAACTTTTGTACATGTTTTTTATGTTACCTGCTTAAAATCTTTCTCTTATATGTTACTCTACTGAAAGGGTTTTATAAACAGGACAGATCAGACTCTTTATTAAGACATGTACAAAGTACATCATCTACAATACATTATATTTATATATATACTAGCTGCATGAAAATGAACAAATAAAAAGCAAAACGCGTAAAAAAGTATGTACAAGTATAAAGCTCGTAGCAGAAATGAAGAAGCTATAAGATATAGTAAGAAACTTACCAAAAAGTGTCAATAATAATCCAAGTATTAGCCATCTTAATATGAAACCCATCACACCTTATAAATTATAACATGTATGAATAAATATAAAACTGTTGACAAAAATTGAACGTTGATGCATACATCCGAAATTACTTATCAGTTAATAAATTAACCTCGTTCAATGAGGTCAAAATAATTAATAACATGCGAACAAAAATCTGATTTTCCCAAGACGATATTAGTTAAAAGTATACACTGACTTTACTCCGTAATACATCTGACTGTAGATCTGTCCATATTTATATTAAGTGTCGTTTACGACCACAACAAGTGTATCGGTCAACAATCATACAATGATTTCTCAAAAAATAATTGACCAATTTCAATACAAAATTATAAAATAATATCCATTTCATTTATTTTTGTCTTTGATCTTTATTGGTAATGCAAGTGTTAAATCAGATAATCAATTTGTTAGAAAGGTTGTTTATCATTTTAAAACTTTAATTTCCTTGTCCTAGGGCAGTTTGTAACTGACAAGAGAATCAAGTGAGTCAGAAATTATTATAGCGGTCGGAGCTTGGGCGACATGTTTTATTTATGCATGTAGTAAAATGACTATTTGAATATTATGTTATATAGATTAGATTTTATTATAAGATACATGTGGGCAAGGTGATTGCACATATACAGCAAAGCTTGCTGCTTTAACATGTAATTGAGACTGAAGTTAGAGCATTGTGTAAAATGAAGTACAATATTCAAATTATGATATCAATTAAGTAACATTACATTTACATTCCAAATATAATTTACAAATATTTACCATTTGTTCTTAATTAACATTTTAAAGATAAACATTGATATTTTTCTAATAACATTTTTATTTTATGACGTTAACAATTCAATAAATTTATGTATATTTGGTCATTTATATATGGACATTATATTTTTTTTTATAATAATAGCCCCATATATCATGATAGTTGTTGTTGTTGTTTTTGTTGTTTAAAAGTGAAATAAACGTACCCCACAGATTTTTTGATATATTTGTTTAAGAAAACTCGTTAACTACTAATTACAGAAATTACGTTTTATATTTAAGAAGCAGGTTCTAAATAGTTATCAAAAACAAATTATGATATCTATTTTTTATCGTATTTTAAACTTTTCAATGCAGCTTTAAAAAATCCCCCAAAAAACCTAGATCAAGTTCACATATTTTTTTTGTAATCCTAGTGACCTCATACTCCAGCCGTGGTATGTTGTTAAACAATAAAACTCGAGAAATATGATCCTTTCAAATGACTTATAAAAGAAAAACGGATATATTATACCAGCAATCTTTGAACTAAAGTACAATGTAAGTCAAGGTCACTGCACATTAAGTTTAGGTAGGTTAATAAAACTAGATATGCGTTATGCTCTTTAAACAAGTTTTTTTTCCCATATAAGGTTTCATTGAATGGGTTTAGAAGCAAAAATCTAAAAACGTATGTTTTTTGGGGAGCTATTAAAACTTTTTAACTTAGGATTCTAAACCTCCATCTTCTCCCCATTAATTTTAGAAAGTCTTTTGATAGATAAGAGTTGTTTACCTAACAAAATTTCAATAACAACAACCAAATAAATCTTACCTCAATTATTAATAATTGGGATTATTGAAGGATTTTAATCTGAAAAAAAAAATGTCAGCACCAGATAATGTATGTTGGTGTGTATATATATGTACATAGAGGATATTCAAGTTTTTTTCTATAAATACATGATTTATTTTCATCGAGTGGTATGAAAATACATATTTCATGAGTGGCGGTAGCCACGAGTGAAATATAATAATTTTCATGCCACAAGATGAAAATAAATCATGTATTTATAGAAAAAACTTGAATTTTCTGTTTATTATATACATTTTCTCCTTTTTGCAATAAAATTTGAAAGACTTTTCCTTAAATTTTGTGTACAGGCAGAATTTAAAAGAAAGTAGTCCGGCAAAACACCAGTGAAAATACGGAAAATATGTTTCACTGCAGTGAAAAATAAATTTTTACAGTGAAAATACGGAAAATGAAAATACGCAATTTATTTCATCAATATTTCTCAATATTTCATTTATAAATATATAATAAATGTATTTATTGTCACAGACACATATTTTCTTTGTTGGATTATTCTGTATATTATTGGCATATCGTCTCACTTATTCACCTCATCATTAAATGATATCTACTCAATAAAATATTTTAATATAATTTATAAACGGTAAAATTATGTTATTTCCATCATTTTATAATTGATTCTTGAAAGAGTTGTTACATAGAATGTCTCTTTATCTTTAAAACACATATGAATATTGTATATTAAAAGAATGAAACTTTAAATGCTGCTATTTGAATAAGGTATTAACGGTTTAGCAATGATTTTGTGCTTTCGCTCTTATAAGGAAAATTATTCCAGAATTTTCCTGCCAAAATATAGTATTTTTGAAAAGTTAAATATTCACGGTATTGTATATATCCAGTTTTCCTCATTCCAGTTACCGTTGGTGGCAGTTTTGTTTAAATGTATATATTACCCTTTGGAACTTCTTTAAGTTAGCACACAATGGATTTTACCAAAGATATACAAAACCATAGCAATTTGCCAGGTATTTGATTTGATAGGGGCGTTTGTGACCGATTGGTTAATGACGTTGACTTCAAACTACTTAACCCCTCACTGCTGTGGGTTCGAATCCCGCCAGGGACTTAATTTGGATTATTTTATGTGAGAAAGCTATATGTAGTTATATAGCTTACGATACGTCAACAGGTGCCCGTGTGTTCCTGAAATACTGTACGGAGGGGCAACTGAGGTCACCCCACCCCCACCCCACCCAAGCTGGTAAGTCGCCATATGACCTCGTCTGTGTTGGTGCGACTCAACCAAAAGAGAAAAAATAACTTGATAGGCTGAAATACTTCCATTAACTTAATGCCAAAAATATTCATACATTTTATGACTTATGTTAGCAATATATAGAGGATATTCAAGTTTTTCTTTAAATACAGAATTTATTTTCATCGAGTGGTATGAAAATAAATATTTCATGAGCGGTGGTATTTATAGAAAAACTTGAATTTTCTGTTTATTATATAAATGTACATTTTTTTAATCTTTATGACAATACAATTTCAATTACTTCCCCTTAAATTTTCTGTACTGGCGGAATTTAAAAGAATGTAGTCAGGTGAGACACCAGCGAAAATACGGTAAATATGTTCATACATGTGAACTCTCCCACTTTTAGCAGGAGACTCCCACTTTCTGCAGCCATATTTTCAAAGATTTATCTTAAAATAAGGGGTATTTTCACAAACTAAAGAAATCTCCCTATTTTTGATGTCAGAATTTCCTTCTTTGTTTAATGTTAATTCTAAAATCTCCCTCTTTTTGAAGAAAAATCTCCCACTTGATCATAAAAAAAAGTTCACATGTATGTATGTTTCACTGCAGTAAAGAATAAATGTTTACAGTGAAAATACGGAAAAAATTACGCATTTTATTTCATCAATATTTCTCAATATTTCATTTACAAGTAAATAATAAATTTGGAGACGTTAATTACTATTTTGAATCAAAATTCAACGATATCTATTTATTTACAAATGAGAGCGCCTCAGTTCACCAAAACCACCTATATTTTAACATCCCATAGGTATTTATGGATACGTTCAATTCAAATCATTTATTTCACGGTAATGGCATATTTCGATCCATATGTATTTCTTAAAACAGAACAACGTTTTACTAATAATTATTTCTGTAAAAAGAAACCATTACTAAATGTTCCTGCTTGACTGAAAAAATAATATTGAGTTACAAAGTAAAGATTGCTTTGATACTTAAAATTGAGCGTTATAACATTTAGTAATTTTAACTGAAACATGAAAAAAACCTTTTAAAAGTGTAATGTTCAACATTTACCGCGATTTAAATGATGGCATAGTGTTTTCAAGTCAAGTCAATGAATTTTTTTATAAAATTTAATGTAGTCGGTGTAAAAGCTCATCAGAGGTTATGTTTTATTGTTATATGTATCCGACTTATGAATAAAATTTACTTGATATGACTTCATGTGCAATATCAGTGTGTGCAAAATGCGAAATACAGTAATATTTTTTGACTTGTTCGGGAAAATAAATTGGTGTCCTTTAACCTAATAAAAAAAGAATACAGTAGCCTCCCTTTAGTACTCTTGTAATTTTCCCGGGAAAAATGAAAATGTAAACTCCTGATAACAATTTAACTGTTTAATGGGAATTCCTATGATAAAATAACATTATCACTTATTGAAACTGAAAAAAAAGTGGTAAAGTAAGTAAGATTTGTTTTAAATTAATATACTTATATTTTTGCAAAATTAATGGCCATTTTGCTACACTACTGTACAGACATTCATGAAATTATCTTCCTCTTCTGTCAAGTTTCAAAATTCATTAAATAGATTCAGTATCTTAGACTATATATCCAAGACTAGGAGGCTCATTCTGTTTGTAGTAATTACTGTATAAAATAGAAATTTGAATGTAATAAACATAGGGATCTATCCCAGAAGATTGCTGGAGGTCAGTCCGGAGCACCGTTGTTCAAGAAGAAGCTCATGCACCGGCCCCACATGCACCCTTCCTCATTGTCTTAAGATGCCACATTTTAGAGCCGCTCCCCTAGGCTTCAGTCAGCAGTACCGTTATTAGTTTCAAGTGTTTATCATAATCAACAAATTATCTCAACCTGCAGCAAATACAATATACTGCATCGTCGCAGGGTCTTTCAAATAGAATTCTATTTGAAAGACCCTGATCGTCGGATACCCACGGCCGAACCATTAACATTTATCAGCCGTGGGATTTTTTGCCGATATTCTGTCGATTAGAGGTGTGTCAAAGGCAGCTATTTCATTGGCTGCCTCACGATTTCATGAGGCGATTAAAACCAATCAAAACGCTCGTTCTGTACGACGTTCGGTATTACAGACATTTGAACCAATGGTGACAACCATAGACGTCACATTAAATTCAGTTTGTGAGAAAATCAACGCACCTGTTGCAGTATATCGACGCAAATCAATTCATTTTACCCATGGTTGATTGCATGTCGTGTGACATGTTTATCAATCTTGGGTATCCAACCATGAATATACTGTAGTGATTAAAGGTGTAGGCCATTTCCAACCTTGCTGTGGGGTTAACCCTTTAGCTTTACACTTTAGTTAACAATAATATTGTAAACCTGAAACAGGGCATTTTTTGTCAAAATTGTGAAGGGGCCTGGGCCTATTCATTTTGTGAAAAAAAGCGTGTTATGTTATAAAATTGTGGGGGAAAAAAAGAAATATTTGGCATTTTGCAACATTTTGAAACCAGAAACGGTTTGCTGTGAACGCTTGATGTAAAATCTGCTTCAAGTCCGTACTTGCGCAAAACCATTTAACTTGATTAAAACTATTTATGTGTTATTGCAATTGGGTAAATCAAGTTTTACCAGAAGGTAAACAATGTATTTCGAAGACAGAGTCCCAATATTTTATGAAATCTCTTTTGAAATTGTGAATTTTTTTCTGCCGCTTTGTGAAAAAAAGTTCAATTCTGAATTGTGAAGAGGCCTTATATCGGCCCCTGTTATAAAAAGAAAAATTGCCCTGTGAAAAATCCCCTGGTGGTGACCAGACCTCTCGATTACAAGGCGGTCACTCAACTACATTGCTAAAGGGTTAACCCAACAGCAAGGCCTACACCTGTTATCTCTACAATACTAAGCATTTTGCCGCAGACTTTGTGTACTGTCAAAAATTGCCGATCTAATTATTGATGGCTACTGTATATGATATGATATCTGATTGTGTAATCACTTGCTGGTATTTTTGTCTGTTATTGTCAATTATGTTCATGCATTCTCAGACAGAATTAAGTATATTATGCAGAATCCCAGCTTTGAAATCTACCCATCCAGCAACAGTAAATATGCCAACCAAGGCTGACGGCATTTGTCACTGGGAACTGTGGAAATTTCTACTTCTATGTGTCACAGGGTAAGAAAAATGTGCAGCTTGACCGAGACTCGGACTCAGGACCCACCAAATACCATTCCGTCTGAGCTTTCCAGGCGCTTACACATATTCTCCCCTAAATAGTGAACAGTTCTGAACCATGACATATGACAAACTTTTACAATATTTTCATTACACATTTTTGTAATTTAATTATTTTCAGATTCTGAATTGCACTTGTCTTACATGTATGTTCGCTACCCATAATGGAATTCTCCAAAGAGCATAAAGATTTTTTATCACATTATCAAAGTTTGGTGCTTGACCAGAAGTTAGAAAATGGAACTGCCAGTGCAAAAGCTGAATTACTGAGGAAGACGATGGCACATCTTCAATATGCTAAACTCTCAGGATTGTTAGTAAAATTAATAAACATAAACAAAAATCAAAATATGAGCCGCGTCACGACAAAACCAACATAACGGGTTTGCGACCAGCATGGATCCAGACTAGCCTGCGCATCCGCGCAGTCTGATCAGGATCCATGCTGTTCGCTTACAGACCCTTTTACAAGTAGAGAAACTGATAGCGAACAGCATGGATCCTGATCAGACTGCGCGGAGGCGCAGGCTGGTCTGGATCCATGCTGGTCGCAAACGCATTATGTTGGTTTTGTCGTGACACGGCTCGAATGAATTCAGTGATATTAAATTGCAATGATTAATTATTTACCTTCTAGAGCAATATATATTTCAATATTTACAATTTTTTGATCATATGCATATTTTTACAAAATGTTCTCTTATATGAAATTGATCTGTTGTATAAAATGAGAACAAAATATAGTGAAGTGTCTTTAGAACAATGTAAGTATTTAATCAAAGTTGAACTGTTAAAGAGGAAAACTGCTCTGTGCCTCACAACATTGTTAGATATTAATTAATCTTTAACTGGAAGTTTGGTTTACATCAGGGTTGGTGAGAATGCTGTAGACAGTGTGAAGAGACAATATGAAGACATGTACATAAATATTGTAGATTCCTTTGATGAACATACAGGTAAAACTGATAAAATTGTTGTTATTTTTTTGGCAGTATATTCAGAACTTGACCCTTACCGTTATTAATTGGATGCTCTGTTTTGCTCAAAATGTAGAATCTACATGTGGGTTGGTTTCCTTGATTAGTTCCAAGTATGAAAAGAACATTATCAGCATAGTTTTTAAACAACAAAACATTAATCAATTTTGGCACAACTTGTTTTTTATTGTGTCGCCTTGAAAAGGTGACATATAGGGGTTACTTTTGTCGGCGGCAGCGGCGTCTGTGTAGGCGTCGGCGTCCCCTAAAGCTTGTCAGGAGCATAACTCAGTCACTATAAATCTGATTGACTTCAAACTTGGTATGCATGCTTCCTTCAATAACCCGAAGTGCAGTGCACAAGAATCGGTACTCTGCAGTTCTTATTTTTTGAGTTATTGCCCTTTGTTAATTTTCATACTTTAATTTTGTCCGGGCCATTTCTCTTCAACTAAAAAAGCTATGGACTTGAAACTTCATAGGATGATAGATCTCATTAAGAAGAAGTGCAGTGCACAAGAATCGGTACTCTGCATTTCTTAATTTTTGAGTTATGGCCCTTTGTTAATTTTCATACTTAATTTTTGTCCAGGCCATTTCTCCGAAAGTATAGAAGTTATGGACCTGAAACTTCATAGGATGATAGATCTCATTAAGAAAAAGTGCAGTGCATAAGAACCGGTACTCTGCACTTCCTAATTTTTGAGTTATTGCCCTTTGTTAATTTTCATACTTTATTTTTGTCCGGGCCATTTCTCCTTAAGTATAAAAGCTATGGACTTGAAACTTCATATGATGATAGATCTCATTAAGAAGAAGTGCAGTGCACAAGAATCGGTACTCTGCATTTCTTAATTTTTGAGTTATGGCCCTTTGTTAATTTTCATACTTAATTTTTGTCCTGGCCATTTCTCCGAAAGTATAGAAGTTATGGACCTGAAACTTCATAGGATGATAGATCTCATTAAGAAAAAGTGCAGTGCATAAGAACTGATACTCTGCATTTCTTATTTTTTGAGTTATTGCCCTTTGTTGATTTTCTTACTTTATTTTTGTCCTGGTCATTTCTCCTCAAGTATGAAAGCTATGGACTTGAAACATCATAGAATGATAGATCTTATTGATAAGAAGTGCAGTGCACAGAAACTGCTGCTCTGCACTTATTATTTTTTTAGTTATTGCCCTTTGTTATTTTTCATATTTCATTTTTGTCCTGGCCATTTCTCCTAAACTACATTGTTCACAAGGCGACACATCCGGCTCGCGGAGTTCTAGTTGGGAATTCTAGCCAGATAATTGCATAAAGATACTCTCTTTTGATTAGCAATATAATCATATGTTCCCTATAATAAGATCAGCTAGAAAGAAAACTTAGAGTAATAATGACTGAGTAATATTAAGTGCTAACCTGCTGGAATTGAAATGAGTATGCTTTGCCACTGTTATTAAGCTAGGCCATACAGCACATCCTTGCAGTCTAACCAGACTAATCTACTAGTATATTGTTTGTACTTTTATTTTAGCTTGACTGTTCCAAAAATAGGGACAGCTATTCTACTCACATAGGCTTCTGTGTCACACTTTGATTAAGTTTTTGTGTGCAGGTTTGTATCTCTAAAACTACTGAAGGGAATGGTGTTAAAACTTCACATACTTTATTGAGAGCTTAATAATAGGAGTGTACTCTCCAAGGCCCATAACTCTAACTTAGATTTTGACAGAATTATGGCCCTTTTGAAAATTTATATTATTAAGGCTCTTGTTTAACTGTCAAACATTTAGAATAGTATACTATTTCTGCACACAGATCTTGTTTGATTGGATCAATTGTGACAGACTGAGTATTCAGACAATTTCCCTCCAATATAAAAATATCAGTCAAACAAAATGAGTGGCAAAAGAGATAAATTGTTTGCAGAGGTAGAGCACTTGTCTGGAATTTGACATATCGTTTAGATTTTGTGCCCCCACTTCAGTGGCTGCCATTTAGATTTACCCTTGTCCGTCCGTCCATCCGTCCGGACGAGCGCACGGGAGGGTATATGTTGGGTACTGAATACCCAACAACTACCAATCCTACTCATTAGGTATGTATTGTTGGTATTTTCTTTGATTGTTTACACAGGTACTTTTTTTACACAGTAAAATACCCAACAAGAATACAAATGTAAGAACGTCTGTCCGTTCTCTTTTGTGCCGCACGTAACTCAAAAAGTATTTGACCTAGAGACATCAAACTTACAGGAATGTTGATCAGCATGTGTTGTTGTGCACCTTGGTATTTTCGTCTGGATATTTTTAGTATTTTTAGAGTTATTGCCCTTGACTTAGTAAAATTTTGCAATTTTCAACTTGTGTCGCATGTAACTCAAAAAGTATTTGACCCAGAGTCATGAAACTTTACAGGAATGTTGATCAGCATGTGTAGTTGTGCACCTGGGTATTTTCGTTTGGATATTTTTAGTATTTTTAGAGTTATTGCCCTTGACTTAGTAAAATTTTGCAATTTTCAACTTGTGTCGCATGTAACTCAAAAAGTATTTGACCCAGAGTCATGAAACTTTACAGGAATGTTGATCAGAATGTGTAGTTGTGCACCTGGGTATTTTCGTCTGGATATTATTAGTATTTTTAGAGTTATTGCCCTTGACTTAGTAAAATTTTGCAATTTTCAACTTGTGTCGCATGTAACTCAAAAAGTATTTGACCTAGAGTCATGAAACTTTACAGGAATGTTGATCAGCATGTGTAGTTGTGCACCTGGGTATTTTCGTTTGGATATTTTTAGTATTTTTAGAGTTATTGCCCTTGACTTAGTAAAATTTTGCAATTTTTAACTTATGTGTGGGACTTTTTCAGTTTTGTTAGAGTTATTGCCCTTGACTTACAGTAGTATAAATTTGCAATTTTCAACTTGTTCATGCATAGCTCAAAAAGTATTTCACTTGTAGGCCTGAAAGTTTACAAGAATGTTGGTCACCATGTGTACTTATGCACCTTGGGGTTTGCTTGTGGATTTATTCAGTTGCCCTTTACTTAGTAAAAGATTTTTAGTTTTCAAAAAATATTTGACCTAGAGTCATAAGATTGACAGAACAGTGGCGCGGTGGGGGCACCCGTGTCCTATGGACACATTTCTAGTTTTTGCATTCTTATATTGCAGGCTTAAACAATTATGCTGAAGGGGCTCTAGCACTGTGTAGTGGAAACAAAAATGGTAAAATTTTCATTTTGCTTTTGTGTATTTACCTTTGCACCAACTAAATATACTTACATACTTGTAAATTGTGTCAATGGATAATAATATTGTCTAAGATATTGGTAATTAGTCTTTTTAATTGTTAATTGTATTGCATCATCAATTTTAAATATGGAAGCAGGTTAACATTTTTTTCTTTGTAAATAGTAAATAGATAAAGCATCTACTATCCCTGTTGTACTGAATTTATGTTCACTCTAAGTACATGTTCATACAGGTATAATAGTAGTGCTACTAGGGGAATTGTAACAATGCAATATTATTAAATATTGAATATTTTATGCATTTCAGAGAGCCAGAATTGGAAAAGTTCTTTAACATTAGATAAAATCAAATCATTGCCCTATATAAAGAATGCAATGAAAAATTCACAGGTATAGTAAAACAAAATGTTTGTCATACACCATCTGTTACCTATTTCATTTAGGTTTAACTCTTAGCTTTCTGAAGTTGACTACCTTTTTAATATAGAGGCATGCCAGCCTGCACTACCATGCAATCTGACCAGGCTTAAATTTGTTGATTGACCAACTTTAGATTTTCAGCTTTATATCCCAAACAAATGAAAATGGACAGATTGCGGAAAAAAAGAAAGTAAAAAAAAATATTTTTTTTTTTGATGAGCAAATACATTTATTTGCATTTCAAATGAATTACGTTCCAAAGGTATACAACAGTGTGCAGTCACAATTCATTAATAAGTGTTGCATAATCATAAGGATTTAAGTGTACAGTCAGGTATGCATTATTACTCCAGCAATATCAAGGGAACTCTTCATATCTTTTGTATGATTAACAATCAAAGTATTTAATGTCCATGGTTTCCAAAGATAAACTTGTCTATGCTTGTTGTTTCACATATCTCATTATATATTTTCTAGGAGTCTACGCATCGGATGGTACCTGGTCAAAGGTTGTCAGAACCATTACCACAAAGTAAAAAAGAGAACCAGCCTCCAAATCTTCCATTTCAAAATATGTCAGTGCCACAAAATGTTTCCCTGCCACAAAATGCCTCAAAATTTAAATTCCAAAGTGTGAGAAAAGGAGCAGAGGCAAATTCTACAGAGAGAGTGATGAATTTGTATCAGAATTCAGGTAGTGATAATCAACAAAGTTTTCCTATAAGACCTAGTGAACAAAGTGTACCTCAAGTACCACAGAATAATTTCTTCAATAAAATACCTAATGAGAGACAGAAAAACCAAAACATGGAAGACAATAACTTGAGAGGAAGTAGACAACCATTGTTTTCAACTGGAGGTAAAAATAGTCTTGATTTTTGTAAACATAATATTTGAAAGAGTTTTTTAAATAACTTATTTATTATCATTTTAACACTTTCCTTTTAGATATTATAAGATGGTTAGTTGTTTTCCTGTAATCATAAATGAAATAGGACTGTATAAGTTTATATATTTTTAAACCACTTATTAGTGATTGTTTAGATAAACAAAAATTGCAAATAACAAAAGTTTAACAATGAAGTAAATGCTCTTTATAAATTCTTTTAATCTTTTAGCTAGGAATCAGGCTTCTAATCAATATGGATCTGGTCAAGGGAATCAGTATCAACCTAATGTGGGGAACCAGTACGGACCAAATCAAGGGAACCAGTATGGGCTTAATCAGGGGAACCGTAACCGAGAGGTACAATGTAATATGGACTAAATCTCTATGTTAAATAAAACCTACGTAAAACCTATTTGTGAAATTTGATAATTTTAAATAAGGGAAGTAATGGTACACATCGAGCATCAGATAATAAAAAACACTTCAAGGTCAATATTTTATTTGACCTCCAAGATAGATTTCTTGTTTCAGGGAAACAACAGCTTGCCCTGATGGAGTTCGAACCCAAGCAGGTAGAAATCCTTATATTGCTAGTGTAATGTTTACCACTTGGCCAAGCTGCCGCTGAGTTACATTAGGTGTTTTCGGCCTACACCTCTTACACTATGATCTGCTTGAGAGTATACATGTAGTGTCACGTGTATGGTTTTTGTTGATGACAGTGTTGTATATATCACGATCAACTCGCATATATATTACACGCAACATATCTTGTAAGAGGACCTAAATTGGTCAATTACAGTGGAAAAAAACATAGGATATGGAAATCAACCCAGTCAAATGAATTTAGAAGAAGTAAACCTCACCAGATGAAAATATCCCCATAAATCAATTTACTGGCTATATGGTCAACATTAGCAACAGTTATTAACAGAAATGATTAGATAAATAAAACTGTATATTTTCATCACAAATGTGCTGAAAATAAAGAGTTTCTGCTGTAAATGTCTTTGAATAAAATAAGTCATTTGAGTTGACAAACACTATTCTGTGTCTAAGTACTGTTTTAAAGGTTATAACGGTAGAGGTCTATGTTTATTTTCTTGTCTACATCTTGAATCAAAGTGAGGTTATACTGGTAAACATCTGTGTTTTATTTTCTTGTTTGTAGTATGGATCAAAGAGAGGTTATAATGAGACAGTAGAGACAGGTGAAGATGATGATGAGAGAGTTAGTAAATCTACCAATGCCTTCAGGACAGCAAAACAACAAATGGTAAACAAATACTCTTCTCTTATTCTACTCTTTACATTACACACACCTTTTAACTAAATTGGTAAATTTTGGAATGAAAAAAAGAAATTGTACCCTCAATATGTTTAACCTGTTACAGGATGAGAGAAACTATGCCACATGACCAAAACTCAAACCCAGAGCCCTCTAAATACTGTTACTCAGGTCTACTGACTGAGCTAACTGTTAGCTTACACATTTCCTTTCCTGCTTATAAACATTTCTGTGCTGCAGAAATATGTGTTGATCCTTTCAGAGATGAATGGTTACATGAAACGGTTAAATTATGGAAGAGTAAATTAGTATTAAAAGTATTGTCTAATATGCAAAGTAGTATAGTTGTCTTCCTCTATATTTTGAAGCCTAGACGCTAGATATACATGTATATAATAATTTGGAATATTGTTCATAGATATAATTGATGTACATATATGATGTAATTGATGAACATGTATATGATAATATAGGATATAGACAACCAGAGAAAGTATGGTGGTGGAGGACAGACTCGTGGTTCTGTAAATACATCTTCATATGGTACAGGGAAAAAATCACTTGGGACAAGGTAAATTCATAACACTTTTTTCTCACTCTTTACTTTGGAATGTAAATGACTACATGTGACTAAAAGGAGATCTAAAAAAATTCAATTTAGATCACAGATGAATTGTTATTTCAGGTACAAACAGGCGTCTGAGTCGAACTACCAACATTCTGTTAGCAAGCTGGATAGCTTCCTCACATGAAAAAATTCTAAGTCAGTCACATGATTTGAACCTACAGCAGTGAGGGGCAAGTGGTTTGAAGTCGATGACCTTAACCACTTGGCCATGGATGGCATTTCTGATCTTATAAGAAATGAATGAGAAGCATGTTAAGAGTATTAAATTAAGAACAGACAGTTCTTAATTGAAAACAAGACAAGTCTATTATACAGATTTAGGGGTGTAATGGTTATGTAATGATATTTCATACATTTACTAATGATGTTGGATGTATATATTTTACAGAAGAGGTTTAAACAGCAAGTTTGTGCCACCTGTGATGAGTAAAGATGGAGATGACTTTGGGTAATATTTCTATACCTGCTTACCTGTGTGTCTTAAAATATATATATATATTGGCCTGCACATAGACTACTTTACTGGCTACATGATTTTAGAATTCTAAATTTGAAATCTCCATAACCAATAAAGAACAGCTTATAATAAGAAACAGGACAAGTTCATAACATTAAATCAGCAATGTCTGTGCTGCCATTGCCCATATGGTAATTGGTAATTCCTTCCTCTTTCAGTCACACTCTAACACCTTTCATTTACTTACTTACCTTTTGTACCTTTCATTGACACTGATGTGTTAATTTCAGGTAGGTTACATAAAAACCAAGGTTGCTGATGCTAAAATTAGACATTTTTCTCATTTCCTGTAAAAATAAGGACATGCTTTTAGCTTTTATCAGAGTAAGGTTATGAAACATCAGTGAATTTTCTTGTTTAATGTCAGGAATCAAACAGCAAATACAATAACAAGAGCTGTGTTGAAGACAGGTGGAAGTGAAGGTGGAGCAGGGGGCGGGGCTAATATAGAAGATTTAGATGATGAAAGGTTGAAGGGTATAGAACCTAAAATGGTGGAACTGATCATGAATGAGGTATAACTTTATAATAAATACTTTAGTTTGATGTACATGTATTGATGTAGACTTACTTCACAAAGTTCTGTGTACTAACTGGAGTGTCTGATTTCGGAATTGTAGAGTACAGTATGAGTTAACATACAATTCACAGAGATACAGCTTATATAATGATATACATTATGATATTTTAATGTTCAGCTGAATTTTTGTAATGTTAGAGTTGTGTATGACATAATCTGGTTGTGTTATTCTGTGGACAAATGTAAGTTCACTCCTGTAGCATTATGTTAGATAAATAATTTATGCTATAAATATTGTAGATAATGGACAATGGTCCACCAATGACCTGGGATGACGTGGCAGGACTGGAGTTTGCTAAGAAAACAATCAAAGAAATAGTAGTGTGGCCTATGCTTAGACCGTATGTACATGTACTTGTAGAACTTATGTTTCTAAATCTCCTTGTTACTGTGTGATAAAACTGAGGTTACCTGAAATTCTTTTTTAGAAGTGAACCACTGTCTTTAGCAGCTAGAAGAAGTTATGTGGTCTAACAATTTAGTTAAAGTACTCAGCTGCTTTCAATATAGTGGTTTATGCACTTTACTTGAATGTTATCCATTCAGTATTAAAAAATCACAAAAACTTGTCTAAATCATGATTATTTAGGAAATTTTTCTGCCATGCCTTCCGTCCAAAAGTCAAATGTGTCCACCATCTTTGATGTATGTATATTGTGTGTTTTCAGGGATATATTCACTGGTTTAAGAGGTCCCCCAAAAGGTTTGTTACTGTTTGGTCCCCCTGGTACTGGGAAAACATTAATAGGTAATACAAGTTTCTATTAGACATTTCTTTACAGTATATCTAGTTATATAGAAACTTCTTTAGGACGTTAAAAGAATTGGTGTTCTTTTTAATGTTAATGGGAACTGCCTTTAAATAGGGCAAGATTAGTAAGCAAAAGTATATTATTTGTTAAATTTTCTCATTTGATTTTGAAAATATACCTGTACAGAAACTTGAAATATTGAATTTTAGCTAAATGGAATTTCTTTGTTTATTACAGTATTTTTTATTTTTGTGAAATTCACTTTTTGGTTTGAATGGAGAATGTTTGGGGGAAAAACCAGAAAAATTGTGTACATATTTGTGTTAACACATCTTCTTAAATTCTCCTTTATGAGAAATACTTGTATGGTTAGGATAACGATAACTGAAAAGTTTAGAAATGGTGAGAGTATTTTAATATGTTTTCATTGTTGATTGTTTCAGGAAAGTGTATAGCTAGTCAGTCCAAGTCAACATTCTTCTGTATAAGTGCTTCATCCCTGACTTCAAAATGGGTAAACTGTGTTTGATTATATATATATAATCTTATACCTATACACTGTATGTTTAGTGCATTCTGAATCATTTATAAATATATTTTTAGTATTTGAATTTTATATCATCTTTAAATCAGCATGGTTCTAGATTTCTGTAGATTTTTTCTTCTGAAATTGAAAATAATGAACATACAAGTTAAAACAAATGTCAAGTGTAGAAATGAGGTGGTGTGAGTCCAGTGTACTTAACGCTCCATAGAAATTACAAATAATTTGTCAAAAATATGCAGAATTTTCTTTTACCTGTGTCAGTAAAATGGTAGAAGATTATTATGAAAATAGTAAATTCTGTCCTATTTTTAGTTTGATTTTTAGCTCGACTATTCGATAAGAATAAGTAGAGCTATTGTAGTCACCCGAGCGTCGGCGTCTGCGTAACCACTTATGTTTAAGTTTTTGTAATAGTTTAAATATTTTCAAAGTCCATTGACATATGGCTTTGAAACTTTGCACACTTGTTCATCATCATGACCCCAACCTGTAGACAGGAGGAGGTAACTCTATCAATCATTTGGCCAGAATTATGCCCCTTTTTCGACTTGGAATTTACGTTAAAGTTTTTGTAATAGTTTAAATATTTTCAAAGTCCATTGACATATGGCTTTGAAACTTTGCACACTTGTTCACCATCATGACCCCAACATGTAGACAGGAGGTGGTAACTCTATCAAGCATTTTGACAGAATAACGCCCCCTTTTCGACTTAGAATTTACGTTAAAGTTTTTGTAATACCTCAAATATTTTCAAAATTCATTGACATAAGGCTTTGAAACATGTTGAAATTTTATACTCTTCTTTGAGAGCATAATAGGACTCTCTCCAAGGCCTATAACTGTAATATGGATTTAAAGAAAAATTTTGCCTTTTTCTTTACTTAGAAAATTTTACCTTTTCATCAAGGCTTTTTTTACTATCAAGCACTAAGAATAGTTGAGCGTTGCTGTCCTACCGACAGCTCTTGTTTAAAAAGATTTGTTTCTTACTCATGTTGAGGCTTGCTGCTTTAATGTGTGCTATGAATATTACTATAAATGACTTTTAATTATTACAAGTAAACTACAATTAATTCCTTTAATAATAATAATAACACAATAGTTTTATGTTAAAATATTCTTAGCTCTAAGCATTTTACACAATGGTAAGTTTGGTAACTGATCGCTGTAGATAATGTCACTATATACAGGTCGGGGAAGGAGAGAAGATGGTTCGAGCCTTGTTTGCCGTGGCACGTTCCCGTCAACCTGCGGTTGTGTTTATAGACGAGATAGACTCACTACTTACACAGAGAACAGATGGTGAAAATGAAGCATCAAGGAGAATTAAAACAGAATTTCTTGTTCAACTAGTAAGGATATTATTTTTTCAAAAATAATTTGAAGTTGTAGACCATATTGATAAAACAACATACTAAAACTTTAAGTCAGATGTTGTTTTTTGTATCAAGTTCCCTTGGCTAAAATATAGGGGGGAAAAATGACAACTTAAAATTTATTGTTTATGAAAAGATACCAACAGCTTTCACTAGACAGTTGGAAAGAGAGAATTTCATCTGTATGTTTCTATAGGTTTATTTGATAGGTATAATGTCACAGACATATGACTATTTTTCAGCTTTATTGTTAGAAGAAGACCTCGGATTCCAGCCTTCATAGTCTTCGTTTTAGTTTATCATATTGTATAACAATTATAAACAGGCAGTAAATAATTTTTAATGTTTTTGGAACTTCCAGTTTTTTGCACAAAAACTTCTGTGATATTTCTCTAGTATTTGTTAAGTTCTATTTATGTGTATTGTGTACAATGTATCTATTGTACAAATGATTCAAATTTAGTAGCTCATAGTATGAAGAGTAAATATTCTTTTTATATAAATTGTACAAACTACTTGCCTGAATATTTTTTACTTTTGTCTCATTTGCCCCATATCAAGTGACTCAAAATGCTACAAAGAGATGGGTGTTTTTTTAATCCAATAAAATCATGTCTGGTCTAGTAAATTGTTTCAGTTTTAACAGGGTTAAACTTAGAGAGGTGTTTTGCATAGACAGTGATAATAACGTATATTTATCAAAGAAAGAAATATTGTTGTTTTTTTATTAGGATGGTGCTTCAACTAGTTCTGAGGATAGATTATTGGTGATTGGTGCTACAAACAGGTAACATTCTGAATATCATTTTAGCTTAAGTATTGTATGGGTAATTTTAAAGGCGCTTTTAAGAGATCCAA
Source organism: Ruditapes philippinarum (assembly GCF_026571515.1). NCBI lineage: Eukaryota > Metazoa > Mollusca > Bivalvia > Venerida > Veneridae > Ruditapes > Ruditapes philippinarum. The sequence goes on along the minus strand of NW_026855648.1, from coordinate 450,978 downwards.
AATCCTAAGTCAAAATTTTGTCATAAATCAACTTTGACATTTGATATGAGAAAGTGACAAAAGATAATTTAAATGTACTCTTTTTTTTTTTTGGCCATTTTAAAGCTTTTCTACTCAGTCAGTAGGAAAGATTTGCATAGTAAACAGGTCTTACACAAAAAGAATCTTACAACTTTAGCTGGATACATATAAAATCTATTATATTTTATTGGTTTATGTGTTGTTTGGAAGTTTTTTGTATTGTTTGGATGTGTTTTTGTATTGCTTTGGATATTTTTTGTATTGTATGTGTTTTAGGCCACAGGAGATTGATGAAGCAGCAAGGCGTCGGTTTGTAAAGAGATTATATATCCCACTACCAGAATATCCTGCGAGGAGAACTATTATAACAAATCTACTACGTCAACAATCATACAACCTGACAGATGAACAGCTAGATACAATATGTGCCAGAACTGATGGTTAACACTCTACACTATAACCCTTGATATGCCTTAACATAAATCTTTGATGATTAATTGTTCGTTATAATTGTGCACATTTTAATGAAATTTATGTGAACGAGCACTTCCTAATAATTACCTGCACATTTATATTATATATTGACCTAGACTAGAAAGAATATATAACATGTATTAATGCCAGCTTGTATACCCGTCATAACTAGATCGATAAATTATCGGACATAATTAGATCAATTAACAGTGAAATACCCTAATTATTAATGAGTTAATGCTAAATAAAAACCACTGAATTATTGACTTCAGTTTAAGTAATGGAATTTAGTCTCCTACAGCAGTCTACATTAAAGATTATACAAGTACATGTATTTATAAATTTTGTTTGGCAGGATTTTCTGGAGCAGACATGGCCACATTGTGTAGAGAGGCTGCCCTAGGTCCTATAAGAGATATGTCATTTAGTGATATAGAAAATATATCTGCTGATCAGGTAAATTGTTTAATGACAAAATCAAATAAGATGTGTTCATAAACACAAACACTTTAGTCCAAAATGTCTTTTTGAAAAAATGAAGATTTCACCACCAAGCTTCCTGAATTTAGAAAAAAAAATCTTGGAGGTAAAGCTCATTCAGTAGATTATTGTGTGATATTTTGAATAGTTTGTATAAGTTTATTTTCATTTAGGGAATAACAAAAAAATACAATTTATACACAACAATTGATCAATATATAAATATGCCTAAATGACCTTAAAAAAAACAAAATACTATGAAAATAAAGGAATTTAAAAAAATTGAAGACAGGTCTGCAGATTTGTTGTCAAGTTAACATACTAACCCTTAAAATCAGAGAGGAGCATAAGTGGATTATATATGGACCATATAAGAATATAAAGAGCATTTTAATGATGTTAGATGAAAATTCGAGTCATCTGTTTGCATTATTGAAAAATCAAAAAAAGCTTGACAATACACATACACCATGGAAGAGCATGTTGCGATTTTAATTTTTTATATTGGCTTAACTAACAGCTTAAATTTAAAATCCTATCATACAATATTAATATCTATTTATATTTTCAGGTGAGACCGATAGCTAGTCAAGATTTTGAGGAAGCTTTACAGAATGTCAAGCCGTCGGTTTCTGATAAAGATCTCGACATTTATATAGAGTGGAATAATACATTTGGCAGTGGACACAGATGATATCATGTTAATATATTCTTGTTAGTGTACCATAATATTAAAACATTCTATAAAAATTAAAAATGCTGTCCGTAAAATAACAGAACTTACCTTAATGGTCAGTTTATGGTTTTTCTCAGGTAAACTTGAAAACTAAATGTTGCTATACACTTTAATATTCTTTCAGAAATTATTGTTATGAATAAAATAAAAAAAACTAATGGTGTATGTTTTTAATGTAATTCTAACTTAAGATTTTTAAAGAATACATATTCATTGTCTGGCAGTTTGTTTAGCTCTGAACATTTTAAAAGAGAAAGAAACCATAGATGTGATTGAGGGGTTGTATTGGTATACCAATGGTGGATGGTAGTGTACTTCTACATGCATTGTGGGATTTTTGTGTCACCTCTACAGAGTAGTGGCAACATATAGGGATCACTTCTCCGTCTGTTAGAAAACTTGTCCGGGCTACTCCTCAAAAACCCCTGGTGCAATTTCATCCAAACTTAACGAGAACGATTGTCTAGTTGTGCAGACAACGGAGAAGTGATCCTAGGTAATGGAGACACAAAAACACGTTTTACCCTGTTAATGATTTTTGTGCATCCTGCTACATATACCTATATAGTAGCTGCAACATGCAATCGGCATCATAAGGCGACTTGTGATCACTAATTGCTTTTGTAATATAACTTAGTATGATCTCGGAATATTACAAATAATCGTCAAAGTGTTTCAGTTGGTCAATGTGATCAAGCTGCACATAGAGAGATTAAAGGTCAGATTAAATTAATAAAATGTGTATTGACTATTTAATGATTTTGAATTAAGGAAATCTAACACACATGTTCACCATTAGCCTGGAGAAGCATTACACACACAATCCCGGTTCAATTATTACAAGTCAAGGTGACTAGCGGTAGTGAAATGTCCAAATTGAGTGTGGTATATTATGGCAAAATGCAAACCTATTTTGAATTTCATCTGTCTACTCTCTACATACCCTTAACACTTTAAATATATGAAGTGTTAGGTATGTCATAAATTTAATATAAGACAAGAGCTGTTGTCACCCAAGTGACAAATGCCCCTGAAAAGGTTGCTTCAGCATGCAGGTATTATCAAAAGAAAAGAGAATGAAAGTAACTAATTGCTGAACATTGTTCTTTGTATTATTGTACCTGTAATCTCTAATTGTGATAGCATGAACCTTCAAACTATAAGTGTGACCTTGACCTTGAAGGTAGGGACATGGGTCTTTGTCGCGACATGTTGTCTTGATGTGGTAGATAATTATGCCTAGTTATTTTAAAATCCTTAGATGCATGACAAAGTTACAGCTCGAATACAACTGTTTGTACCTATAAACTCTAACTGCGATAAAGTGAACTTCAAAATGGTAGTGTAACAATGACCTTTGAGGTAGGGACGTGATTATTGGATGTGACACATCTTGATTTTGTAGACATTTATGCCAAGTTTTTTTAAAATCCTTCCATGAATGGCAAAGTTACAGCCCAGACACGATTGTATGTACAGTAAACTTCACTTATAGGGAACACGGTTATAGCGAACTTCCGGTTATAAGGAACAATTTATTTTGGCCCGAATTTTGCCCTTCTTTATTTAATATAAAAATATACGGTTATAGCGAACACGGTTATAAGGAATTATCGCTTATAAGGAACTCATTTCTTAGTCCCAATTTATTTAAAAGTACAGAAAATTACACTTTTATAACGAACTCTAAAATATCGGCCATTTGTAAATAGATACCGCATTTTCAACTTTCGTTTTAATTGACATGGATTAAAACTCGGCCGAATGTACCATTTATTGTCGTATGTACTTCAATACATCTATTAAAATGAATTTTTCTAGCAGTACGTACTAGTTTTCTTTTTAGGATATTTTTAGCACGAGTTCTTGTCACCAGGATAAAACGGTTATTCCTTTTATTCTATTATTTCTTTTCTTTAATAGTTTTGCTCGAGTAAAATAATTATGATCATTTATAAACGGGTTTCAACATAATCACGCATGCTTGCAAGCATAATTCTTTGAAAACTACAAAGTACGCAAAGAAATTTATATCATTCATTAGTAAAGTCACCCTGAAAATATAATAGAAGATAAAGTAAAAGGATGGAAAAAAACTTTGTTTATTCTTATTCATGGAAAGAAAACGAAAAGCATTGAGTTTAGAAACAAAATATGATATTTTATAAGAAATTGAGAAAGGGAGTTGATCTAAAACTGAAATAGCAAAGGATTTTCAAATTCCAAAGAAGTACGCTTTCGGGTAGTGTGTCTGAAATGGAAAAAAAACACTATTTTTCTTAATCAAATGCCCTTCATAATGGCGGACGATGGTAAACAATCAGTTCGTTATATGTTAATCTGTTTGCTATAAACTCCTGATACAAGGAACTAATTCGCTATATGCTTATAAGGAACTCCGGATATAAGGAACAGATTTTGAATGTCCCGATGAGTTCGTTATAAGCGGAGTTTACTGTACCTATTAATTCTAATTGTAATTATGTGAAACTTCAAAATGTTAGTGTGACCTTTAAGGTAGAGACGTAATTCTTGGGTGCGACACATCGTCTTGATGTGGTAGACATTTATGCCTAGTTATTGTAAAATCCCTCAATGTATGACAAAGTTACGAATGAAGTGGAACAGACAGACGGTGCCATTATATTATGCCTCCCTTCGCAGGCATAAAAAGTATAAAAAGAAAACAATACATTTCATAAATCTATTAAATAACAATACATTATTAGCAATTCTCAAATCAAAAATCAACACACAACTAATATCTTTCCCTTCAAGGGCCTACATTAATTTCATTACTTTATAAGAAAACAATTTGTCATACTTTACATTGACCCCTTAGCCTGCCGGCCACAACTAAATTAATCCATATGACCAGTGCAGACCATGATCGGCTAGCACATCCATGCTATCTGATTGTGGACTGCACTGTTACCTATTCAGTCAAAAATTATTTTGGGAATTTTCCCTCCAAATGATGAATTGTTCTGTCCAGACTGAATGATGGATAAATCCATTTAACATATTTAATATAATATGGATTAATTCAGCCTTTAGCCTCAGTAGCTTCAATGTTTGTAGATCACATGAGGTTAGCAGGCTCTCTGCGGTAGGTATTATTTTTCTAAATTCTTAAAATTTTCCTTTACCCTGCTAAATCTGTTTGAGAGACTTGCCCTGCACAGTCAATTTAATTTTAATATTAAAGCATTAAAATTGAGCTACTAACATTTACAAAGGTGTTAGTTGCATTGAATAAACCTAAAATATGTTTATAGTTGTTATTTATGCAATATAATATCCTTATAGAAAAATAAATAAGAAAAAAACTGATTTTTCTGTTATATTGGTAGGTCAAATCAATGCAACTAGCACCTTTGTTACAGTATAGAGCTTAGACAGACTATAAGAATCTTACACCGGCTGCCGGTACAGACCGGAATATCTAGCTCGAGGGTAACTGTTTACAGCGGTAACGAGGCTCTGCCGAGTTTCCGCTAAACAGTTACCCGAGAGCTAGATATTCCCTTCTGTACCAACTGCCGGTGTTTGATTCTTTTTCTTGCATATTACATGTCAATTATTTTCGGAACAGAAATTATGAAAACTCATATTCTCATTACGCACTTTTTTCTTATAGTAGCGTATGAACATACAACTTCATTCATAACTGAAAAATGACGTCATCCTAAGAACGCGATTCATTCATAAAAGTCGCACGTCAATGACGTCATTTAAAGCACGCGACTTGTCTTACATGGGGGGTGTAAGACAGAGTTTTCTAGCACCGGTGTAAACGGTAGATAATCCTGTCTGATATGCAAGAATACTGTATATGGATCTGCTAGCTGACATAGTTGATCAATTTCGGTCAAAGAAGATAAATATGTATAATATCAAGACAATGATTTTATCACAAAATTAATACAGTTACCCTATATACAATTCACAATAAAATGTCATGCAAAAAAATATATACACTATATATCTGCCACAAAACACCAGCATCGTTCAATGTGAGAAGTATTAAACCTTAGTCACAACCGTTTTAAAAATCAAATTAGAATACAAAAATATATATAACTTAAGTTGGAAACTGAACATTCCTCAATAAATTAATGCCCACACTCTAGTGTGATAATTCCATATACATGTACACTCTCCCATCAAGGGCAATAAGTCATTATCACAAAAAGAAAAACAATATCATAGTACATTAACAACTGTCCAATGTTGGATTGCTTCAGACAAGAATGGCTATATACATAAACTTTCTTCATGTTTTACAAGCATGTATAATCATATTAATGCATTACTATGATTTGGAACATTCATAAATAGAACAATAACTCAACTATACAGGCATTTTACTTTCATTTTCAATATTGTTTTTCAGTATAACACCCTTAAAATGTACTTATCACTTAACACTACTTGGATGAACTTTGCCATGTAATTAGAAATAGACCAGTTTGGCCTAAACTATATTGTTTGCTGTTGAATTATAATGAAAAAGAAATTAACAAAATATGTCAATTTCAAAACATAATACATGTACATATATCGCACACAATCAGCAACAAATGGTCATTTGTCAGATAATAAACTAAGTGTTAAACTTCGTTTCTATTTATCCTGCACATAAATTTAAAACAAATATGTAAAAACCATGACAGCAATTTAACAGATCTGTGAAAAAAACCCATTAATATATGTATCCTCAAAAACACCAATTAAAAATATTTGCTGTTTTAGTTTATTATGCAACAAAGCTTTGACATACTGATATAATTTGAACATGTGAAATCCCTACACAATCATTTTATATAGTCTGCAAGTCCTAGACTGTATTCTCTTATTAAATATTTCAAATCTGAAAATCACTGTGACATCATTAAACTGAGAAAAAAAATGAAACTATTATTTAATATTACAAATCTTGAGATCACTGACCTTAGACAAATGTTAACCTTGACTGCCTGATCAACACAGTGGTTATAAACTGATGCCAAAATAGAGCTAGAGAAATTTTCAATTAACAGTATGGGGGCATCAAGAACATCATCCTAAGAAATTTGACAGTGGTGACGAATACCTGTCTGAAAAATGAATGTGAAGATGACCTTGACCCAAAGAAATATTCTGCTTATGACATCACAAGATGGCAGTGGTACATAAAAGATTTTTTCAGATATCTTCCAATTAAATAATAATTGGTCTTTCAATTGACCTCCCTGTGAACAAAATAATTTTTATCCCATCTTTGAAAAAGAGCAAAGTAATCAATGTATGCAATTGAATTCAAATTTTCAATAATGAAGAAAAAATATAAAAACACCTTATTATCAATTTATGACCATCATTTCCCACCTTTAAAACTGAAGTCGCTCACCTGTATATAGGCCCCCGCAGCGGGGCCAGTTTTAACCCCAGGGCTTTTATTTGAACAAACTTGGTAGACACCCTTTAGAAGATGTTTCATGCTAAACATCTAAGGTCTAGCTGGTCAAGTTTTTTCTTTACACATATAGTTAAAAACAATGACACACCTGAGGCAGGGCCAGTTTTGACCCAAGGGCTTTTATTTGAACAATCTTTGTAGACACTTACTAGAAAATGTTTCATGCTTTATATCTAAACTCTAGCTATTCGGGTTTTTTCAAAGAAGATTTTCAAATTTTTGCTTTACACATATAAGGAAAATCAATGTCACCGGGGCGGGGCCAATTTTGACCCCAGGGCTTTTATTTGAACAAACTTTGTAGACACTCACTAGAAGATGCTTCGTGCTTAATATCTAAACTCTAGCTATTTGAGTTTTTTTCAAAGAAGATTTTTTAAGTTTTTGTTATACACATATAAGGGAAATGAATGACCCCCGGAGCAGGGCCAATTTTGACCCCAGGGCTTTTATTACAACAAACTTGGTAGACACTCACTAGAAGATGTTTCAAGCTTAGTATCTAAACTCTAGCTATTTGTTTTTTTTTTCAAAGAAGATTTTTTAAGTTTTTGCTATACACATATAAGAAAAATCAATTACCCCTGGGGCAGGGCCAATTTTGACCCCAGGGCTCTTATTTGAACAAACTTGGTAGACATCCATTAGAACATGTTTCATGCTACCGTAAATATCTTAGCTCTAGCTCTTTGGGTTCTTTAAAAGAAGATTTTTTAAGTTTTTACTATATGCATATAGGGAAAATCAATAACCCCCTGGGGCGGGGCCAATTTTGACCCCAGGGCTTTTATTTGAACAAACTAGGTAGACACCCATTAGAGGATGTTTCATGCTAAATATTTTAGCTCTAGGTCTTTGGGTTCTTTACAAGAAGATTTTTAAGATTTTGCTATACACATATAAGAAAAATCAATGACCCCCGGGGTGGGGCCAATTTTGACCCCAGGGCTCTTATTTGAACAAACTTGGTAGACATCCGTAAGAACATGTTTCATGCTAAATATCTTAGCTCTAGCTCTTTGGGTTCTTTAAAAGAAGATTTTTTAAGTTTTTACTATATGCATATAGGGAAAATCAATGACCCCCTGGGGCGGGGCCAATTTTGACCCCAGGGCTTTTATTTGAACAAACTTGGTAGACACCCATTAGAGGATGTTTCATGCTAAATATCTTAGCTATAGGTCTTTGGGTTCTTTTAAAGAAGATTTTTTAAGTTTTTACTATATGCATATAGGGAAAATCAATGACCCCTGGGGCCGGGCCAATTTTGACCCCAGGGCTTTTTTTTTAACAAACTTGGTAGACACTCACTAGAAGATGTTTCTTGCCAAATATCTAAGCTCTAGCTCTTTGGATTTTTTATAAGAAGATATTTAAAGTTTTTTCTTTTGGTTGCCATGGCAACCAGAGTTCTGCATGGAATAAAATTCTTTGAACAATTTTCAAAGGTGACCACCAAAGGAACATTCATGTGAAGTTTGGATGAAATTGGCTTAGTGGTTTATGAGGAGATGTCATTTAAAGTAAAACTTTACGGACGGACGGACGCCGGACAAAAAGCGATCACAAAAGCTCACCCTGTTACTTTGTGGCAGGTGAGCTAAAAACAAATGGTGTATTTCCCACAAAAGTTTACAAGTTTAAAACTGAACACATTTAAAGCAAAAACAAACATTATCCACAAAATGTTAATTTTATATCTGAAGGAAAGTTCAAACACTTCATTAAAACAGAAGATACCACAGGTAAACATCATTTTGTCAAATTTGACTCCAACATGTTGTCAGCAAAAATCTACCCACACTTAATATACATGTACATATAAATAATAAACTCCCATTGAAAAAGTCATTTAAATATATAAAAATCTTCAAATATCAAAAGACTTAAGTATGTGATCAGTAAATTCATATGCATTACACAAATTTCATCCATAATAACTACATTACAAAAAAATAGAATTTTGATTAGGCTCAGACACTCATTAAAATCGTATCCCAACTGTTGCTCCACTACCCCTTGCTAGGTAGCGAATAGTAACGGAGCAAGAACGATGACCTGATTTTAATGAGAGTGAGGCTCAGACTATATGAGCCGCGTCACGACAAAACCAACATAGTGCGTTTGCGACCAGCATGGATCCAGATCAGGATCCATGCTGTTCGCTATCAGTTTCTCTACTTTAATAGAGTTGGTAAGCGAACCGCATGGATCCTGATCAGACTGCGCGGATGCGCAGGCTGGTATGGATCAATGCTGGTCACAAACCCATTATGTTGGTTTTGTCGTGATGCTGCTCATATATTGTTTATACCACTCACTTCCCGCTGCAACATTTCCATGTATGTTTCCTATAAGTACTATTATCTGAGAAAGCTTTTTTACATGTTGGACATGAGAATGGTTTCTCGCCCGTATGTATACGTTCATGTCGATCTCTACCGTACTTGTTGTGAAATTTTTTCATACAATATTTACACCCAAAGTTTCGCTCCATATGTATTAATGTGTGCTGTTTTAAGATATGTTTAGTAGTGAACACTTTCGAGCAAATCGAACATGTCCTCTCACTGACGTCTGATTCCAATGATTTTGTCTTCTTAGATTTTCCAGATTTTGTGTTCTGTACAGCAGACACGGCTGGGTTACCAACAAGACCTATACTGTGACTCGTTAATACAAACTTGTTTGTTCCAAAGTTTACAACAGGTTTTTGTTGAATACCTGTAAAAGGCTGATTAGATGTTGGCATAGTGACAGGAGACTGGTTTGATGATTGTAAACAAATGCCAGTAGATCCTGAACCAGACATTTGCCTCAACGGAATAAATAACAAAGTATTCTGTTTCTGTAAATTACTCACGCCACTTTCTGTACTAGATGTAACAGTTTGACATGGTGTTGCCTTGGTTATATTTAGAGGAGATTGTGCCAAGTTGATCACTGGCTGAGATACCTGAATGGCAGACTGTGTTGCTGATACACTACACTGAATAGCATTTCTTGCAGACTGTGCAGTAGTCAATGAAGACTGTGCTTTATTTTGAGTATTGGTTACATTAGAACCAGTCTGACTTACTTTCTGTGTAGACTGTGTAATATTCTCAGAGGACTGAGTTTGATCTGTTGCAGACGGTGTCACATTGTTTAAAGATAGTAGAATATCCTGATTATCCTGGTCATCTAAGTAGCCTGGTTCACTATTTACTTCAGGAAATGGCAAGCTGAGTAACGTCTCTGTACCTTCACTCAGGTCGACATCAAGTAAAGATTCTTGAAGTATTGACTGTATAGCACAGTCTGTTGAGACCTTAGATTGCTGACAGTCTACTATATGTTTCTGACATATATCTTTACTGTTAAACATCTTCATACATAGCATACACTGAAATAAATTGTTCAATTTTTCATCTCTAGGAAGGGAAATGTTTGTTGGTTCTTCAGGTTTCTGGTTAGCACACTGTTGCTGAATATGCTCGAGACAAAGCTGTTGACTAGGGAATAACGCTGGACATCTGAAACACTTGTACAAATGTTTCTTTCCTTCACTAGTTACTGGTGTTGTATTACTACTTGCTGAACTTGCCTTTGTGTCAATTTTCTGAGAGTCAGACATGTTCTTACCAACAGAATCATGAGTGGCTATTATAGGTTTATTTGTTTCATTACCGGAAGCTTTAATTGGATTTAACTGAACCTCTCTTTGACTTCTCTGATATTTTTCCTCAGAACTATGAGTAAACGACTTTGAGACATTGCAAGTGTCATCAAACTTTAAAACTCGCTCAGAATGGCTAGAGTACGGCTGTTCTTCATACACTTGTTTTACCAGTGGTTTAACACTGCTAGAACTTCCTGTAGAATTTCTGCTATCTTTATTAAAATGTGTGTTAATATGTCGAATGCAGCCGTAGTTGTCGGCAAATGTTTTCTGACACAGGTGACATTGATATGGTCTGTCTCCGATATGTATACGCTCATGGCGGATGAGACTTTGTTTAGTTGTGAGCTGTTTACCGCAGTAACGACACTTGTATAACTTCATCATACAGTGAAATTGTAAGTGCTGCTTTAACATTGATTCTTGCTGAAATTTCTTGTTACATTTTTTACATTTTGCCGGAGAATCTGGGATAAGTTTACCAACATTCATTCTTCTCTGGTACGACCTTCGTTCAGACTTGAAACTTTCTGACGGTGTATACTTAGCAGGAGAATTTCCAACTTCTTGTTTCTGTGGTGAACTCACGTCATACTTAGAGAGATCACTTTGTCTAGCATCTGTCTCACTCTCTTCTTCTAGAATGTCAGCATCATCTGGGAAAGCTGTTGATATCAACTCACTGTCTGATTCCAGAGGTTTAGATGGCATATTACGCTCTACAAAATCTGTCTGAAATTTTTCATCTAAACCAATACTTTCAATGATAGATGAATATTTCTTTTCAGGACTTTTGTCCCTTCTGAGAGTTATATTTTCTTCATGAGTAGGTAAAAGATCATTGCCAAAGCCTGAATCTAAAAGCCTCGAGTCCTCAGACTCCTTATCACTGACGTCAAGCCTCAGGTTCAAATCTTCATTATAAATATCACTATCAGTTCCAACCTTCTGAAAATCTGCACTATTATTTTCTCGTTTAGGACTTTCAAATTCTTCGTCCATTTTAGTTGAAACAATTTCAAAGTTTCTGTTTTCTGTCTTGTCTGACTGAGGCATTTTAAATGTTCCAGATCTTTGATGTCTCTTCATGTGAGTTTTACAAAATGTTTTGTCATAGAATGATTTAGAACACAAATCACACGAGTATTGTTTCCCACCAGTATGTGTTCTAACATGTTTTGCCCAGGCACTGCTATCAGAGAACGACCGCTCACAGAATCCACATTTGTAAGGTTTTTCTCCGGTATGTATTCTTCTATGTCTTATGTAACTGTACTTCACAGAGAAACGTTTGTTACAAAACTCGCATGTAAACTTCTTGGCAGAATGAGTCAACATGTGCTTTTTCATTGCGGTTTTTGTTTTTGATATCTTTCCGCAGATATGACAAGAGTATCCTGAAGTAATGTCTGTATTTCTGTCAGTTTTTAAAGCCGGGTAGAAATGACTCGTCTGGTGAACTCGCAATGAATACTTTTCAACAAAGGCTTTACCACAGAGGTTACAAGAATAATTTCTGACTTCTAGATGAATTTCCCTGTGGCGTTTCCAGGCATTCAAATCAGCGTAAGACTTATCGCATATTCCACACTCAAATAATTTACCAAGGTTCTGTCTTTTGTGACTCTCAATATGCCTTTGATAACTTTTCTTCAAGGTAAAAATTTTACCGCAGACGGCACATTTATAAGATTTTGCCATATGCAGTCTCATATGAACATTTAGAGTCTTGTAAGAACGGAAATGTCGTGTACATATTTTACAATTTAAGTTACTTTTGTTATTTTTACTCTTTTCTTGAGCTTCTACAAAACTGGCGACAGACGAGGCACTATCGTTTCTCTCAGACTCGGACAAGTTTGAGTTTTGTGAAGCTTCGTCATTATCCTTAGGAAGCTCTTCAGTAAAGGAGATTCTTTTAGACGATGTTCTCTCCCGCTGTCTGTGAGGAGAGTACTGGAGCTGAGGAGACGTCTGCTTCTGTAAAACCTCCTCCTCTTCTGTAATAACATGAAACACAATTAGTGTAGGGAACGTAACATAACACTGTGAAAAATCATTTAAGAATTATGTTTTGCAAAAATGTTTAAATTTATGTGAAGCTGACAATTTAGCAATTGTATTAACCTTTAACACACTGAATATCTTAACTGGATTTCTTATATGTATATCTTTTAATCTAGAAAAAACAGTAATCTTTTTTTTTTTTTAATTTCAAATTAATGTTGCATTGGTATATTCAGTTGCTGCCAGTAATCTAAGCCCTATATATAAACTGAAGATTGAGAGAGAGTGATAGTTAAATCTGATGTTTATATGCACCTGTCACATAATTTACTTACAAACTAAAAATGTACATACATGTATTCTATTGTTTTTGAGTAGACAAATATTTTATTTGTCACTCACTGTGACCATGACTTATTGACTAACCCCATAACAGTACGCTTTCACTTTTAAATGGGGGAATAAAGAATGAGAGCAAAGAAAAGAAAATGTATATAATCATCTTTTCACTTTCTATGTAACAAAAGAACAAAAAGAAGACTCTCAAGATGTTGAATTTCCAAAGATCTCCTAACACATAAGTATATAACATTACATGTAGCTCATATAGAAGATACACAAGTATAAGTTTACCATCTTTCTGATCTGCCTCAGCATCTTCATCACCATAGTTACACAGCTCATCTGCTGAACTCTGGGTTGTCTCATCTGATAAAGTATAACATTGAGATCTTACATATCAAATACTTAATTAAACAAAGAGCACCTATGAAACAAACTCTTGGATTGATGGGAGTATTTACCAATTTAGTAATAAATATATAACTACACATGTACATGTTATGTAAATATTCACATAACAAGAAAAACTTTTCCACGTGAATCATTTATCAGACAAAATGAAATAAAAGTTTAACACTACCCAAGAAATGAACCTTTCCAGATTTTAGCAGTGAAAAACTCAATACCACCTTTTCTATTCAATGCTAGGAACAGTATTACAAGAGAAACTCCATGCGTTCTGTTTTGTGTAAACCAGGTCAACCAAGTGTAGCAATTGGACATATGGTCACCCAATATTATATGCACTGGAAAGGTTCATTTAAGACTGTTAAAACCTATAATTTTTTTAGACAATATTTACATAGATGCTAAAGTTAATAGTGCAAAAAGAAAAGAGTTATGTCTTAAGTTCTTATGTTGATACTGACAGTGAACTGACCAAACAATAAAAGCATCAACGGCACAATATCAAAAGATAGCATTGTGTTTTGCATATAAAAGAAGACTAACATACCATTACAGAAAGTAAGGAACTTATCACCAAGATTAAGCTGTTTTCTCAAGAACCCTTCAGCTTTTTGGGAACCAAACTGCATAGAAGTTCCATCCTGGCAACTAGCAGTGAGTACTAGAGCCTCCTCACCTGTAGCAGATAATCTCTCCACCTGTAAGATGGTGTATCAATGATTAAATCATTTCTTGTGGGGATATATTCTAAAACATGTGTAGAGAGTTAAGACGTATCTTTAAATCCTGTTGATATCCACTGACACGATAAAAAAGCATTATCAAAAATGACCTTATTACTTGAATCATTAATATGTACATGTATATGTATATAATGTAAGGATTTCATTTTTAGCCAAAGGCATTGTAAATACTAATATTTATGATGAAAATTGTAACTATAAAACAGAACTTTTTCCACTTATATATGACATTTTGAATTTTTAAACTTAGAAAACTTAGAGATAAACCAACAAAACCTTTTATCTAGAAAAAAATCTATTTTTTTTAAACAAAGAAATGCATATCATACAATCTGGTCTTACTAATGCTTGTAGCTCAAACTTGATGAGTTCTTGTAAAGCACTTCTGTATTCTGGTGACTGGTTATGTATAATACTTTCTCTAGATACCTTCATTGTTGACACATTACTGAAGATATATTTAAACTTTTAAAAACTAGTCTATCTGACATTGAAATACAACATTAATAAAAAAAAACATCTAGAGCTGCAGCAGGAGTTACAAATACATCCACCTGATATCTATGACAAAGTGTAATATGGTTCAATTTATCATTATTTTTGAAGTAAAGTTATAAGAAGGTTCATTGAAAAGTATTGAATTTTTAGTAAAATTTTTACAAAATATTTGAAATTTAACCTTCAATGGTGACCTTGACCTTGAGCCTGCACAGTGGCACATGTTGACAAAAGAAGAATTTTAACCTTCAATGGACAAAAAGAAGAATTTTAACCTTCAAGGGTGATCTTGACCTTGCTGCTGCACAGTTGCAGCTTGGGTTTTGTCCATAGCCTTGTTGAGGTGAACTTTTGAGCCAAATTTGAACAAAATGTTTCAAGAACACACAAAATTGTCTGATATTTGAGCTTCAAGGATGACATTGGCCTTGAGTCAGCACAATGCCTTGTTGACCATAACCATAACCCTATGCTTTGTTGCGGTGATTATTTAAGCCATTTTTAAAGAAATTCATTCAACTCACTGGTAAATGATTTATAAAGTAACACAAATTGTCAACGATTTTCAGGTGACCTTGACCTTCAGTCTGCACAATTGCAGCATGGGTTCTGCACATTTCCCTTTTGAGGTGAACATTTCAGTCAAATTGTAGAAAATCCTTTAACTGGTATAAACGTAATTGTCAGACATTTGGCCTTCAAGGTTGAGCTTGACCTTGAGCCTGCACAGAGGCAGAACAGCTTCTGCATAATGCCATGCTGAGGTAAATATTTAAGCTAAGTTTGAAGGGGTGTACTAGGATTTATAGATCAGACACAAAATGGAAATTTTACACAATTATAATCAATTACTATCGTAAATAGCAATGATAACCGGTAATAAACAACAACAACAAACTGGCAAACTTATAAGGAGATAATGTAAATCAAACACATTAATATACCTTTGGTGTAATTTTTTTACCAATTAAGCTTCCTTTACTTATCATCTGCCGCATTCAATTAATCAGGGTCTTTCACTGCCTTAACATTTAATAATGTAACACACTTAAGCAAAGCACTACTTTAGAGATATTGGTTACCAAGAATCGCTATGGCCACACTTCAGCCAAAGTGCTAATTATGTCATATTCAACAATTAAATCTGTCTCCTGGAAGTAGTAAAATATTCATGCCAAACTTTTTCATAGAGATTTTTGGGCAAATAGAATTTTTGCTCAAGTCATTTTTATTCAGGCTACAAGGACTGGCACCCATAGGTTTTTTTCCAGTCCACATGATTTTTTTCTGGCTCAGACATTTCAAGTGTTAAATTACAACAACCTGAACAAATGTTGAAATTTGTAGAAACAAAACAAGATGTTGACCCAAATTGACATGAGGCCCCACTTACAGGCTGGGAACCATGCGTTTATTCAGTGAAGTTAATTCTCTAGTGCATTTGCGTTTTACTCTGTGAAGTTCATTCCCTTTCGCATTTACATATGTCATGAAAATGTTTACAATCCGGCTAAAGTTGGCCATTTAAGTTATAGTGTGATGCAGGGTCTTTCAAATAGGAAGACCCTGTGCGACAGAAAATAGTGGAAACAAGAGCCATGTCAACATGGCCATCCCCCGCCGAATGTGTTTGCTCATTGGAAGAATGTATATGTAGTAGAGCAGAATAATTCCATTTTAAGAGGTCTTTTGGTGATGAAAACTGATGGCTATAGTGATTACAGATTTGAAACCTATGTGAATACTGATGGCTGAAAATAACAAAGGGCAATAACTGAAAAATAATGCAGGGTAGGTTATCATTCTTGTGTGCTGCATCCCTCCTCAGTAAAATCAATCCACCTATGAAGTTTCAAGTTGATACCTCAAATACTTTTTGAGAAAAAAATTGAATTGAAAAATTAAGTATGAAAAATAACTAAGGGCAATAACTCAAAAATTATAAAAGGTAGAGTTATCATTCTTGTGCACTGCACACCTCCTGAGTGAGATCTACGCACCTATGAAGTTTCATAATGATATCTCAAAGGCCTTTTGAGTTATGCTCTGGACAAAAATTAATTTTGAAAAATAAAAAAAGGGCAATAACTAAACAATTATGCAGAATAGAGTTATCGTTCTTGTGCACTGCACTCTTCCAAAATGAGATTCATCCACCTATGAAGTTTCAAGTTGATACCTCAAATACTTTTTGAGATAAGCTCCAGACAAAATAGTATAAAAAAAAGAACAAAGGGCAATAACTCATAAATTGTATAGGGGATAGTTATCATTCTTGTGCACAGCATTCCTCCTCAATAAAATCTATCCACCTATGACATTTCATGTTGACATCTCAAATACTTTTGAGTTATGCTCCACTTGGGTGAAAAATTAGGTATGAAAAATAACAAAGGGCAATAACTCAAAAATTATGAAAGGTAGAGTTATCATTCTTGTGCACTGCACACCTCCTGAGTGAGATCTATGCACCTATGAAGTTTCATTTTGATATCTCAAAGGCTTTTTGAGTTATGCTCTGTACAAAAATTCATTTTGAAAAATAACAAAGGGCAATAACTCAAAAATAATGCAGGGTAGAGTTATCATTCTTGTGCAATGCACTCCTCTTAAATGAGATCCATCCACCTATGAAGTTTCAAGTTGATACCTCAAATACTTTTTGAGATAAGCTCTGGACAAAATAGCATGAAAAAGTTCAAAGGGCAATAACTCAAAAATTGTATGGGGAAGAGTTATCATTCTTGCGCACAACATTCCTCCTCAATAAGATCTATCCAATTATGACATTTCATGTTGATATCTCAAAAACTTTTTGAGTTTTGCTCCACTCAGGTGAAAAATTAAGTATGAAAAATAACAAAGGGCAATAACTCAAAAATTATGAAAGGTAGAGTTATCATTCTTGTGCACTGCACACCTCCTGAGTGAGATATATGCACCTATGAAGTTTCATGTTGATATCTCATAGGCTTTTGGAGTTATGCTCTGGACAAAAATCAATTTTGAAAAATAACAAAGGGCAATAACTCAAAAATTATGCAGGGTAGAGTTATCATTCTTGTGCAATGCACTCCTCTTCAATGAGATCCATCCACCTATGAAGTTTGAAGTTGATACCTCAAATACTTTTTGAGATAAGCTCTGGACAAAATAGCATGAAAAAGAACAAAGAGCAGTAACTCAAAAATTGTATGGGGAAGAGTTATCATTCTTGCGCACAACATTCCTCCTTAATAAGATCTATCCAATCATGACATTTCATGTTGATATCTCAAAAACTTTTTGAGTTTTGCTCCACTCAGGTGAAAAATTAAGTATGAAAAATAACAAAGGGCAATAACTCAAAAATTATGAAAGGTAGAGTTATCATTCTTGTGCACTGCACACCTCCTGAGTGGGATATATGCACCTATGAAGTTTCATGTTGATATCTCATAGGCTTTTGGAGTTATGCTCTGGACAAAAATCAATTTTGAAAAATAACAAAGGGCAATAACTCAAAAATTATGCAGGGTAGAGTTATCATTCTTGTGCACTGCACTCCTCCTCAATGAGGTCTATCCACCTATGAAGTTTCAAGTTGATAACTCAAATACTTTTAGAGATATGCTCCGGACAAAAATGTCGGACGGAAGGTCGGACGGACGGAGACTATTGACCTTTTCGAAAACCTAGCTAAACACCGTTTTCCGGTACGTTACCGTTTTAGCTCTGGGGAATTACACCAAATGAAGTACATAACACAGTTACGAGATATGTCTATTTTTCTATCATTATTTAACCGTTTAAGGTGAAATAAATTGATGTTTTTGAAAATTATCAATATTCGTTTAATATCTATTGCAAATTATTCAAAAAAACAATTTTTTTATAATGAAAATCAATAAAATTCAAACAGACTCAGTGGAATCTTCGATAGTAAATAAGGTTTTTTTCTGCGTAAACTTGTGTATTTACTTTCTTTTTTTATGGAATTATTCATACAATGATATTTAATTATTTTCTTATAAAGAATTAAGTGTTTTATTTCAGTTTAGTTTAAAAAAAGGCCGAAAACAATGACTTCGCTATTACGCTCCATTACGTGAATTCCCCAGAGCTATGTACAGAAAGTACCGGAAAACGGCGTTTAGCTAGGTTTTCGAATTCGTGAATTTCTATATCCCCCGCCGCCTTTTCGGCGGGGGATAATAAAATAGGCACTGTCACAACATAGCATACAAATGCAAATTCCGCTGTCAAAACTAAATATTGATGACATTAGAATCAGACATATCATTGATATTTTAGCCTCTTGAAATTTTATTCGGAAACAAGGACCGACATAGGAGATATATCTCCGGACGGAAGCATGTTATGATGTTTGTTGTTCAGTCAGGACCAATGACTGACAAACTTTTGCACAGACTGGTAGATCTATATGCCATCAAAGCAATTGAAATTAACTTAGAAACAACAATACAAACAAATGCTTAACTAAAAACAAATATTTCTATTTCTGAAAAAAATTTTACACATGCAAGCATCTAGAAGCAGAGATTTGGCACACAGTTTACACATTAAAGAAATGTAATATTAAAAAGAACATTTAATAAAAAGAAATATCAGAAAGGAAAAATATCATTCATACATTTATAACAATATGAATTATCATTTTGTCAGGATTTAAGTCAATTTCCCTCCCTGACTATCAAAAATAACTCAAAAGTATGGCAAAAGTTCTTCCTTGTTGTCGAGAAGCTTGAACCGGAAGTAAATAAAATTATAAGACTGAACACCACTATATTTCTTGCTAAAACGCGGGAAATAAATCTGGGCAACACTGTAAAGGTTGTCCTAAAAAAGATAAAATAGCAAACAAAATAGCATTTAAATGATTTTTAAGACAAATACTATTTTATTCTAATATAAGAAATAACCCTTAAAATTATCCAAATGAAGGCATAATATATACAATCATGTATAGTGTATATTATAATTCAAATTGTTTTGTTAAAATCGCAAAACATTATAAAAGTATAGGCTACCGTCACACAACATTTCTGTCATTTGCTTCCTAATAATTTTTAATTTCATAATTCAGAGAACCATTAAAAAACTTACTATCTACAATACAGATTTGAAATGTACGATATACTGTTGTTATGAAAACTCTACAATGCTGTAAATAGATAAATTTTGCTGGAATTACATTTGTAGTGATAATTTTGATCTCACAATTGTTAATTTATATTTTAACTGATAAGCCTCAAATTGTTGAATCAATCAGATAGTGGTTACATAACTTGCTATGTATTTTTGTGATACAATTTTTTGTGACTGATTAATATCGTGTCATATACAGATATTTTGTATCTGGACGAGATAAAAAAAAGAGTAAATAACGTTATTTAGAGTGGATCCACTGTCTGGGACCCCCACACCAAAAAGAACGTAGACAAAATTGATAGCGGTGCTAGGTTCGTAACTAACAACTACAATACCACCAGTATATAGTGTAACAGCAATGATTGACAGATTAAAATGGAATAGCCTAGCTACAACAACGCAGAACCAGAGCCAAGGCCACAATGATGTATCGTGTTGTTAACTCCCTAATTGCCATACAATTACCTCCCAAATTCAGCCAATCAGGAGCAGCCACAAGGTGGTATCAACTCCGGTACAGGATCCCATTCTGTCCCACCACAATGTACAAGAAATCATTCTTTCCATCCACCATCAGGATATGGAACCAGCTGCCTGAAGACATCATCATGGCCCAGTCCTTGGAATCCTTTAAGTCTGGAATCCAGGGATATACATCGTACCTTAAGGAAACAGGACATGTTTTTATCAGTTTTTAAATTGTAATTACAGGCGTGGATTCCCCCTCCCGCACACGCTTTTTAACCAGAGTGAGAAAATGTCGCAGCAGCGGCCCTTCACTATACTGGAAGAAGTAGAGGAGTTATTTGTAGTTCATCAATTTTGTACAAATAGTGCAAAACTTGTAATACAGTCACATTGAACACTTGAAGCATGTGCTTAGTCAATGCTTAATTTTATTGAATATTATTCAATAAAAAATTTTGGTTAGTTAATCATGTGGTCAAAACTTGTTAAAGTCCATTACAGCCACGTCAGACTTTCCTTGTGTAACTGACTGGACGTGATCATGTAAAAACAATAGTTTGGATTTGCATAGAAAAGGTTATCACACATAAATTCATTAAATATCGTTGCTCATGCATTACAAGTTTCAAAGTTTTAAAGCTTGTTTGTTTTGTGTGTTTGTTGTAAAAGCTCTAAGAGCTAATGTAGTATAGCTCTAAATTTGCAGGCCTATATATGACGGAAACTACATAATTATGTACCGCATATTTATATTATGCCGCGTGGTATGCAATTTGGTACCCGCTTTCATTTTAATAGCAAATGGAACAAGTAACCGGAAGTTCACTAACTCATTTGCATACAGTAGGAAACCTATAAAGTTTTCGAAACACCTTTTTAAAAAAAGTTCCAAAATGATGATTTTAACTGAAATAGTCAGCAGGTATGATGATTAGGAATGGCAAGTAACGGTTCGAGAAGACATGCTTCAACTACGATGAAGATTAGATTAACAGGTGAGATGAAAAACGTCTTCGAAAAGTGACTGACATTGTTATTTTTTTAACTTCAAAGCTGACCTCACTTTTCAATTTCTATTCATTAAAATCGTTTATTTTTTCATATTTTTGATGAATTAAAATACAACTTGTCTTTGTTATAGGAAAATGATAGGACTATTTATATTTTTTAAAGTGTTCAACAGGTGCATGTTTATCTGATAGTGCTTCAAGTTCAACTTGTTACATATTTTATTAATTGAGAACATTGAGGTATCTTAATGAACATGCCACGGTTCAGAACTGTTCGTTATTTAGGGGAGAAGATGTGTAAGCGGCTGGATATCTCAGTCGGTAGAGCTGTGGTACGGTATTCCAAAGGTCCCGGGTTCGAGTTCCAGTCAGGCTGCTCATTTTTCTCACCCTGTGACATAATTTTGGCGCCCAACAGGGGACTGTGACTGCATAGAGCTCAGAGTTTAATTTACATTGCTCTGTAACTCGGTGAAATTCGAGGACCGACGAATTTCAATATAGCAGGAGAGTATGCCACGGTTCAGAACTGTTCACTATTTAGGGGAGAAGATGTGTAAGCGGCCGGATAGCTCAGTCGGTAGAGCATTTAACATTTAGGAAATATACCCTTTCACATTGATCAATAAGACGAAATGACGGTGCATGTATCTAGATAATTATTATAAATACTTCATTTTATAAATTCATACTTTTGCTAAAACTTGTGTCTTATTTTGTAAATTAATATATTGAGTATAGGTCTGTTTTTATCCACAGGTGGCCATGATTCATTTACATAAACATTTTTATTGTTTGATACAGAATATGTTTTAAAATGTGAACTTTTATGTTGATGAAATTTTGCAGATGCATTAAATTTACATTTGGCAACTCACAAGACTTAAGCCTGAATTAAGGACATAATTAATAGACAGAAATGGTGTTGACTGTAGGGCAGGGTTGAATACAGGACAGCCAAAGATAAATATGATTTAAATATAAAATATTGATAATGCTATTGTATTAGAGAAACCGCAAATTTTGCCTGAATTTAATTCATGACCTATGATAAGCTTTCCTTCTGTTCTCTTTTTGAAAAAGTACAATTCTTTTTCTCCGTATTTGAGGAAGGGCTGTAATGATATAGTAAAAGGGGTTATTTCATTCAACATCCATACTGCAATACATAAATACTGCAATTAAATTTGGTTACTTGGAAATGGTTCAAATAAAACAAGAGACTGATAAAACCATTAAAATATTTGTCAGTACCTCATGAATACAAAATAGAATGAAGTAGATACATCCCACTTAATATTTGTTACTATTTGAACTATTGCATCATCAATAACTGTAGAGTAGAAATGACTTAAAGCAGAATAACAGTTAGACCTACATCTATAGTTATATATATTTATATTATCCTAACAAAATTTCAAATTCTGACTATATCATATAAAGGATTGAGTGATGTTATCAAGTAAGACAGGTTTTTTTTAAAGAATTTTATCATTTTGTGACACAGATCAAAGAATGCTCTTAAGTTTGTAGTGCAGCCACCTCTTTTGTCTGCTACCAACATTAATTACAAACACTGATTTCTACACAGGTTGCTTAATAAGACAACTTGGTTTTCTGCATAGCCATCAATTATTCTGAAATATACTCATTTAAAATTGTCATAAAATTAACTTGAACACTTTATCAAGAAAGTTATCTCTTGACTAACTGTTTGTCAGTATTGCTGAAGAGATTTCAGATAGACATGTACAGTGGTTTGTTCAGCCTCCGCTGTGCAGTGGACATATTTTCACACATTGATGTGGTTTTAGCTTGTGGTCATACTCTTAATACATAGTTGTCAACACACAAGACGGACGATGTAACACAATTATCATTATATGTTTTCATGACGTGTAAATGTTTGCCACCCTCTCACTATTATGCTACTGGTCTGTGATTAATGGTGTTACTGTTTTGGTAATTAATTAGAAATATGCATTATGTTGTATGTTTAATTTTGTGGGTGGGGGGCATTTAGATTGACCCTTGTCCATCAATCCGTTGAATTACATATTTACTGGCATTATTGTGCCAGTGGTGTTAATTAGAATATGCATTAATGATTATGATGTATGTTTACATTTTGAAGTTACCACTACTATTGGAGAGATGTCTTAAATTCTTCTTGAATTTTTTTGCTGAAATAGTCTTCAAATTGATGACATGTAAAGTCGAAATTAACATCAACTTCTTTTTTGGGGGTGGGGGTGGAGAAGAACTTTTGGTCTGACAAAATGTCACTGAAAATCACTGATAGGTTATTCATTCAATCATACATGCATGGACCAAGAAAAGTCTTGAAATGTTGACAACTTAGTCCATAAATGTATGAACTAAAACTAAGTATCTATATGTATTAATTTTTGTTTGTTTTTTTTGTAAAATTTTCCAGGTTAAAGTTTGATCTAGACCAAAGTACAAAATTTAAGAAAAAATGTAGAATTTCAGCTGAACATTATTGACTGTTTAAGATATTAAAATTATTTGTTATTTTGTACATTAATACCACATATATACATATAAAATATGTCAGAGAAACATTAAAAAATGGGTAATGGTCAAATAATATAATTATTGATGATGAAATTTATTTTGTTCATAACTTATGTAGAGGGGAATAGTGCATCAGAGTCTGTAATCTTGTTCTAGTAGAGCATTGTAAACAATGTAGTTTTAAATATTATCAATAATATTATCTTGCATACCAATGATGAAAATAAGGAGATGTAGGGGCATCCATGGTCGAGTGGTTAATGTCGTTGACTTCAAACCACTTGCTCCTCACCGCTGTGGGTTGAATCTCAACAGGGACTTTGGATTCTTTCCTGTGAGGAAGCTATTCAGCTAGCTTACGGAACGTCGATGGTTCTACTCAGGTGCTTGTTAGTGCCTGAAATAATGCACGAAAGGGCTTCCTCCTGGCACCAGTAATGCTGGAACGTTGCCATATGATCTATACTGTTGATGTAACGTAAAAACTGAACCCAAAAAACAAGTCTTTAAAAGATAAGGAGATTATGTTTTGTTGGTCTAATCATACTCATGTTATTGTTTTTTAATTTCAGTTTTCTGTGCCAAGAATTTGTGCAAAAGAGACTTCTTCCGTAAGTATTTCTGTTACAGTTATTTTTATAAGACAATCAAGTACAAGTGATGTCTTTGTATATGTAGTCATATGTAAGGCATCTGAGCTGCATTTCATAGAAAGACCTATGTGTAACCCAGGAGTAGGACATAAGATCAATTAAATTTAGGACTGAGTGTCCAAAGACTGATTCAATAAACATTTTTAGCTTCATTCAAAGACTTCAGTTATCTTTCGCCAAGGACTTAAGACTTCAATTAAATCCGTTTTCCTGAGAAAAGTTAAGAAATACAGTGGCTTATGCTTAAATGCATAACGTGTTTATGTTCATAGAAATGTTGAAGTAGTCATAACATAGGAGTCATAAGTTAGGACATTTTCTTTGAAGGGCAAAATTGTCTCAGTTTTGATCTTTTTTAAGATTTAGGACTTTCTCTGAAATGCAGCCCGGCTCTGGTTAGTGCAAGCAGTGGACTGGAAGAGAATGATTTAAGTTTTGAAGTCAAAATTAGATAAAGATGTTAAACTAAAGCATTTGAAATGTTTTCTAAAAAAACATACCAGAAGATACATGTTCTCTTTCAGTTTATTAAGAGGGATGCTGTAAAATTGAGTCACTATATTTAAAGTTTATGATTGTTGATAAGGATAATTTGACATCCTGGTATGATAAGTTATAATATACCGGGTAATTTGATTGATGGTTATCTGCTATAATATATGTCTAAATTCAGTCATTACTAACAAGTAACATTATATAATCCATGTTTGTGCTTCATAGAAGTTCCTAAAATTCTATTTCAATGAGTAAAGAGTCTTGTTATGCACCTTCTTGCATATACAAGTCAACCTGTTAAAAAATATTATACAATCTTTTATGAAATAAATTGTCAATATTTTTTACAGTCCAATATTTGTAAATTACATAACTATATGAATATTTATAAAGAGAAGAGGTCTTGATGGGGGTGTATGGACAAAAACTTAAAATCATAGATTGCCCTTCCCAGCTGTGAGTTTGAGCCCTTGCAGGGAAGTAATAATCTTGTCAGTAAACTACATGTACATGAAGCATAGTGGTTATCCTTCGGTGCTTGTCTACTCTAGAAATACATGTAATACACAGAGCGATATGACAGTTCATAGAATATCAGTATGGCCTGTGTCTCTAAAAATCTACACCCCCCCCCGCCCCCCTCTTAAAAGAAGACCTGAAGATGAAAATGATTTTCCTGTTCAAATGTGCAGAATGTTATCATGACAGGATGACTGTATGACTGTTGTGTGGTTTTATAAATGCAGTAAACCTGATCTTCATGTTCACTGATTGATATGTGAAGTTTAAATGAGGTGTGAAATTGATAAATGATAGCTTTGAATGTGAAATGTTTCAAATATTTGAAGGTCACATCAAGGTATTTATCTAAGATGCCTGTACTAAAATACTAGAAATTATCTCTGTAAGGAGTGAACTAAGGTCTGACAGTACTTTTATTGTAACTATTACAGTAACTCTTCATTTGTTCATAATCAAGAATATTTTCACCAGTCATTTCACATGTAACATTTGCCAGGTTTTTCAGAAACATTTTTACTAAAATATCTGTAATTGTAACTTTTAAGAAGCCTTTGTGCACCCGTTATTTTTTTCAACTCATTAAGTTTGATAGAATCGAAGGCCTATTATGACCCAAAAATGTTTTTATTTCTCTGCTTTACTTTTATAGTTTCTTCTATAGTTTCCAAAATGTTACTCATTCGCAAATTACCTGAACCATACATTGCTTCTGTTTCTATTTTGGCAATTAGTACAGTTATAGTATAATAAACTTTATTTTGTATTGAAGTGAAGTCAAAATACTTCTTTCTTTATATTTTATTACTTTTGTGACAAATAATTATCAGCGCTAGAGGACATAAGCATTTAATTTAATAAGCTCTAAAACAATTTTTAACGTTATAAAACAAATTTTGCCCTTTTTAAAGAAGGAAAAATTATTTGTTTCCATAGGCATTATGTGCCTTTAAGAAAAAAATAATCTCTATTTAAAATGGTGTAGCTGCTCATTTATAAATTCCCCTATCTGTTTTATATGCACAAAAAACAAAAGCAAATATTCCTGTAGATAAATTCATTTTCCTAGACATACATTAATACAACAAGTATTTACACTTAACATATTACTTACATTTAGACAAAAGTATATTTAATGACTACTATACAATAAGGAAAGCATGACTGTAGTCTAGGCTATAGAGATGGAGAGTAAGAGGGGAGAAATGCGGGGGGGGGGGGGGGAGAAGGTGGGTTGGTAGTCATTTGTTTCTCTTTAATACGAGACAATGAGTGTAGACAAGCCTACTAGCAACAAGGATAGGCTAGAACGGAGGCTGGTATGGTTTTAGAGGCTTATCATATAACATATGTTCTGCAAGTTTTATATGAAATCTTGGTTTTATAATAATTAATACACACCTAGGATAGGAACAATTCCAGTGCAATGCTAATGCATCAAAGAGTTAATATTTTCTATAGAATTATCCTGAAACTTGCTGATATATGCATGTGCATTTGTACCTAATGAAATAACCAGCTCATAACAAAGTTTTATCAGGGAAATGCCATAAATATTGTGTAACTGAAGGAATGTCATATCATGATTGGTTATAACTAAACTAATTCCAAACTGAGATAATATTGATTCTAAACAAACCCTTTCAGACACGACATAAACCTATTCTTACAGTCTTGTTTGAAGTTGACTGTGTCTCTGTTATATTTCCAGGGCACAAATCAGATAATCAAATGATTGGAATCAGTATCCCACTAGGACAAAAATTATTCATGAAAATTATTTACTTAATTATGGTGCATACAGGCATAAAACAAAGGCAGACTCCCTGCTGAAAATTTAAAGTGATAATAACTAAAAGTACTTACTACACTGTGTTACCAGTGTGATTGTAACACCCAGAAACCAATTAGTGGTGATAATTAAAGCAAAGTTCACAGTCAGTCGACTTACAACAATATAAGTTGATTAATGAATCTAGACGTACTGTCACCAAATCTCACATCTTCGTGTGAATAGTCAATAAGTCTGTATTAAATAAAGCAAAGTGGAGACAAAAAGCCTGATGAATCTAGTAGCTAATTAGTAAAATACTCTACAATAAAACTTCACTGCCTGGAATATAGCCATGTAGGGAGAAGTCATTATATCATGTTACATTAGGGAGAAGTTATTAAACAGAATAACTGCTGTGACAGATGGCAAACAGATCTCAGAGATTGCTATCTAAGTTCCTTATTATAGATTGTCAATAATATATTGATAAGCCAGGGTAAGTTTTCCTAATTGATGTTTAACCCTTTATGTATGTCCCTTATCCAGCAGAATATGTATGATTATCATAGATAGATGGGGCTAGTCTGGAGGTTAATCTTAAGTGTCCACAGGGTGATTAAGGGATTACAAGATCAAAATTCTCAAATAATCAGTTAACAGGACACAGGTTAGTAGGACCTCCCGAAAAGCTACATTCTTCACAAAAGCCTTCTTTTTAAGTTTAATAATACAATATCACTTGGTCAAACATCATATCAAATGCCAAATTATTCTTACAGCATGAAAAATTAAAAAGCATGAAAAAAAAAAAAAGATTTATTTGTATGGATATTCTCACAAAATAGGAATTATACAAAATTTAAGTTATCAATTTTGTTGTTGAATAAAAACAATTTTTACTGTGTCTTACAAATCTAAAAAAAATGTCTTTTTCAATAAAGTTTTTCAAGGAGTATTGACTGTATACAACATGTTGAATAGAAACACATTAAATATCAAAGTTGATAGAGATACATTACTGTATGTTTCACTTGACCAACTATGTTCCTATTAAAATTTATTTATTCATCATTTGACATTAACTTGACACGAGATTTCATGGGCAACTGAACAGTAACAATTCTATTTTATTATTCATTATCTAATGTATGTTCTCCCCTTGTCAGTGTCACAAATACTTTGCTTTGATGTTAAATTTAAAAACATAGAAGGTTATTTGAATGCTTGCCTTCAAAGGGACAATATGTGACTATAGAAGAGAAAGTTATTGTTAGGGAATATAATATTCAGATCATAAAGACAGTTTTCCTGTCAGAGACTGGTGTGATGTCCTTCATGATTCAAAACATGCTTGATATATGATGGTTATTTAATAGTGGGACCTTAAAGTGGGACCAATTTTAACTTACTATGGAGCAAATCCTCACTAAAGTGCATGGAGTCATTATATTACCAGAATAATAAATGTGAATAGTAAAATGTTTGCTGAGCTGGACTTTACAATTTATATCATTTTGTTGCCAATGTTTTGAGATCATCAACTGTACACTACCTAGATCGTAATCATTCCAATCATTAATGGGCAATAGGCCTATATCAGAAGTATAACACCAGGCCAGCTTACATGCTCAACTGTCCAGTGTGATCATAAGCTATTAATAGTGAACAATTGGCTACTGAGTTTTACTAGTTCAATACTGAACTCCTTTAATTTCTAACAATCTGTTCCATACTGAAAGCAAGACAAGTCCATTTACACAAATTACAGGATTACAAGGGTTTTAATAGTAAATACAGTCTATGTATTTTCTGTAAAGCATGTAACAAAAGTATCAAAATATAGCATCTTTGACATGCATTATTAACTATTACCCTGCATAGAAAATGTTCAGTAAAACAGTGTATAACAACTGATGTTATCACAGCATTTCATACATTCTCACAATCTCTCTCTCTGATGCACTTAAATACACTGTATGAGCAATGTACTTTTATAAAAACTTTAAAATTTGTAGTAAAATTTGGGAAACTTCCCTGTTCAAAACAAGATTACAAATCTAGAATATAAGAGAAATATGCATTTTGAGAGAATTTTAAAGAAAAAAAAAACAACATTTTGTTTCATATGAAAGACTTGAAGTAATGTACATGAAATAAATTACTTTTCTTAACCAATCCTAAGATACTCTCTACCCACAGAAATTGATAGAATTTGTCCAGATAATTATGCAAAACTTTCTCCTACAGGGTAGACTTTTGGTAAGAAAAAAAAAAACAACAATAAAAAACCCCACAAAAAACAGTATTTTGTTACTATATTTTGAAAATGCATTCAAAATTACACCTGCATTGTGAATTTTTTTTATACATTCCTGAAACCATAATTTTTTTTCTGAAGATTTTATTCCTCTGGAGTTATGTCATTTTAAAAGCAGTAGAGATTTTGGTGATAGGAAAAGAATCAAGATAAAATGTATAATATATTTTTATCAATTTGAATATTCCAGTAATTAGACAATGTTTCTATTTCACAATGTTGTTTGTTTAAGTATGATGAGCTGAGTGACTGATAGAGTAGCGTTAAAGTTTACTCTTTATGTATATTAGTTGAAGTATAGGACAATTCAAAAAAAATTTTATTACACAATTTGCTGTATGGACTTTCTGCAGCAGGGTTAGCTTTACTGGGCCAAGTGTTCTTTGAGAAGTAAATTATTCCTCCAATAATTCTTCTTATAAATCATAGGGAAAAGTAAAAAAAGTGCTGAACACGGCAGTTTACAAAAATCCACTTTGCAAAAATTCGATTGAATGTTATTTTAGGCAACATTAGTTTGTGTCAGATTTCATGTATCTGTTAATGCAGTCTATGTTTTATTAGATCTAAAATGTTCCCAGAAATTACCTGACAACTTTCCAATATAAATCCTGCAAGACAAACAAAAACTTATATCAAATTACTTGCCAAGGGAAGTAACTGTTACAGGCATGATTTTAAGGTTTATAAAGTTTATAGTGGATTTGTCTCCCATACTGTAAAAATGTACAGGTCATTCTATCAATAACTTTATGAAAAGAATTGTGCATGTATAAATAAAATAAAGAAACAGGTACAAAGTTGGGGAAATAAGAATGGGGGCATCATGGGAGCATGTGACATTGGCACCTTAACAGAACCACTGAACTAAGCTGGTACAGTGTGCCGATAGATGATAAACTGGTATCATTTTTAGGGAGTTCCAGGCATGGCAACAAAATGTCTGGTGCATAATAATGTTATAAAATAATTATTTAGAATATATGTTATATATTGCAGGATTACCAGATCCGTTTGCCAAGATCAGTGTAGATGGGTCCGGACAATGTCACTCTACTGAAGTCTGTAAAAATACTCTAGATCCGAAATGGAATCAACATTATGATCTGTAAGTAAAATATTGTTATAGTAACTTATACTTCTACTGCATTACTAAAACATTTTGTGTAGAAGATGCAGCAATATTTCTTCTAATAATATAAGTATAATGATCTTCTATAATGGTTACCAAGGTAACAGTTATGAAATTAATTGAAAAAGACATAAAAATGACTATAAATTTTTTTTAAGATGACAAAAAATTATTGTAATATTAGTTAATAATTATATCATCTGTGTAGTGTTTAGAATTTTGATCAAATTTTGTCATCACCTACAATGTAATTATGGAAAGTTGGTGGTTCTACTCAGGTGCCAGTTTTGCTTGAAATAATGCACGGAAGGGCACTTCAGGTCTTGCTCCACCAGTATATGACACCATGATATGACCTATACTGACTGTGTAAGTGTGATGAAAATCCAAATCCTACAAACAAAATCAAACCTACTAAATAAAACTGTGTGCTCACTTGTGCACAAGTTGGTTATAATAGAAATATATACTATACCTGACTATTATAATTTCTGTAAATTATTATTTTTCTGTTTCTACTCAAATTCATTATTATCAAAGAACAAAGTCTATAAATGAATGAATGTGAATATGAATGAATGTGAATGAATGAATTGAATGAATTGAATGAATGAATGAATGTTTATATTTCAGTTATATTGGTCAGACAGATTCTGTCACTATAAGTATATGGAATCATAAGAAGATTAACAAGAAGCAAGGTGCTGGATTTCTAGGATGTGTTCGTATTATGTCAAATGCAATCACACAGCTCAAAGACACTGGATGTAAGTTTATTTGAGCCGCGTCATGACAAAACCAACATAGTGGGTTTGCGACCATCATGGATCCAGACCAGCCTGCGCCTCCGCGCAGTCTGATCAGGATCCATGCTGTTTGCTTACCAACTCTATTACAAGTAGAGAAACTGATAGCGAACAGCATGGATCCTGATTAGACTGCGCGGATGCGCAGGCTTGTCTGGATCCATGCTGGTCGCAAACGCATTACATTAGTTTTGTCATGGCACTGCTCATTTTTACCACAGTTTTAAAAAGTTTAGATAGTCCATTTAGCATTTAGCTGAATAGTGAGAACATCAGATAAGTAATCAAGGGGTCCCTAGTCTGATCCTCGGATGAGGCATGGTTTCTCCGTGACAATTAATCTCGGACATTGACTTTAATGGTCATTTGTCTTTAACAGCTGTTTTAGAAATCATGTAGGATTAGTAGACGGTCATTTGCAGAGAAATTGGTAATTACTGGTTAGTTAACCAGGAAAGCCAGTTTAGGGAATGACTGCTGAGATATGACAAATAGTGTTAAAATTGGTGTAAAAAATACAAAAGCAGTAAAGTTAAACATGTATAGAATTTACATCTCTAATGTCAACATTTAGAAATAGGGAAATTTTGTAAGGGAGATAAAAAGTGTTAGTAGAAATGATATCACAATCTTTGTTACCTTCCTTGTATAATTATTTTTGCCAACTAACCATCATTGTATAAAATGTAACCTATTAAAAATTGAATTTTTTGAATTTATCTTAATAAGGATAGAGTAATTAATTTATAGGTGAAGTTGCTTTATGTATAACTAAATCAGAGGTACACATACACAGTTTGTGGAACAAATGAATTGTAAATAATGTGGCAGGATAGTTTAATAAAACCTAATGTTAAAAGATCATGCTTCTGTACGATTGTTAATACTTTATCATGATAAATGAGGGAACTACATGAAATCCGTTTGTCCCCCAAAATCAAAACTGTATGTGCCCATTTACTTTCTATGATTTATTAGTTTTTGTTCCCATTATATTTCATTAGTTATCTGGGTTAAAGAACATGTTCTGAAAATTAAAGTACAAATCAAGAAATGAAAATGAATAAAGAGAATTTTTATTATCCTTAAACGTTTTGTCATGTGCCAAGTTGTTTATATAACACATTGTTAGTACGGAGAATAAAAGTGGTAATTTAAAAGTCTGATTTTATTTCTCACACTTCATACAGAGGTGGATAAGTGAAATTTTATTCATTAAAAATCACAAAGCAATCATCTATATAATTAAAGAAAATTGTAACAATATAACATCTGGGTTACAGCAATGTCTGTGGCCAAGTGGTTAAGGTCATTTACTTCAAATCGCTTGCCCCTCAACACTATGGGTTAAAATCCCAACAGGGAATTTGGATTATTTCATGTGAGGAAGCTTTTTAGCAAGCTTTCGGAACTTCAGTGGTTCAATCTGCAGTGGTTCTACTCAGACTAATATAATGCATGGAAGGGCATGTGAGTTATTATCTGCCAGTAAAGCTGGAAAGTTGTATCGTGTCGATGCAACATAAAACCAAACCAAAAGGGATAAGAAAGGGTAATAATATAAACTATTAGGAAGGGAGAGATTAAATTATTAATTTAACTATAATAAAAGGTACAGCATTAACTTTTCTATTTCCTCACAAGGGGGTGATAGATTGTATAAGTAATTTATCAATAAACATATGGTAATAAGCTCCTCAATTAGTACCATGGTTAATAATATACATATGTATTACAACTGTTCATTCAAATGCAAAGTAATGGATTCACAAATGTAATACAATAATTGATAATAAATTAGGGATGTGTTATATTGCTATATATACATTTTAGCATTAAACCTTCAGTGGTGTTGTCTTTTTGTTGATTTTTTTTTTGTTAAATAAACAACACCTACACAGATTGTCATCAAGTTATGAAATATAAACTATATCACATTAGGCTTTCATTTAAAGTAAATTTTGATGAAAGAAACACATTATTTATTAATGCAGTCTGGCTAGGGGATATTTAAACAGTAATGTAATACAGGCTGCCTTTGATTTTGTACAAAGATAATGAAATTTTAGACATACTAAAAAAAGTTGTAAAAAAGCTTTCATTTGCATCTGATAATGGTGAGATTGGTGTCCCACTGATGTATGCATTAAAATGATCATGGTGTAAATATAATGGATGGGATAAGTTGGTTATATTTAATATGATGATGATTTTGTCAAGATAAAATTACATCTCTGATAATGAAGTCTCATCCCACTCGGCTTCTATAATTTATAACTTTTTTTTGTCTTGGCTGAGTTTGTCATGTGGATTTTTCCAGCTGTCCATGTTTAATGTCAGAAAATTTAAATATTACAACATTACAGTTAACTGTGCAGAGTCTGGCCATCCTGTGCAATGAGCATATAGACTGTTTACAGTTTATACTTGTTTCATAATTAATTGTGCCCATGGTATTAATATCTAATTTTTAATTGATTGAGATTTTTAACATTGATATACATGACTGTAAACAAGTAGTGGGTTAAATTGCACTTTCTTATGTCCCCATTAATCGGGGGTGGGGGAGGGGGGAGGTGACAGTAGAACATGACTTTGTATATCATGCTGTCCTACCAATACCATAGACTGACAAAACTATGGAATGGGGGTGGGGATTGGGGATTCACGTTTTACAGACACACATCTAGTTTGAATAATTTTGCACAGCAGACATGAAAACAGTAACAAATTTGCATATGTAAAAAGAAAAAAATAGCCTGTTAGGATTTTCTTTTGGTATTTGGGATTTTACACAGGTGTTTAGAACATTACATAATTCTGTAATAGAATGAGACTGTTTGACTGAACCATGACAACCATCAAAGTAACCCGCATGCAGCAGATGCACACTTTAATCACTGTACTGATTTTAAAAGTCCAGAAGATACTGTAATACAATAAGCCTTTAAGTTAACTTTATCACTCTGATAGTGATACAAACAATACATGTTGCATGTGTATTGTCTAGAAATTTTTATACAATTTAAAATATTTACCGAACTGAATGTAATTTGTCTGCAGTCGACCCAGGCTTTATGCTGTTATGTTGGCTGACTTAAACTTTATTTTAATCTTAATATCCCTAAAACTGATAATGGACACTTTCAAAAATGGAAGCTGGAAAAGTCCATTTCAGAAGTTGTAAAATTTATTATTTGAGATACAAATTTCAGAAATCAACTGTACATACATTGTAGTTACCAAACTGAAATCAAGCAGTGTCACAAGTCACATAGGTTACACCTCTATATCTATTGGAATGGATTAATGCAATTAAGATACTACAAAGCCCTCAATAAAATACAGGGATTATTTAAACTTATGGTTCACAAGCTTGTAAGAATATAAAGTTATTGCCTCTGTCATTTAAAAGTACTAAATTTATTGTATATAGTACCAGGAAATTTATTATCACTGGTCATGTAATGTATATAGATCCAGGCTAGACAATTTATCAAAAAACATCAGATGTTAATTAGTAAATTCTTAACATAGTAATTAAAAATCTTCAGTAGTTGTGTGTTAATTAAGTTATTACAGTGTATATTATATGCTAATTTTGGTTGTGAAGGAAATGAGGACTAGACAGTTATTGTTCTATAGACAATATATGTGACAATATGATACTATATACATTATAATGAGATGTAATATGGCATTTAAATATCTTTAAAAAGATGCAGTTAGAATGTTCAATTATAGTATTGACAGCCAATGCATTTTAAAGGGTAATTTGAATATATTGGCGCTGGCGCAGTAATGTTATTACATAGTTGCAAGACTGTTAAAACTGTGTTAAAATAATCAAGATGATACTGCAGTTTAATAGTGTGTAAGGCAGCAATCCTCTGCATAAATTTATTTAAAGAAAATTCTATATTCTTCATTAATACCTATTATGGTGTACCTTATGTAATATAAAATACCTTATTACTAATAATTTTGATTGTTAAAATGAATTACTTTAACACTACCATTACCTTAGCTGAAGCAAATACTTTACTACCAATACCTTTAATAGTTAAAATAAATACCTTAATAACTACCAATACCTTAACTAAAGCAAATACCTTACTACCAATGTATTTAATAGTTAAGATGAATAACTTACAGTAAAGTTACTGGTACTACTGTACCATTACTGTAGCTAAAGCAAATTCCACTCTCTTAATATCTTTCATAGTTATAATTAATGTCTTACTACCAGTTAAAACCTTTTAGTTTATGCAGTGATGCCTTTCAATTAAAATAGTGGGAAATAATGACAAATATATATAATTATATATTTGCTATATATTTGCATCAGCAAAATAAAATTGTCTATTCATCATGACAACTTACAAATATTTAAAAGCCCTAACTTAAATCATACAAATTAGAACTTAAATCATACAAATTAGAACTTAAATCATACAAATTAGAACTTAAATCATACAAATTAGATATTTATGTCATAATTGAATGGCAAATTAATCTGTGTTAATAATCACTTCCTAATTAACTATTAAAATAATTTGTTAAAACAATTAACACAATTGTCAAAGGAAAGGTGAACAGTTTAAGAGTTGTCCTTGTCATCACGGTTGATTGAATGATTAATGACACTGACAAGTATATCACTTACTGTGCTTTAAAGTGTACATGTTGATAAACTACTCGTGTATTTACCTGTGTCTACCGTCATTCATGTAACTGGTTAACTTTCAACATCTTCTGTACCATACGCTGATGATTATAATTGTTACTGCTGGGAAAATATTAGAATTGTTAATAAAAGGTGTTTAAAACAACATTTTTGTGGGCAGATTTAAAAGTTTGGATTTATTTTGAAACATTATCTGTTGATTTATAAATAAATGAAATACAGAAGGTTGTGTAAACAGTAATAAATCAAGTACATATACAAAGCATGTAACTTTAGAACTTGACGTCAAAATTGGGAAATTAAATAATATAGAGCTGTTACACTGATGGTTTTTTTTTATTTTTTCGTAAAATTGCAGACAAACTAGTAGCAAGTAAATGTCAAAGTGAATTATGGGTAGAGATGCAGTACTGTGAAATGTTGATTAAAATGTCACTATAAGAGATGCTGGTGAAACTTGTGTAATATATTAAAACACTGTAGCTTATATTGTGATTTTATGTAAACATTGATGAAATATTAAATGTACAGTTGTGAGAAGTATTATTGCTAAAGTTGTTTCAAATTTGAAAATTTATTTAAATTCACCGTGGAAGGTGAGCGGAACGACCGTAGGATGTCCGTCTGTGTGTCGTTACCAACAGGAAGTCAACGCGCTCAGACACCACAACGTAAATTTTCTGTTACAGTTCAGCGTCTGGACCTGCAGCGTAACAATGCAGATGACCAGGAGCCTGTACGTGGACAGATTGTGATAAGTTTGATATCTCGTGACCGTGGTAACTCAGGGATCGGACCAGCCGTGACTAACTCAACACAGATTAATAATTCCATTCCAAACGATGTTCACGAACTCCCTGACGGGTAAGTTTTAAAAAAGTTATTATAAAAACTTTTATAAATCTTTTACTGTTATTTTTTTTCGCTTTTTTGTACAAAAAGAGTATATCTTTCTGTTTATTC
This sequence comes from Ruditapes philippinarum, assembly GCF_026571515.1. Classification (NCBI taxonomy): domain Eukaryota; kingdom Metazoa; phylum Mollusca; class Bivalvia; order Venerida; family Veneridae; genus Ruditapes; species Ruditapes philippinarum. The sequence continues at coordinate 413,634 of NW_026855648.1, read as the reverse complement.
ATTGTTAATATCCTGAAACCTGAATCCTTTAGGCTCATTGTTTGATTGTAGGGAAATACTTCAGTTAAAAGCAGCTTTTGTTTTATTAAGATGAAAAGTAAGTATGGTAATGTTACAATAGCGTGTGAAGAAATTTTAGGGCCTATACCACTTGTTCCTTTTTTGCAAGAAAGTTGAATGACTTGTAATAAGTATACTGTTGAATGATACAAAAATTGTTGCCTACAGTAACTGTTGAGATGTTAACAATTTTTCTTGCCTATTTTGATGAGAGAAGGACAGGTTGTTTCAGATTGGGCATCCCTCTTGATAATGTAGTTCATTGTTGCCATGTTTTATATGATGAATGAGAATTTCCAGTAAATATTTGTGTTATATAACTTAATGTGTTTAGCAGATAGCCTAGTTTATTTCTTGGAATACCATCTCAAATCTTATATATAGCAAACAATACATACAGTACTACAGGTGATGTGTTGTGATTTAAGAGCCGGATGACAAACTAGCTACAACAAAAAGTTCATTGACTTCTCTGTGAAAATCTGTAAACAGTAGATAATTTTCTCATGCATTTTTTATGAGGAATTTTCTGTTTATTTTTAGATCAAAGCATGTCAGAATTTATTGATATAATATCTCTTTAGAGAAGTGATATTATGAATTGCACAATTAAGTGCTTGATACCGAGGTTAAATGGCAGGCACCCTCACTATTAAGCCACCTCGGTCCTTGATCCAAAATTATGAATTCAAATATGGATGACAAAGGTTCCAAATAATAGATATTCAAAAAAATTCATCTTATTTTTAAAAAATCACATTTTAATCATATCATTAAAAAATATCACATGGCTATGGTTATTGCTTAGGTCTGGCTGCAAATTTAAAAATTGATTAAAAAAAATAATATTTAAATATCAAAAGTTATATATTATTATCATTACTGTTCATGATGATATACTTCTATAAGTCTAATAAAATGTTCTTTTCTGTTCTATACATTGTTGTTAGATGTGGAACAATAAAACGTTTGACTTTTCTTTAAAACAAAAGGACTTTTATTTGTTTTAGATAGTTGAGACAAAACAACATAACAAAACTTCTATAATATAAACACTGTAGAAGAATTACAAACTGTTTGGCTAATGTTGGTTTGACAGTTTTTGGTTCGCTGCCATACACCACAATGGGAACACCAAATATTTTTATAGAGATTTTTTGTCAATCTGTTATTGCCAGTTAATGTCATAGAAGAGGGAAATAACTTCTTGTTAGAACAGATAGATAAGTTGTAAAATTGTGGTAATGTTTACCATGAATTACTACCAATTTGCTGCATTATGTACTAGTTACTGTTACTGTACGCTGTAATTTTGAACAATCAGCTCATATAAACCAGTTCTCTTATATTCATCAAAGCAAGTAAACCAGTTCTCTTATATTATCAAAGCAAGTTCGAATCCCGCTCAAGATTCTTATTTTTGAGGAAGCTATCCAGCTAGCTAATAGTAGTTTTATGATTCCACTCGCACGTATGCTCATTCCCGATGTCTTTTTCTTCTCCAGTAAAGCTGGAAAGTCACCGTTGACACTTGACTGAAAACCTAACCAAACCAAACCAATGGATGGTATTACAAACCTTGAAATGTTAGGAACAATTTTATCTTAAAAGTATTGAACAAAATGACTTAAAAAAGTATGTTTCAGTCACTGGTACTCTGGTAGGTCTCTTTTTTATCCAAAAAGAGGTTGATGTACAGAAATACAAAGTTCCAGTCTAAATTTAATTGGGATTTTATAGCTGAGTTGCCTGCTTAAAAATACATTTCTGTACATTTGAGTAACAGTATCAGTTCTCTGACCTGATTGTATTGCAGGTAATTTGTCGGAAATTATTTCTGGAGGTCTGGGTCTAAGCAAACTTACATGTGGATGGGTGGGTGGATACGCACAGTTACCTAGCCATTCCTGATGTATGGCCAAATGGGTAACCTGCCTTTTTTTCCTTCCAGCATTTCTATCTGGATCACGGTCTGTTTACAAAAATTCTGTCTGACTAAAATTGAGAGTTAAAAGGGGGTTTCAGAGTGCACAATTCTGTTTTGTGATATAAAATCAAAAATAGATTTCTTTGTTAATCACAATAATGATTTGTTTGTTTTGACAGTATTAGAATCAGATAAATGCAATTCCTGTATAAGAAAATTATAAATTAGATACTGACTGAATAAGTAACTGCGCAGACCATACAACAAAGATTGGTCTGCACTGGTCACTTTGGTAAGATTTAGTTTCTGCCAGAAAGCTTATTGAGGGTTAATATTTTGATATTGTTGAAATCCCTGTAACAGATTAATGTACTGTTACACAAGTTCACAAGTCCATTGATATAAAATGGGGCGTCCATGGCCGAGTTGTTAAGGTTGTTGACTTCAAACCACTTGCCCCTCACCTCTGTGGGTTCGAATCCCTACAGGGACTTTGTATTCTTTCATGTGAGGAAGCTATCCAGCTAGCTTACGGAACGTCGGTGGTTCTACTCAGGTACCCATTCGTGCCTGAAATAATGCACGGAAGGGCACCTGAAGTCTTCCTCCACCAGTAAAGCTGGAACGTCGCGATATGACCTATACTGTGTTGATGTGATGTAAAACCCAAAACAAACAAACAAATTTATATAAAATCAGCATATTACATTTGAACCAGATTTAAGTTTTTGACTGACATTATATATTCTGCACTGACAACATATGCTACATCTGACGTGTGATTTACCTTTCTTACTTTTTTCTCCCATTTTTGTTAAAATTATGAGAATTTAACAAGATACTATGTATCTGATAATCTTTGTTGAATAATAAAACAAAGTGGTACTTATTTTTTTCCCCAGTAATAAACCATATTATAATACATGTTTTATCTTAGTTTTATTACAAATTATGAAGTTGGGTCTGTTGTTGATTATTTAATTTAGCAAGAGGAGATTTTAACCTGTCATATTTATCTCTTTTGTTTTTTGTCCATTTGATGTCTATATATTTACCTATGCAAGCAGATCATTATAATATTTGTCATTTATTCAAGATATATTTCATAAAACCGTCCCCTAAATAAAGATGCCTTGAAAATTTAATTCAGTTTTAAAATAGTTCTGCCAGGTGACTTTTGATGTCAACAAAGAGAAGAAAAAAAATGCTGCTCTGTTAAAAGAATTAGGAATTTCACAAACTGTTCCACCCAACATCTGTCAGTGAAAAAATTTGGAAACAAAAATGTATGTTCATAGGTTAAATTTCAATTTTATCAGCACATTCTAGTTGTGGGCGGTGAATGACAGGTCGTGGCTCTTATATACAATGTTTGTGGTTATTTCTGGAACTTGTAATTTATTTAAAGCTTTTAAAAAATGAAATTATCAGATAATCTTGATATTATAACGTAAACTTAGAGATGATAAAAAAAGATAAAATGAATTTAGTATAATAAATGGGTTGTCTGTGAAGAAAAATATAGAAATAAACTACCATGTTACAGGCTAGTGAATCAAGTTAAGATAACAACATGAACAAAGTGTAGCTGATTTGCTATGAAAGTTTTAAGTTAAGATTATATACAGTGCCATATAGATACATTTCAATTTTGAAAATGTCTTGCTTCATAGTGCATTTTTGTATGCCCGAAATATTTATGTGAAGAATCATTGCATGGGTACAAGTTTTCAAGCATTTGCCTGAAGTTCAGGTTTTTTTTCTCCTATTTTCTATATAAAACCAGTTGAAATAATGCTAAATTTGGGATTTTTAGGTTTTCTGATATTTTTAACTTGCAACCAAGAGAATATAGTGGACAGGTCTTATCTCTGTCCTTCCACAACACATAACGTTTTCACATAACACCCTCATATTTTGACTGATGTCTTAGAACTGTGTTTGTTAGTACTGGTACCTTTCATAGGTAGGCATTTCAAGTAAGATGGTTATAACTTATAAGTTGCTGTCTTGGAAGCAAAAAATATAGTTTTCCTCAAGACAGTAGACTAGTATGAACAGGTTATTTCCCAATTAGTGCACAAGCTACAGACTTTAATCATTTTCAAGCTGAAATAAAAGTCTTTTATTTGATAAATTTTTGTACATAGTGGTAAATGACTATTTCTTCTTTGTTAGGATTGTACTTTTAGATATTTGTCAAATTGCTGTGTCATGTTTAGGGAGTTGTACCTTACCACAGTTGTTATTAATATAAACGATAATTCAGTGAGACTGAAAACCTCCATGAAATATGATAATGTCTTTGTTTCTGATGTTGTGACACGCAAATATAAACCGCAATAATCTAGATCAACAGTACTAATGTCCCTGTATGTCAAGTAACCCTGTACCTGTAATAAAACATACAATTATTATTATACTCTAATTTTGTCATGGAGCCTGCAACTGTATATCTACATATTGGTTACTTTGATGTCCTTAATTTAATATTGGATTTCAAGACAACATGTTGCATTAGTAATTTTATCTGCCAAACCTGTTTGTCTAAATTTATTGAATATTGTACAGGTTCAGTAAAGCCGATTGTAAGTTATGATGTTGAGCAAACTCATAATGGTGTTTGTTTATCATTTTGTCTTATTGGAAGGAGGGCAGTTTAGTCAATTCTGTTTGTCTTTCTGTCTTCTTTCTGTCACCTAGACATGTCTTATAGCCCTTTCAACAGATACCTTAGTTATATGATATTACTACATGTACATACTGGACATTGGTATCAATAGTAAGTAAGTAAGTAACACCTTTATTTAACAAGGCTTACACATTCGTTTTCCCGATCTTCCATGTTGGCCTCAGCTGATGTACACAACATAATTACAATATATTAACAGTTTACATGTAAACAACATATACACAACATATATACACAAAAGTCTTATTAAAATCAAGTTATAATAATTTGGGGTTAATGGGGTCAAGGTCACTATGACAAAGTAAATGATATTTGTCATAAAAAAAATTTTTTCATAAAATTTATTTTTAAGGGTTTTTGGTTGTAGAGTGGGAACAGGGGTATAGTCTAAGTCATGGCCACGCAACGTTCACCTGTGATATATTTGTGAATGAATTTTGCCTTGCTGCTTTGTCTATAATGCCAAGCAAGCACATCAAATTTTACCATATTTGACATCTGCGCAAAACACATATACTCATTATATTTATCGTTTTGAATTAGGCTTAAGATAGGGCAGTCATTAAAATGACAAAAATGCTTTGATAACAGTTAGGTAATAAATGTCTGAAAACTTTTATCTGATTTAGTATTTTCATATAATTATAGGTGGGAGGAGAGGAGAACAGCCAATGGAAGAGTTCATTATGTAAACCACATTACCCGTACAACACAATGGGAACCTCCAACAAGGTGCATATCTTCATATGTTAATTCTCTGATAAATTTTCAGTTATTTACATAAACACATTATTGCCCAAGACCTGTAAACTCCAAATGTAGAGTAAAAGTCAAAAATTCATGAACATAGTCTTTTTGAGAATACAAGTAAGACTGTATCTAAGAAATCTTAAAATTAGAGATTTTTAATTACTATTTTATATGAAATTTTCCAGATAATTATCAACAAAATCATAAAAACATGTAATATTAAAAATATTTAGGCGTAATTCTATCCAAACTCGTGACGTTAGTTAACAGTATTAAGTAGAAGTAGATTAAATAGTGAAGTTAGTTGACAGTATTAAGTAGAAATAGATATTTATACCATGAAATAGATAGTGATAGCCCAATAGTGACAATAAAAAACCTGGCAAGTTGGGCTCGTAAAGATAAATATCACTGCTAAAAACATGTTCTATCAGCAAAAAGAATCTGTCACATATGAAATATGGCTTCCGTCACATTTATTAGAGTTGTCTTCATAAGAACTTTTGTCATCTTTGTTTTTTACCTTCATTTATTTTGGTTTTTGTTGTGTGGGGGAGTTATATGCCTTGATGTCAGATAGAGGATGACACGACGTTAATCTTTTCATTTTAACATTTGCCAAATATGTACATTTGTGAAGGTAAGGCATGCAGGTGAGTGGACCTGAAATTGTCATACTTGTCATGATTTAACAAACTGGTCATTAGAAACATGAAGAAGTAACGTTAGTTTTTGGACATAATGACGTACATACAGTTGACACATAGTCACAAGGTATGCCTGCAGGGGAGGCTATTCTTAGAGTATCATGATATGACTAGAGGTGCAACAGTTTGGCGATATACCAACATATTGCGATGCAGCATCAGGCAATACTAATTAGGCATTTACCTATTTCGACATGTTGTCTGGTCTTTAACTTAATCATTGTAGTTAAACGTTGATAATATGATATCAAACCCCTGTAATATATTAAGTTAATTTTCATATGTCATCAGTTCTCTGTGATATAAGTTTATAAATGATATAATATCAGGCCTTTCTGATAAGTTTATTATTGATATGACATCAATCCCCTGATATGTTTTATTATTGATATGATATCAAACCCCTAGGATAGAAGTTTATTAGTGATATGAAATCAATCCCCTGATATCAAGCCCCAGTTATATAAGTTTATTATTGATATGATAATCATATGATCAAACCCCTGGGATAGAAGTTTTTTATTGATATGAAATAAAACCCTTGATATCAACCCCCTGTTATATATATATTTATTATTGATATGATATCAAACCCTTAGGATAGAAGTTTTTAATTGATATGAAATCAAACCCCTGATATCAAGTCCCTGTTATATAAGTTTATTATTGAAATGACATCAAGTCCCTGTGTTATACATTCATTATTTAAAGAATACAAAGATTGCATTATTATGGTATTGTATAAAGTTCTAGAATGTTATAGAAGCTGCAGTTTACACGCTATTCTTAGAATATAAAACATACATGATATTTATTTTTAGAAATTAATGATGAATTAATTATATATGGTAATGTCATTTACTGTAGCATAATTGAATTTCTGTGAGAAATGTTCTTCACAAGGCTGTTAGAAGTGTAGAATAGGCCAGGAATTTGTCACTAGTCCAGAACGGAAAAGGTTTCTAACATACCAAGAATAGTTTCTACCAGCAGTTGGCCACTATTTGATATATAAACACAAACACTAACTATACAATAAAAACAATACTCTATGTTACTCGGCCAGAATCATTATACAAAGTTTAAGGGAGGTCTGTTGGGAGTCGTTTAAAATTCCAGTTTAGAGACAGAAAATTTTAGTTTAGGTTATTGTACTATAGTTTTTCCAATGAGAATAAAATTTACCGAAATCCTTGAATTCATAGGTAAATTATAAGTTGTAAAGTTGAGGGAACAGTGGCGTAGTGGTTAAGGTGTCTGCCTATCAACCCATGCATCATGGGTTCAAGCGCTAATCAGGTCAAGATCATGTTTCTTCATCTGACACCAAGAGTTGGTTCCAAGCAGCTGACTCTAAAATGATTGATATAAGTCACAAGAACTTGTTTCACATTGGAGCTTAAATTAATATGTTTAAACTAATTATAAGTAGTTGCCAATGTCATAATTGATAAAATAAGTAAAACACTGATGAAGACTCACTAGAGTTGAAACTTCAGTTTATATATCAATAAATAAACATAAAAAACTTAACCTTTAGTAATTGTTTGTTTGTTCCATAAATTTTTTATTAATATTGTATAGCAAAATAATTAAAAGTCTGAAATCACTTTTGCGAATAAATTGAAGCACAAAAAGTTTTAATTACCTCAAAGCATAGAAATTGAATACAAGTTTGTACATATGTCTGGTAAGGTGAGTATATAGAAGTAAGTAAGTTATATTAAACTTTCCTTTGTTGATAAACATTAATACAATGGAGCACTTGTTTCTGTTTAGAAATTGAGACTTTAATTGACCGTTTGAAATCTTAATTTGATGCGGTATTCGAAAACACAAGTGATATAGCATGTTTTGAAGTTCAAAATGAATCAACAATTTTGTAGATTTAAGAAATTGATTTAAAAAAATATTATTATGAGAGCTGCTGTCTTAAAATTGTTTCAGTGATTGTTGTTGTAATCTTAAACTTAAAAACCAATAAACATAAAAAAGGACAAATTTGGCCAATAAACATAACAAAAGGGCCATGATGGCCCTGAGGTCGCTCACCTGTATATACTCCGGGCTATTATTTGAACAAACTTTGTAGACACTGATTAGAAGATGTTTCATGCTTAATATCTAAACTCTAGCTATATGGGTTTTTTCAAAGAAGATTTTTTAAGTTTTTGCCATACACATATAAGGAAAATCAATGACCCCCGGGGCGGGGCCAATTTTGACCCCAGGGCTTTTATTTGAACAAATTTGGTAGTCACCCATTAGAACATGTTTCATGCTAAATATCTTAGCTCTAGCTCTTTGAGTTCTTTAAAAGAAGATTTTTTAAGTTTTTACTATATGCATATAGGGAAGATCGCGGGGCCAATTTTGACCCTAAGACTTTTATTTGAACAAACTTGGTAGACACTCACTAGAAGATGCTTCATGCCAAATATCTTAGCTCTAGCTCTTTGGGTTCTTTAAAAGAAGATTTTTTAAGTTTTTACTATATGCATATAGGGAAAATCAATGACCCCCTGGGGCGGGGCCAATTTTGACCCCAGGGCTTTTATTTGAACAAACTTGGTAGACACTCACTAGAAGATGTTTCATGCCAAATATCTTAGCTCTAGCTCTTAGGGTTGTTTAAAAGAAGATACTTAAAGATTTTTCTTTCGGTTGCCATGGCAACCAAAGTTCTGCATGGAATTAAATTCTTTGAACAATTTTTAAAGGTGACCACCAAAGGAACATTCCTGTGAAGTTTGGATGAAATTGGCTCAGTGGTTTATGAGGAGATGTCATTTAAAGCAAAAGTTTACGGACGGACGCCGGACGAAAAGCGATCACAAAAGCTCACCCTGTCACTTTGTGACAAATTTCGCCAATAAACATAAAGAAGGACAAATTTGGCCAATAAACATAAAAAATGACAAATTTGGCCAATAAACATAAAAAGAACAAATTTGGCCAAAAAACATAAAAAAGGACAATTTTGGCCAAAAAAACATCAAAAGGGACAAATTTGGACAATAAACCTAAAGTAGGACAAATCTGGCCAAGTGGCTGGGTAAATCACCTGTCCAGGACACACAGTTGGGTAAAATTATGCCAGGGCTGTTGATTTGTCTCCTGTTAATGTAATATTATTATTAAGATGTCTCCAGATCGTAATATAAGCATAGTCTTATATAATATATAACATTGCCAAAAATCTGTCAGTAAAACCATCACAGAGACATTACATTTAAAGTTTAGGACTAAATGTAAGTGGTTCAATTCAGGTCAGATTGGGCCTGGCATAATATGTGGAAGGGCAAATTGAGTACTTCTCCTAAGGAAAAGCTGAAAAGTTGCCATCATAATGACTTTAACAGAATTGATGTGACTTAAAATGTAACCACATGGAGGATTAAATGAGCCGCGTCATGACAAAACCAACATAATGGGTTTGCGACCAGCATGGATCCAGACCAGCCTGCGCATCCGCGCAGTCTGATCAGGATCCATGTTGTTCGCTATCAGTTTCTCTACTTGTAATTGGGTTTGTAAGCGAATAGCATGGATCCTGATCAGACTGCGCGGATGCGCAGGCTGGTCTGGATCGATGCTGGTCGCAAACCAATTATGTTGGTTTTCGTCATGACACGGCTCAAATGTATTTCAAATTTTACAAAAATGTTATTTGTTTTGTCTTTTTAGCTCGACTATTCGAAGAATATTAGAGCTATTGTAGTCGCCCCGGCGTCGGCGTTGGCGTCAGCGTCCGCGTCGGCGTCTGCGTTGGTTAAAGTTTTTTGTAAAGTCAAATATCTCAATTATTGCTTGAGATATTCAATTGAAACTTACAATACTTATTTATAGTAACAAGGTACATCAGATTGACAAGTTGGATAACTCTATCTACAATATTGCCAGAATTATGCCCCTTTTTAACTTAGAAATTTTGGTTAAAGTTTTTTATAAAGTCAAATATCTCAATTATTGTTTGAGATATTCAATTGAAACTTACAATACTTATTAATAGTAATAAGGTACATCAGATTGACAAGTTGGATAACTCTGCCTACAATATTGACAGAATTATGCCCCTTTTTAACTTAGAAATTTTGGTTAAAGTTTTTGTAAAGACAAATATCTCAATTATTGCTTGAGATATTCAATTGAAATTTACAATACTTTTTTATAGTAACAATGTACATCATTTTGCTAAATTGCATATCTCTGTCTGCAATATTTGCAGAATTATTTGCCCCTTTGAAACTTAGAGATTTTGGTTAAAGGTTAAAGGTCTTCAAAGATATTTACTCGAAACTTTACACATGTACTTAGGGTTATAATTTGAGGGTCATAATTATATGTCACTGACCAAGTTCCATAACTCTATCTTGCATTAAGGCTGATTCATATCCCCTTTTCTACTTAGTCTCTTGGTTAATGTTTACATGCAAGTTTTACATATCTCAATAACTATTAAAGATATTTATTTAAAACTTCACATATGCATTTAGGGTCAGAATTGTATGTCACTGACAAAGATCCATAATTCTATCTTGCATTTAGGCTGATTTTTCTTCCCTTTTTCAACTTAAAAAATTCATGGTAAAGTTTTGCTTGTAAGCTGTTATCTCCATTACTACTGAAGGGTTTGTGCCTTTTTTGGGACAATTTTATGCATACGTAATAATAAAGCAGTGATTTACTTGATAAAACATCTTAATAACAAGCCTTTGTACCTTAAAATTCTGTCAATTTTATGTATTCATAAGTAATTAGTATTATTATACTCAATAAAGCACCCTTGTGACATTACCTTCCAAATAGTCAAGCCAATACTGTATAATTAGACTCTCTCTAAGACCTATAACATGAATTTATAAAAAAAAATTAGCCCTTTTGTGAACTTAAAAAATTTAACATTATCAAGGCTCTTTTACTATCAAGCAATTAGAATAGTCGAGCGTGCTGTCCTACCGACAGCTCTTGTTTTTAATATAAAAAGCTCCACCCTTCATAAAACAGATAAATATAACAGTTTTTAGATCTGTAGCATAGGTTTTTCATTATTATGAAATTAATATTTGAGTCAGAAATTTACAATTCACATTAATTTTAATGTTTATTTTTATTGCTGTTTTTATATTATAAATGCATTACACCTGAGATTTTGAGGATAGAACCTTTTTTTCTCTACTTATTTTTTGAGAAAGTGAAATAATTACAAACATAACATTTCAACAAATAAAACTTTGATGTCAATCAAGTACACTGCACTTTCATGTTAATGCATTTCTTTCAAGTCAAAACCTTAAATGCAAAAGCTTGGAAACAAGTTTGAAAGTCTCGATAGTGAAACAAGTTTACCTGTAAATTAGTCTGTAAAGAATTTATTACTTTGCTAAGTAGAACCTGCAGAAAAACCCTTTTATTTTAAATTTTTGATGAGTCATTTTATTTTTGTTGTGCACTAAAAAAGCTGTATAGCAGGTTGATGGTGTGAAAAACTTTTAAATTTTGATGAAAACTTCAGGTCATTATAAGTTTGAATTTTATAAATAGTTAGATTGAATACTCACTTTTGACAACTATTTTATATTATTTTATTTCAGGCCAGCTATAGAAACGTCCCAGTCATCTGTCAGAATAACAACGTCTACAGCATCCCCAACTACGTCCAACAGTAGTAATAGTGAGAGACGATCATCATCAGCTACGCGTCTAACTTCTAGTGCTTCCCACAGACATCGTGATCGTGCAAATTCTAGCGCGCACAGACACAGTACATCATCATTAAACCCTCCGCGTATTCACAGTGCCCATAGTTCAGTGACTAGAAATAATGACCTCAGTTATAATAGCAATAGTGAGGACAATACAAGTAGTCCGTCCGAGGGAGAGTTTCCACGACGACGGTCTACACGTAGGCGCAATTATTTAAATCGGAATCAGTTACATAATGCAGTGGATTTACCACAAGGTTATGGTGAGTATCATATAAACTCAAGATTGTTGGGAGTCATCATGTTTTAGATGTAAGCTTCCTTTATTAGCTTGACTATTAGAATAACAGGGAGAGCTTCTCACTTGGCGTTGGTGTCAGTGTCATACTTTTGTTGAGTTTTTGCATGCAAGTTGATATTTCCAAAACTACTGAAAACTTAATACTTATTTAGAGCATAATAGGTGCTCCTGTCCAAGGCCAATAACTCAAACATAGAATTTTGCAGAATTATGGCCCTTTTTGAACTTGTTATCCAGGCTGTAGTTTTACTATCCAGCTCTGAGAATAGTTGAGCACAGCTCTTTATTTCTTGTCTGATGATCTGAACTAACCTTTTTATAAAAAGTTTTCTTGACCTTGAAATGTCCAGAATAAAACCAGTCATTTAATGTATGTCACATTCTGCAAGTGATGCAGTCATGATGTCAAGGTTATATATTGTGTAAACAATTAAACAAGATTTTCATATACTGGCAACATCACAATATAACATAAACAATAGGCATTAATCTGTTCAGACATGTTACTATGTAACTGAAATTGCAATCATTGCTTTGTAAATGTATAGCTTTGTATTAATGCTTTTAGAAAGGGAAAAATGTTATTTAATTTCATACATTTATGTTTCTAACCATACAGTCCATCTTGCAGATATTTAAAATAAAATATTTTTTAGTACCTTTTGTAAAAGCTCATCGTAAAAAAGTTTTATTTTGTGAGAAATTTCTCTTTATATAACCCTTTGAGGGAAGATCTGTTAAATTTGCAAAAATTAGACTTGTCAGTGTGTCAAAGATTTAAAGTAATTTACTAGACGTTTCATATGATCTAACTGTAAAGATAAGATATGATAAGTAAGATAATGAAATATGATAGAATATTTTCAGGAAGTATGTCAATATAATGAATCAGCTGTTATAACATCTGTTACCATGCTGACATTATACCAGCTTCTATATGTTATTATAGTACAGGTGTGGCTTGACTTTAGTGTCACTAACAATTAATATCTACCATTGTATATATGAGCCGTGCCATGACAAAACCAACATAGTGCGTTTGCGACCAGCATGGATCCAGACCAGCCTGCGCATCCGCGCAGTCTGATCAGGATCCATGCTGTTCGCTTATCAACCCTATTACAAGTAGAGAAACTGATAGCGAACAGCATGGATCCTGATCAGACTGCTGGTCTGGATCCATGCTGGTCACAAACGCACTATGTTGGTTTTGTTGTGACGGGGCTCATATATAACTCACTGGAGTTGTTCATTGAGTTACGTTTCCTCTTATTTTAATTAACTTTCATCATAGAAACACCAGGATTGTTCTATCTCTAAGATGTAATTATCTCAAAGAAATAGGAAATACCGTAAGTGTGAGTGTGAAAGTTTGAGCAACTTTTTGTATGGGTGGTCTTTCTGTACAGTTAGTCATATTATACTAAATTTTACATAAAGTTATTACCGCCTATGTGGTCGAACGGTTAGAGTCGATGACTTCTCCTCCAGTTACCTCTCTGGCATGGGTTCGATCCCTGGGAGATGCTTTGGTAGTTTAGCGCGGTCTAGTACTGGGGTAACTCTCCAGGAATTACCCACCTATATGACTGAAATACTGTTGGGAAAAGGCGTAAAATGAAATAAACAAACAAACATAAAGTTATTGATAAGTAATTAAGTTAGACTTGCATGATACTAATATAGCAAATAACACTGTATATAAACAAATCTACTTCCTGTAACCACACAGAAAGTTCAGGTTAAAAGTATAAAAGCTCCCAAGTAAAGTACAGTGTTCGGAAATAACATGATTGTACTTGTAATGGCAAGTCAGAGTTTACATTGTATAGACTTGCAAGACATAGTACAGTAATTTTTATGCCCCCACAAAGTGGGAGCATATTGCGTTGCACTTGTCTGTCCGTACGTCCCTAAATCTTGTGAACGCAACTCCACTTAAACCGGATGGCAGATTTTGCTTAAGCTTGTAGGGATAAACAACCTTAATGTGTAGATGGTAGTAAAGGAAGGAATTTTTGCTGCAACCAAATTTAACAGAATTATGGCCCTTTATTGATTTTTAGCTCACCTGTCACAAAGTGACAGGGTGAGCTTTTGTGATCGCTTTTCGTCCGGCCGTCCGGCGTCCGTCCGTCGTCCGTCCGTCCGTCCGTCCGTAAACTTTTACTTTAAATGACATCTCCTAATAAACCACTAAGCCAATTTCATCCAAACTTCACAGGAATGTTCCTTTGGTGGTCACCTTTGAAAATTGTTCAAAGAATTCAATTCCATGCAGAACTCTGGTTGCCATGGCAACCAAAAGAAAAAACTTTAAATATCTTCTTTTTAAATATCCAAAGAGCTAGAGCTTAGATATTTAGCATGAAACATCTTCTAGTGAGTGTCTACCAAGTTTGTTCAAATAAAAGCCCTGAGGTCAAAATTGGCCCCGCCCCAGGGGTCGTTGATTTTCCCTATATGCATATAGTAAAAACTTAAAAAATCTTCTTTTAAAGAACCCAAAGAGCTAGAGCTAAGATATTTAGCATGAAACATCCTCTAATGGGTGTCTACCAAGTTTGTTCAAATAAAAGCCCTTGGGTCAAAATTGGCCCCGCCCCAGGGGGTCATTGATTTTCCCTATATGCATATAGTAAAAACTTAAAAATTCTTCTTTTAAAGAACCCAAGGAGCTAGAGCTAAGATATTTAGCATGAAACATCCTCTATTGGGTGTCTACCAAGTTTGTTCAAATTAAAGCCCTGGGGTCAAAATTGGCCCCGCCCCAGGGGGTCATTGATTTTCCCAATATGCATATAGTAAAAACTTAAAAAATCTTCTTTTAAAAAACCCAAAGAGCTATGGCTAAGATATTTAGCATGAAACATCCTCTAATTGGTGTCTACCAAGTTTGTTCAAATAAAAGCCCTTGGGTCAAAATTGGGCCCGCCCCAGGGGGTCATTGATTTTCCCTATATGCATATAGTAAAAACTTAAAAAATCTTCTTTAAAAGAACCCAAAGAGCTAGAGCTAAGATATTTAGCATGAAACATGTTCTAATGGATGTCTACCAAGTTTGTTCAAATAAAAGCCCTGGGGTCAAAATTGGCCCCGCCCTGGGGGGTCATTGTATTTCCTTATATGTGTATAACAAAAACTGTAAAAATCTTCTTTGAAAAAAACCAAATAGCTAGAGTTTAGATACTAAGCATGAAACATCTTCTAGTGAGTATCTACCAAGTTTCTTGTAATAAAAGCCCTGGTGTCAAAATTGGCCCCGCCCCGGGGGTCATTGATTTTCCTTATATGTGTATAACAAAAACTTAAAAAAATCTTCTTTGAAAAAACTCAAAAAGCTAGAGTTTAGATATTAAACACGAAGCATCTTCTAGTGAGTGTCTACAAAGTTTGTTCAAATAAAAGCCCTGGGATCAAAATTGGCCCGCCCCGGGGGACATTGATTTTTCTTATATGTGTATAGCAAAAACTTATAAAATCTTCTTTGAAAAAACCCGAATAGCTAGAGTTTAGATATTAAGCATGAAACATTTTCTAGTAAGTGTCTACAAAGATTGTTCAAATAAAAGCCCTTGGGTCAAAACTGGCCCTGCCCCAGGTGTGTCATTGTTTTTAACTATATGTGTAAAGAAAAAACTTGACCAGCTGGACTTTAGATGTTTAGCATGAAACATCTTCTAATGGGTGTCTACCAAGTTTGTTCAAATAAAAGCCCTGGGGTTTAAACTGGCCCCGCTCCGGGGGCCTATATACAGGTGAGCGACTTCAGGGCCATCATGGCCCTCTTGTTTCACTATATACTATGTAGAAATTTTGTGAACGCATTACTCCTCTTAAACCAAATGGCAGATTTTGCTTAAACTTGCAAGGATAAACAACCTTAATGTGTAGATGGTAGTAAAGGAAGGAATTTTTGCTGCGACCAAATTTAACAGAATTATGGCCCTTTGTTGATTTTTAGTTTTCAACTTGTGGCAACTTGTGGACCTAGAGTCATAAGATTGACAGAACAGTGGCATTTGGGGGCATCCGTGTCCTACGGACACATTTCTAGTTTCACTATTTACCATATAATTATATGTTGTCAGTGGGGGCATCTGTGTCCTTTGGACACAGTTCTAGTTTTACATACAATTCTGTAAAATAAAATTTTGGGAAGTAAAAAGGGTATAAGTTTTTCCCTTTAAATTGAATTTTGGGTTGATAAAATATTAAAATTGATGAGGTTTTTATTTATTTTTCCAAAATACAGGCAATTTGTGGGGGGTTTATTTCTTCATTTACCTGCAGGACTGAAATTTCAACAAGAATTTGCTGATCTTTGGTCCTGCTAATCCTGGGGCATGTGGGGGTGGGGGTACTGTTGTTTCATGATCTGGTGTATATATTTAACTGTTTAAACAGCTGGCGTCTGTGGAGCAGCAAGACCTGATTATTATATCAAAAGCATTTATGATATAATTGTAACACAAGCACCTGCAGCTCTCTAATTGTTACTACACATTGTTATTATTGTATATACCGTTATAATAATAATGATACAGCAGTTTTCTATATTTGAAAGTAATTATGGTTGTAAAGACAGGTCTGTTGATATGCTCACTGGTTATTATAATAGAAATAATTTTCCTCAGTCCTCATTAATTGTTCACTTACGTAATATTGTACAGTTTTGACATGTTGAATTAAGGCCTGGTTTTTGATCAAAATTATCCATAAAAAACTTCAGCCTTCTCTGGTTATTGGCTTCAGGTGCTTGAATACTTTGATGGAGATTAATTTTCTGATGTAAATATTGTTTTTGAAATCATGTATCTGAAGGAAGAAACTGCCATATACTTGTCAATAATCTATAGATATCAAAAGAGAATATTTGACCATAATTAATTGTTTTATTGATGTGTTGAGGTTGGATTTGGTATCGATGGTGTCAAAACCTTTTGTAGAACCTTTCAAGTTAACTTCTGATACCTGTGGTTAATATGTTGTTCAATTAGGATTCAATGTATTGATGATGGTTGAAACCCAGTGCCACAAAATTTAGTTGTTTTATAATGAGAGAACACCCTCCAGGGCCAAAACATTACAGTCACTGACTTAAAAATCTGGTGGACCTTATCACTATGTGTTTGAAGCCTGCAAGAGACTTTGTATTCTTGTATGGGGGTAACCTTACTAGTGATCAGTGGTTATAAGGGGGTGACAGCTTTTACCTGAAATAATTTCACATGGGCATTTGAGACCTTACTCCATTAGCAAAACTAAAAAGTTACTATTATGACCTTTAAAGTGTTGGTGTGACCTTAAATCCAACCAACCATCAAAATTTGTACTTTTTACCCATTAGTGTATGAATATTTCTGTTAGTCTTATATTGGACAATTTATGTTGTCCAGACGATTCAGGTAACCAGGTCAATAATACTTTGCACAAAGTTATAACTGATCTGTTACCTAAGCCTACTGACCTTATTTAACAGGTTAATATATTTATATATATCATCAAAATGACATTCATCTTCCAGAACTGTTCAAACTATAGTAGAATATTGAAATTTAAGTAGAATATTACAGTTTTTATTTTCTCATTTAAAATAATGGGTGTTAACTAATTTATCTAAATGTGGGGGAAACTTTCCTTCTAGTTACCTACATTCTGTAAGAAAGGGAAAACTATAATGAGGTTTGAATAAAACATATTGTAATGTAATGTGTTAAAGCTCGGGTGTATATACAGCCAAGTATAAAACAATCTATTTCAAATATGAATTCTTTTGCGAGCAAACTTGCTGATTGTATTTTGGTGCATTTGATCTGAGATGCATGACGATCAATATAAATGATAGTTAATACTGTACCTGCTAGGCTCTGCTTGAGGCAAGTTGCAACTAATTCTAGCAGACCAAGATCATGTATATATTTAGAATTTTTTTCTTTAAAAAATGAATGATTTAAGCCAGATTGAAAGTTGGACAAGTCAGTTTAAGAGGTTATAGTAGGTTAAGGGTTATGCCTGTGTGAACATTAAAAAGCTATTATGTTGGCCGGAATACTCAATTTTTTGCTCCCCGAAAAAATTTCGGGGGAGCATATAGTCGCCGCCTTGTCCGTCCGTCCGTCCATCCGTCCGTCCGTCTTTCCGTCCGTCCGTCCGTCCCGTCCGTCCGTCCGTCCCGTCCGTGCCGTCCGTCCCCTTTTCTTGTCCGGGGACATAACTTTGAAACAAAAACAAGAAGGTATCAACATGAAACTTTGTAGGTAGATAGATCTCATTGAGTAGGTGTGCAGTGCATAAGAAACCGTAACTCTGCCTTGCCTAATTTTTGAATTATTCCCCTTTGTTTATTTTTACACTTGAACTTTGTCCGGGACATAACTCTAACAGTAAATAAGAGGTATCAACATGAAAACTTTGTAGGTAGATAAGATCTTATTGAGTAGGTGTGCAGTGCACAAGAACCATAACTCTGCATTGCCTAATTTTTTTGAATTATCCCCCCTTTGTTTATTTTACACTTTGAACTTTGTCCGGGACATAACTCTTAAAGTATTAGAGGTATCAACATGAAACTTTGTAGGTAGATAGATCTCATTGAGTAGGTGTGCAGTGCAAAAGAACCGTAACTCTGCCTTGCCAAATTTTTTGAATTACCCCCTTTGTTTATTTTACACTTTTGAAATTTGTCCGGGACATAACTCTTAAAGTATTAGAGGTATCAACATGAAACTTTGTAGGTAGATAGATCTCATTGAGTAGGTGTGCAGTGCACAAGAACCATAACTCTGCCTTGTCTTATTTTTGAATTATCCCCCTTTGTTTATTTTACACTTTGAACTTTGTCCGGGACATAACTCTAAAAGTATAAGAGGTATCAACATGAAATTTTGTAGGTAGATAGATCTCATTGAGTAGGTGTGCAGTGCACAAGAACCGTAACTCTGCCTTGCCTAATTTTTTAATTATCCCCCTTTGTTTATTTTACACTTTGAAATTTGTCCGGGACATAACTCTAAAAGTATAAGAGGTATCAACATGAAACTTTGCAGTTAGATATATCTCATTGAGTAGGTGTGCAGTGCACAAGAACCGTAACTCTGCCTTGCCTTATTTTTGAATTATCCCCCTTTGTTTATTTTACACTTTGAACTTTGTCCGGGACATAACTCTAAAAGTATAAGAGGTATCAACATGAACTTTTGTAGGTAGACAGATCTTATTGAGTAGGTGTGCAGTGCACTCTGCCTGGCCTACTTTTGGAGTTATTGCCCTTTGTTCATTTTGACACTTTGACTTTGTCTGGGACATTACTCTAAAATTATAAGAGATATCAACATGAAACTTTGTAGATAGATAGGACTCATTGGGTGGAAGTGCAGTGCTTAAGAATCATTACTCTGCCTTGCCTTATTTTGAAGTGATTGCCCTTTGTTTATTTTTACTTTTTGACTTTTGTCCTGGACAATACTTTAAAACTATTAGAGATATCAACATGAAACTTTGTAGGTAGCTAGATATAATTGGATAGAATTGCAATGCTTAAAGAACCTAAACAAAGCCTGGTCTTATTTTGGAGTTATTGCCCTTTGTTCATTTTTACACTGACTTTTACCCGGGACATAATTCTGATATCATCAGGAAACTTTATAGATAGATAGATCTCATTGAATAGAAGTGCAGTGCAAAAAAACATAACTCCGCTTTGCCTAATTTTGGAGTTTTTGCCCTTTGTTCATTTTTTTTATACTTTCCTGTGTCCAGAACCTTCTCGGGGAGCATCACCCGGTTCAACCGGTTCTTGTTTTATTTTTTTTCTTCTAGATATCCTTGACCATGTAATAGACAGTTCTGTATATTTGAAGCAAGCTAGAACAGTTTAAAAAGACATTACAGTAGCAATGATTTTTGAAGAAACAAATTGGAAAATTTTTAAGAGAGAATCATTAGATTATGGCCGATTTGGAAACTCTTCCATAGTTACAATATTTAATATATTAAAATTTAAGTTTAGTCAACAATTAGTTAAACTTAATGAGAATTTTTATGTCATGTTAAAGGGAGGCAATAATATTCTTGTATAACTTAGGGATAAGGGAGATCATTTTACTGTTGAAAAAAAAAAAAGTACGGTATTCTTATACAAGGGAGGTAATCAATTATTATAGTATAAGGGAGGTTATTTTACTCTTGTTATATTGTAGTTCGAATCACAAATCGTTCAGCAGGTCGTGGAAATGGCATTGTGGGTAAGTTTATATTTGCAGTCAACTGTCCTATCTTTCTCAGCTTGGCGTCCTAGGCCCACTCCTACAGCTTTCATTTTTAAAGTCTACAAAAATAAATATATTAATATTGTAACTATGGAAGATCAGTTTCGTCATGTTTTTATTTTTTGAGGCATCTTATTTTTTTGTGAGATATTTTTGTTTACAACTTATCATTGTGATTCAGTGTATGTAGAATTTAATATTATGATATGATTTCTTAAAGACTAATTTTATAAATTGTACACATTTATCATTTCAACACAAGAACCATGCTACCAAGTTAACTTGATCTAATTTACAATGAAGCATGTGTGATATGTGATAAATTATTTTCATTTAATCATGTTATCAAAATCTATATAGTATATAAATAAATAAGGATATTAAAGGCTTTTAACAGAAAAGTAAAAAATAGTGTAAGAAAACAAATAAACAAATACTTTCTTAAGTTTTAATATTTAAATATACTTATGCTGGTGTGTTATTTATTTTGCTGTTTTGCTGTGTCTTTAAATTCGCACTATCCTCTTTAATATTATATACATAAAATTAAATCAACAGTTACAAGAAAGGCTATAGTTATTGCCTATATACATGTTAATGGCTATGTATTAATTGAGCTATATTACAATGGGTTCAAATCCCACAATGGAATTGGGATTCTTTTAAGATAAAATTGTATAAGTAATATAAAAGGTTGGTGGTTTAACTGTCAGGATTTCTACCACATGTTCAGCTTGAAAGTAATAAAATTAAATCTTTACAATATTTGATTGACATAGAACCAAGTCTTTAACACTTTATCATTCAAACAAGTTTTTAATAAAACATTTTGCACCCAAGTCATTTTCAAAATTTAAGTGCAGATTTTCAATATGTTAAATTTTTCATCTATCATAATTAATTACTTATATATAATTTCACACTAATAAATTTCTTTGACATTGCACGTGTTGCAAAAAGCAAAATTCTTTCAACATTTAATTTTGTATCACTGACAACTTTAACATTAAGAACATTTTAATTTGTTTATTTTTTTCTTGTAAAAAAAACCCTATCAAATAGCTGTAGGTACAACAATTAAACTTCAATTAATGTTTTTGTAATTAAGATTTTCTGTTTACAGGTATGTTAAATGAAGTATGTGAAAATAAAACATATGTGTTCTATTAGTTGAATTCTGGGTGGTTTATTAAAAAAGTTTATGTTGGAACCTTGTATTGTCATAAAGTAGCAGTTTACAGTTATTAAGATGTTGTATTAAAACTGCATGTGCAGCATGCCTCCCTGCTATACAGCTCCTATGATTCACCCAGTATTTGTGTCGATCTTTGATGATGTGCAAGCAAAATATAAAATGCTTAGTTAGTTGATAAGCAGGTTATTTGATAATTTTACTGAGAAGAAATTTTTCAGATGCATGGTTTGTTAGATTGTGATTCTCTTTACTTTTGTTTATAGCTAGCGCTTTTCAGTATTTTAAGAGAAAAAAAAGGTTTTACAGAAATCAATAAATTTGCATTACTCCCACATTTCTGTTTAAACCCTTCTGCTCACATCATTCCATCATACACCCACCATTCCTCCCCCCCCTCCCCCCCCCCTTCCTATGAAACAGGGACCCACTTGATTTGCATATAATACAATTTCCATTCAGTTATTCCTTAGTTGGACATTTGTAGATTAAGTGTAAAAAGAAAACATTAAATGGACTCCTGACATTTTTTTTGTCATGACAGGACTAGGAATATTTTTATGAAATTTGTAGACAATTTGATGAAGGTCTAGGCCAATAACTTGTGTGCAAATTTTCAGATAATTACCTCGCCCTGTTTTTTCAGAATCATCATGTTTATTTTGTGCAAAATGACCCAAAGACAAAAGACATTCCAAAAGCATGCTGAAAATTTGACAAAAATTTTTGACCATTATTAATTTCTTTAATTATTCTCTGCATATTTTTCAATTAAAATGCTTCCCTTGATCACCATATTTATGCTTTTAGGATTTTTGACTGTGATGTTGCTCCTTGAAAAAAAAAGACTTGACAAAATTAAACATCTTGGAGTGTATTTTTGCAATGCATGATAAAGAGAAAGGATAAATCATATAAGAATTTTTTTCTGTCATACCTTAAATTGAGCACATAGGGTGTAAAATGTGGTTATGTCATAGACTCTGCTTTATAGACTGGGAAAATGCTTGTTATGATAAATCTATGTTATAATGCAAATGGATAATGTAAAAATTATCTAGGTAAAATTGATGTACCACTAATATATCTGCAGATATCATGATATAGAAATCCTACATAGATTCCACCTTGGCACAGAAATACATTCATTATTTATTTTCTCACACTCTGGTGTGAAACACAAAATACAAAATTCAGCAGAAATTTTACCATGAATCATAATTATCCTGAGGAATATTGTAATACCTTTACTGTACTAACTATGATAATAAACAATGTTTTTCTTCAATAAAGAATGGTCAAAAATGGAATCACTAAAGATCGCACAAAACTCCAAAATTGAAAATGTTACAGGCTTGGTTTGATTGAGCCTGTTCATGGAAGGTAGTGGTAATTGCAAGCTACCACCTAGGCGGTGTCTATAGACTTATAACGGTACCCATGGCTGCTAGGCTAGCATGTAAACCTGTGCACTTTGACCAGGCTGTTTATCCCAGGCATAGCTATTTTAGTATTTTGCATTGAAATCCCTTAATCTAACAATTGACTTTCATAAATTTAAAGGGCAAGTCAGTTATTCAAATTTAATTGGGTGATAGAATAAGAATCAGGTGAAAGGAAATATTTTCTTTCTCATCAGATTCTATGAGAGAGAGGATTTTGTTTACTTCCTGTATTGTTTTTTTTTCCTCCTCATTTTTTGCCTTTCAAATTTCCCAAACATTCCAGATTCCAATAATTTCCCAGGGTGAGAGTGACTAATACAGGTGTAAAACATATTCTGTTCAATAAATAGATGTACCTGTCAAATAGAATAAAATGTGTTTGAAATTTTCTCAGACAATTTATTTATACTATTAATTAACTGAATAATGGAATTATTTACCTATATTCTAGGGGCATTTGTTTCGCAGATAAATTCTAATATTCTAAAAGTATTTATTATGTAACAATTTTTGTCAAATTCTTCTATTACACTCATCTTTGCAACAGAAATTCTGTAGAAATAATTTTCAGTGTAATAATTTTTTGTCTTATATTTGTACATGATAATTATTTAGACACGAATTAACATCATTATATCATAAGCAAAATTATGTATATACAAAAGCATTGTGCCAAAACTTATATCAACATTATTTGGGCCCTCCCCTAAAGAGTTATCTTATTAGTTAAATGATAACTA
This sequence comes from Ruditapes philippinarum, assembly GCF_026571515.1. Taxonomy (NCBI): domain Eukaryota; kingdom Metazoa; phylum Mollusca; class Bivalvia; order Venerida; family Veneridae; genus Ruditapes; species Ruditapes philippinarum. The sequence continues at coordinate 389,844 of NW_026855648.1, read as the reverse complement.
AATGTAAATCTTAGAACTTCTACAATATGTATAAATTAAGCTTCAACTTGTGTGTCTCATTAAATAGTGAAAGAATACCTTGTAGCTGAAATATTTTTAGTGTAAATTAAACTTATGTGTGTATATTAAAATGTTTGCACCAATCAGATCTAACATTTTGTTAATAGTGATATGAAAGAGAGAATATAATTATATACTATTTTATTTTCAGCATTATTATGTAATGTGTCTGAACAGCTGTTATTTTGCATTTTTTAACATCTATAGGTAATATGTTCTTATAATAGATTTCAAGCTGTATATATATATATATATTGTTGTATTTTCAGAACAACGAACTACACAACAAGGTCAGGTATATTTCCTGCACACACAGACCGGTGTCAGTACCTGGCATGATCCCCGTGTTCCCAGGTAAAACAATTAATAATTGAGCCGCGTCACGACAAAACCAACATAATGACTTTGCGACAAGCATGGATCCAGACCAGCCTGCGCATCCGCGCAGTCTGATCAGGATCCGTGCTGTTTGCTTACCAACTCTATTACAAGTGGAGAAACTGACAGCGAACAGCATGGATCCTGATCAGACTGCGCGGTAGCGCAGGCTGGTCTGGATCCATGCTGGTCGAAAACCCATTATGTTGGTTTTGCCGTGACGCGGCTCATACATTGTATTGATAATTAGATATTTAGTCTACAGGTATACTCTTTGTGTCAAAGGAAAGTTTTTATTGATAAATTTGTTTTAAATATATTCAAAACTTAAATTCTTTGACATTTTTTCATACCTTTTATTTATTAAACGTATTTTCATGATACAAATGTATAGTTTAAAAACTTATAATGTAAAAATTCAGCACTAAACTAGTATAGAATTGAGGAGGCTAATCTTACATTATCTTATAAATCATTACATTTTGTTCAAAATATGACATAAAGTTTGTTTTATTTATGTTTTCACAGAGATATATCAAATTTGGATGTGCTGGAACGAGAGTTAGGGCCACTGCCTCCAGGATGGGAAGCAAGGCATACAGGCAATGGGCGTGTATATTTCGTTGACCATAATAACAGAACAACTCAATTTACAGATCCTAGACTCACTTCTAATATTGACTTGATACAGAGTCGAATGTAAGTTTGTTAAGTTAGGTATTAGAGATCAGTTATTTTATGCAGTTATTGATATTAATATGTTTATGTTTGCTCATACAATAGAATGGAAAATGTAATGACTTAGAGACCATTTTACAGCATGATCATAGATATATTAATTTTGGTATTATACAATGTATTCAGTGGTTATAAACATTTTTTTGTCAATCAAATATAAAATAATATACAAATTTGATTAGTTATCATGTCAAAAGAGAGTAGTCACACCCAAAGATAACACAAAAGGGAGAACTTAATCATATTCAACGATATCTCAAAAAAGAATGATCACATCCTAAGGTTACACAAAAAAGCATGTATTTCCTTATATACCAACTGTTTATCTTTTATTACTGTTTATGTAGAAGAAATGGATCATTATATCAATTTGCATTGAGCTTGAGATTTGAAAAAATAAGTTTGACAAAATATACTGGAAGATCTGTCAATATAAAGTTGGCAGAGCCGTCACTGTCACTAATAAATGAGCCACGTCACAACAAAACCAACATAGTGCGTTTGATCAGGATCCATGCTATTCGCTATCAGTTTCTCTACTTGTTATAGGGTTAGTAAGCGAACAGCATGGATCCTGATCAGACTGCGTGGATGCGCAGGCTGGTCTGGATCCATGCTGGTCGCAAACCCATTATGTTGGTTTTGTCATGGCGCGGCTCAATTATTTATTTTAATTACAATTTCAGAAAAAATACGAGTGATAAGGAGAATGAGAACCCCGTGCCAAAATACAAGCGAGATTTGGTTCATAAAATGAAGATATTAAAACAAGAGTTTACTAGTTTACAACCTCAGGGCGGACATTGTAGACTAGAAGTTTCTAGAGAAGAAATTTTCGAGGTAAATTAATGTAATAAATTGTTGTACATAGTGATATCAGCTGATTGTCAAAACTGTATAGTCTGATTAAAAAGACTTTGCAACACATATAGATATTTTGTTAAATTTTTTTATATTATATTCAGATATTGGAAAGTGAAGATGATTTAGAGAGTTTATGTTTCAATCATTTTTTAGCTCACCTGTCACAAAGTGACAGGGTGAGCTTTTGTGATCGCTTTTCGTGATCGTCCGTCGTCCGTCCGTAAACTTTTGCTTTAAATGACATCTCCTCATAAACCACTGAGCCAATTTCATCCAAACTTCACAGGAATGTTCCTTTGGTGGTCACCTTTAAAAATTGTTCAAAGAATTTAATTCCATGCAGAACTCTGGTTGCCATGGCAACCGAAAGAAAAATCTTTAAATATCTTCTTTTAAACAACCCTAAGAGCTAGAGCTTAGATATTTGGCATGAAACATCTTCTAATGAGTGTCTACCAAGTTTGTTCAAATAAAAGCCCTGGGGTCAAAATTGGCCCCGCCCCCGGGGGGTCATTGATTTTCCCTATATGCATATAGTAAAAACTTAAAAGATCTTCTTTTAAAGAACTGTAAGAGCTAGAGCTAAGATTTTTGGCATGGAACATCTTCTAGTGAGTGTCTACCAAGTTTGTTCAAATAAAAGCCCTGGGGTCAAAATTGGCCCCGCCCGGGGGGTCATTGATTTTCCCTATATGCATATAGTAAACACTTAAAAAAATCTTCCTTTAAAGAACTGTAAGAGCTAGAGCTTAGATATTTGGCATGAAACATCTTCTAGTGAATGTCTACCAAGTTTGTTCAAATAAAAGCCCTGGGGTCAAAATTGGCCCCGCCCCAGGGGGTCATTGATTTTCCCTATATGCATAAAGTAAAAACTTAAAAAATCTTCTTTTAAAGAACCCAAAGAGCTAGAGCTTAGATATTTGGCATGAAACATCTTCTAGTGAATGTCTACCAAGTTTGTTCAAATAAAAAGCCCTGGGGTCAAAATTGGCCCCGCCCTGGGGGTAATTGATTTTCCCTATATGCATATAGTTTAAACTTAAAAAATCTTCTTTTAAAGAACCATAAGAGCTAGAGCTTAGATATTTGGCATAAAACATCTTCTAGTAAATGTCTACCAAGTTTGTTCAAATAAAAGCCCTGGGGTTAAAATTGGCCCCGCCCCAGGGGGTCATTGATTTTCCCTATATGCATATAGTAAAAACTTAAAAAATCTTCTTTTAAAGAACTGTAAGAGCTAAAGCTTATATATTTGGCATGAAACATCTTCTAGTGAATGTCTACCAAGTTTGTTCAAATAAAACCCCTGGGGTCCAAATTGGCCCCTCCCCAGGGGTCATTGATTTTCCTTATATGCATATAGTAAAAACTTAAAAAATCTTCTTTTAAAGAACTGTAAGAGCTAAAGCTTATATATTTGACATGAAACATCTTCTAGTGAATGTCTACCAAGTTTGTTCAAATAAAACCCCTGGGGTCCAAATTGGCCCCTCCCCAGGGGTCATTGATTTTCCTTATATGCATATAGTAAAAACTTATAAAATCTTCTTTTAAAGAACCCAAAGAGCTAGAGCTAAGATATTTAGCATGAGACATGTTCTAATGGGTGTCTACCAAGTATGTTCAAATAAAAGCCCTGGGGTCAAAACTGGCCCCGCCCCGGGGGTCATTGATTTTCCTTATATACATAGCAAAAACTTAAAAATCTTCTTTGAAAAAACCCAAATAACTAGAGTTTAGATATTAAGCATGAAACATCTTTAAGTAAATATCTACAAAGTTTGTTCAAATAAAAGCCCAGGGGTCAAAACTGGCCCTGCCCGAGGGGTGTCATTGTTTTTTACTCTATGTGTATAGTAAAAACTTAAAAAATCTTCTTTTAAAAAACCCAATGAGCTAGAACTTAGATGTTTTGCATGAAACATCTTCTTATGGGTGTCTACCAAGTCTGTTCAAATAAACAAATAAAAGCCCTTGGGTAAAAATTGGGCCGTGGGGGGGGGGGCTATATACAGGTGAGCGACCTCAGGGCCATCATGGCCCTCTTGTTTAACTTATAAATATTTTTTTACTCTAGAAGTATGTCTGATTGCTATTTTAAAACATTGCAAGCATTTCTTTAGATTTTATTGCATACATATGTGCTAAAGTGTTGTAAAAAAACATCTTCATAAGCATTTGTGTATTTATTTAATGGCCACCTTATTTTTATCAATTAAAATTATCTTTTCTAGTCATGTTACCATGTAGGAGATATTAATTTGTGAATGTACACAAATGTACTGATCATCAACAGTATGTGTAAATATATAGTAAACTTGCAGTGTGGCTGAGTGGCCTCTGGGATTAAAACCCGTAAGGGTCAAGCTGTTTTGTCTTGAGACCAAGAAATTTTATACAGGAAAGGATTGGAGAATGTGTCTATAAGCTTATAACTTCCTCCATGATCAAACTAAAACAAATTCTATATAAACTAAACATAGTAAATTATATATACATATATGTGTGCTTATTACTCCTTGAACAATTTATCCAAAGTGCAGGGCACCGTTTTACTAACATTGCGTAAGTTTTTCGTAAGTATTTACGTAACTTTACGCTTACGTTTAAACTTACGTGAATCGTAAGTGTGTTCCACAAAACGTTCGTAAGTTTTTTCTTAAACTTACGTTAAAATAGTGCGTAACTCTTCAAAGAAGGTTTAAGGGAGGCGTTTTGGTAATATTTAATGAACGCAAAACTGTTTTAAAAAGGCTGAACTGGTATTTCGTAGAGTCATTTACGGATACTCGGTAATGTTGCTGGACAATTCGTATTTTTAAGTGCATATTGTGCCGACGGCCATTCATCACACAGGGGTTTATCTCGATTTTGAATAAATGTATTTAAAGAGTAGAAAGGAAAACCCTATATGATTCATCATTGAAGATATTTAAAGTGTTTTGTTTGTTTTGAGAAGTGAGAAAACTGTAATGTCCGTAAGTGAAAATGCGGATTTTTTTCTCATTTTTATATGAAATATTTAGGTTATTCATGTAACCCACATTTTTTCAAATATATTTTTTTTTCTATTTATTTTTATTTAGTTTATACCTATCAAGTAAAGAAAACCCCTTGATTTTTAACGATTTTACACTAAAACTTGCGAAAAACATGCGTGAAAAGATGACACAAAAACGCCACATGCAAACAAAATTATATTAACGATTTTAGTTATCATTGCAGTTTTTGGTGAAGTAATGATGTCTGAATATTTGCCATAAAAAATAAGTGCAACAGATAATTTTATGTACATTTGCAAATCATATAAATTTAATGAACAAATAATGTCCATCATCATTTTGAGATACTCTCCTATTCCGTCTTCATTTACTTGATACAGTATAAAACAAATGAAATTTACTGAGTTTCAGTAAATATTATTTATAAAATTCTCAATAAATCAGCATCAAAAGCTCGTGAAAGTAAAATAATATAAAACACTTAATAACTGATTTATAATACATTGGGTCCAGGTCAATCACAACTAAAGGCGGAATGTGATACCAGTATATTTTTGGAGAAGATAAGATTTAAAAGACTTTCGTCTTTAAGCTGATAGGACGACTTCCGTATTCGTATATTATTTTTTTTTACTAAATTTAATTTTTAATAAGTCCGTTAAGTCACATTATCCTTTTCTTATTTAGACTTTACTTTTCTAGAGCCGCTTTCACCATTTAAATATATTACCTGTCATATCCGTCTCTAAAATTCTCGTTTTCCTGCTCTGCCATTATTCATAGATGATGTCAGTCGTACATACGTGAGTTTTAAGTCAACAAATTTTAAGCGTAACTTTACGTAAAAACTTACGAAATTCTTACTTACGCAAATTTTTTAGTAAAACGCTTTTACAAAAAAAATCAGACGTAAGTTATAACTTACGCAAATCTTAGGCGTAAGTACGTTAGTAAAACGCTGCCCAGGTGTACAGATGTAAAAACTGTCTGGCATTTTGGTCATTGAAAACATCTGTTAAATTTGGCAAAGATTAGGAAAGTCTTATTAACATGGATTTTTTGTTTTATTTTCATTGTTGTATTTTTGCAGGATTCATATCGTCAAGTTATGAAAATGCGAGCAAAAGATTTACGTAAACGATTAATGGTAAAGTTTAAAGGAGAAGAAGGGTTAGATTATGGTGGTGTAGCAAGGTAAATATACTAAAAAACATTATATTCTTCGTGTATCATTTACTTAGTTTAAACAATTTTGAGGGGGAAAAAATCTCAAGTTTTATGTTAATGAACAGGTTACTTGTCCAATTTTTGTTACAAAGGCAAAAGACTGAGATCTTAGCTTATTTATAGAATGTTTTTATTAATTAAAGTGAAAATTATTTTAGACTGTTTTAAATCTTGGTCAATATTATATAAGCATACTGTTTTATCATTGCAAACCACTTGCCCCTCACGGCTGTGGGTTCGAATCCCGACAGGGACTTTGGATTCTTTCATGTGAGGAAGCTATCCAGCTAGCTTACGGAACGTTGGTGATTCTACTCAGGTGCCAGTTCGTGCCTGAAAAAATGCACGGAGGGGCACCTGAGCTCTTCCTCCACCAGTAAAGCTGGAATGTTGCGAAATGACCTTTACTGTGTCGGTGTGACGTATAACCCATATCAAACAAAAGCATCATCATCATTATTATTATCATTATTATTATGATGATGATGATTATAATTATTATTCTTGTTATCATTATAATTGTTATTATAGTATGACTATTATAATGGATATTGTATATTTACAGGGAATGGTTTTGTCTACTGTCTCATGAAATGTTAAATCCATACTACGGTTTGTTCCAGTACGCGAGAGATGATATTTACACTTTACAAATCAACCCAGACTCTCATGTTAACCCAGTAAGTGTAAAATACCTCCTTGTTAGTTTGTTAAATGTTTGGTATTGTCCCTTGAAATGATAGTCTTACTTTAAAGTTTAACCTGACTTGCAAATAAGTGCAAAGGGCAAGTTTTTACGCAAGTCCCTTCAACTTCGACTTACCAAAGTTCTACTGTATTTGCATTTTAAAATTACCTTAGAAGTTCATGATAAATTTTAAAAGTAAGGTGATAAATTCTAATGAACTTGAGGATTCTGACTTGTAAAAAGCAATGAAGACAGAATAGTGCTACCAGTATACAATCATGCCAGCCTATATTTTAGTCTAACCAGACTATATACTGTAGAGTCCGGACTATTCCTGAGCAAGCTGTCCAGCTAGATTTATAGAATGTTGATGGTTCTACTCACCTGACCCTTTGTGCCTGAAATAATGCATGAAGCGGCACCTGAGGTCCTTCTCCATCAGTAAAGATGGTAAGTTGCCACATGACCTATACAGTGTTGGTGTAATGATTAAATCCCTCATTGCAAAAGAAAAACGAAAAGGTTTTGACTATTTGATTTATATTCTGTCCCTGATCCTTCTAATGAACTGTTTTAAAGTCAAAACAAGGAAAGTCTGGTAAACGAATTTTCTAGTATAAAGGCTAGTATGCATTTCCACTTATACTCTTTTTTTGAGGCTGTATGTGAAATATATTTCATCATGTCAATTTTGACGTCTGTAGGCATTAGCAGACAGGATTATAGAGTAAAAAAAAATAACTTCAAACAAATTTGTGTAAAATCTGTTGCATGTCTGCCAGAAAGTGACTGTATATTTTTCATCAAGGTAGTAAAATTGCTATGAATATTTAGTGTAGGAGGTTTTTGCCTCCTTGAGGGAAAATTTACAACAATTTGTCACCTAGATTCTAGACAACGTGTTGAGTTGTATAGACCAACTAACCTGTTTTAATTGGACAAAAGTGTTATATCAGAATACAAGAAAAGTTAATGATATAATGTTTAAATGTTGTATATATAATTTGTTGACCTATTCCTGTATATAATATCACAAAAACGGTTTAAGTAGACCAATAATATTATAGTGTTTTATCTTCGTAAATAAAAAATAAAACTTACCTTTAAGTTTTTCTTGAAGTTCACAGAACTGTTTTGAAAGAAATTTCATGACAATATTGTAGATTTTAATTAATTTTTAGCTCACCTGTCACAAAGTGACAGGGTGAGCTTTTGTGATCGCTTTTCATCCGGCGTCCGGCGTCCGTCCGTAAACTTTTACTTTAAATGACATCTCCTCATAAACCGCTGAGCCAATTTCATCCAAACTTCACAGGAATGTTCCTTTGGTGGTCACCTTTAAAAATTGTTCAAAGAATTTAATTCCATGCAGAACTCTGGTTGCCATGGCAACCGATAGAAAAAACTTAAACTATCTTCTTTTAAAGAACTCAAAGAGCTAGAGCTAAGATATTTAGCATGAAACATCTTCTAATAGGTGTCTATCAAGTTTGTTCAAATAAAAGCCATTGGGTCAAAATTGGCCCCGCCCCAGGGGGTCATTGATTTTCCCTATATGCATATAGTAATAACTTATAAAATCTTCTTTTAAAGAACCCAAAGAGCTAGAGCTAAGATATTTAGCATGAAACATGTTCTAATGGATGTCTACCAAATTTGTTCAAATAAGAGCCCTGGGGTCAAAATTTGTCCTGCCCTGGGGGTCATTGATTTTCCATATATGTGTAAAGAAAAAACTTTAAATTAAAAATTCTTTGGAAAAAAACAAATAGCTAGAGTTTAGATACTAAGCATGAAACATCTTCTAGTAAGTGTCTACAATGTTTTTTCAAATAAGAGCCCTTGGGTCAAAATTGGCCCTGCCCCGGGGGTCATTGATTTTATTTATGTGTATAGCAAAAACTTATAAATTCTTCTTTGATAAAACCCAAATAGCTAGAGTTAAGATATTTAGCATGAAACATCTTCCAGTTAAGGTCTTCAAAGTTTGTTCAAATAAAGCCCTAGGGTCAAAATTGGCCCTGCTCCGGGGGACATTGATTTTCCTTATATGTTATAGCAAAAACTTAAAAATCTTCTTTAAAAAAAAACAGAATAGCTAGAGTTTAGATATCAAGCATGAAACATGTTCTAGTGAGTGTCTCCAAAGTTTGTTCAAATAAAAGCCCTGGGGTCAAAACTGGCCCTGCCCTAGGGGTTTCATTGCTTTTAACTATATGTGTATAGTTAAAACTTAAAAAATCTTTTTTTTAAAAACTCAACGAGCTAGTCCTTAGATGTTTAGCGTGAAATATCTTCTAATGGGTGTCTACCAAGTTTGTTCAAATAAAAGCCCTGGGGTTTAAACTGGCCCCGCCCTGGGGGCCTATATACAGGTGAGCGACTTCAGGGCCATCATGGCTCTCTTGTTGATTAAGTATTTAATCTTAACCTGCTGGAACTGAAAATGAGTAGCATCAGATTAACGTTTGCCCCCAATATAGAGCCAGGTTAACCTGCACATCAGTACATGGCCTGGCTCTATATTGTTGCCTGCTGAAATTTTATTTGTCATCTTGATTTCCTCTAAAATTGATAATGGACAGTTCCAAAAATGGAAACTGGACATGTCCATTAAAGAAATTCAGCAGCTTAAGTTTATGGGAAGTTTAAGATACTGCGTGCTTTTTATTTGAAAAATATGATAAAATGCAACCACTGGCTTATGCAAACCATTTTGATAACAGTTATTTGTGATTACACAGAAATTGATACTTTGATTATTGTTTATGCTTAAAATTGGGGGGAAAAAAACCTGTTGTTGTAATAGAGCATGCTTGTTATTATGTTAACAATGGTTTGATATTGATGGTTTTATTATTTCAGGAGCATTTGTCGTATTTTCATTTTGTTGGACGTATACTGGGCATGGCAATATTTCACGGACACTACCTGGATGGAGGCTTCACAATGCCTCTGTATAAACAGTTATTATCTAAACAAGTGACCTTAGATGACCTTGAAAGTGTTGATCCAGACCTTCATAGAAGTTTACTATGGATGTTGTAAGTTGATTAATAAATTATGGGGATAATATTGTAAATATGTGTTTTATAGTCAAATCTTTCTTTAAAAATCACACTCGTAAAGCTTGTACTGTTAATGAATTGTCTGCTGTTATTGATATTGTTTTAAAATATGATGGTGTTTGAATAAATATATAATATTTGATAATATGAATGATTAAGAAACTACCTTTGATTATAGGAGTTTGTGTGAACTCGTTTTAGTGGTTTCAATATAATTATGATATGTGTTAACTCTTTGAATGTTACCAATGTTATTAGCAAAGATTACTTTTCTGTACCATCAGTGTAGTATCTGCCTTGTTTGGGTAATCAACAGTTGCTCATTTTAAGCTATTAGATATACAAACCCCTTGAAATGAAAATGGAAAGTTTCCTTTTCAAATTAGGACAAGTTCAGTGTAAAACAATACATGCAGTGGTACTGGTTAAGGTGTAATCTAATTGTGTATATTTCAGGGATAATGATATAGAGGAAGTCTTAGACCACACGTTCTGTGTAGAAAGTCACTCATTCGGTCAGTTCCAACAACATGAACTTAAACCTGGTGGTGATGACATCAAAGTTACAGAGGAAAACAAGAAAGAATATGTCAAGTATGTGTGATCACAATAAATAATATAATATTTATGGGGGGGGGGAGCAAAAAGAAACTGTTTCAGATTTTTATTTTAAGTTTCAACCAACTTAAGGAATACATCTTTATGTCCATTATTAACTTGTACAACTAAAAATATTTTCATGCATGATTATTTGGAAAGGTTTGTGGCTCAACTCAGGCACCTGGCTTGTGCATAGAATATTGTACAGATGAGCATGTTGGGGTCTTTATTCATCAGTCATTCATCAGTGAAAGCTGGTATAGACTTCATTAAGCTTTGACAATGTTGATGTTACTTTTAGCCCAAGACTTCTGGAGCCACAAAGTTATGAACTCTCATGACATTATTTCTGTATGTTATATATTTATGTATGCAGGTTGTATGTACAGTGGGTATTTATGAGAGGTATTGAAGCCCAGTTCCTCGCGTTACAGAAAGGTTTCCACGAGATCATTCCACAACATTTACTCCGACCATTTGATGAAAGAGAATTAGAGGTTAGGCTCATATATATTACATTGATATCTTTTGTATCTTGAAATATTATACAGTGCTTAGGCTTATAATCTGCTTTCAACATCCATGAGAATTGAAAGATATTTATGTCCAATGATCTACTTTGAATACATATGACATATTTGATTTAAACCCCCGCCGGGAGTTTTTAGCTGACCTGTCACAAAGTGACAGGGTGAGCTTTTGTGATCGCTTTTCGTCCGGCGTCCGTCCGTCCGTCGTCCGTAAACTTTTACTTTAAATGACATCTCCTCTTAAACCACTAAGCCAATTTCATCCAAATTTCACAGGAATGTTCCTTTGGTGGTCACCTTTGAAACTTGTTCAAAGAATTTAATTCCATGCAGAACTCTGGTTGCCATGGCAACCAAAAGAAAAAACTTTAAATATCTTCTTCTAAAAAACCCAAAGAGCTAGAGCTTAGATTTTTGGCATGAAACATCTTCTGGTGAGTGTCTACCAAGTTTGTTAAAATAAAAGCCCTTGGGTCAAAATTGGCCCCGCCCCAGGGGGTCATTGATTTTCCCTATATGCATATAGTAAAAACTTAAAAAATCTTCTTTTAAAGAACCCAAAGAGCTAGAGCTTAGATATTTAGCATGAAACATCTTCTAATGGGTGTCTACCAAGTTTGTTCAAATAAAAGCCCTGGGGTCAAAATTGGCCCTGCCCCAGGGGGTCATTGATTTCCCTATATGCATATAGTAAAAAATTAAAAAAAATTCTTTTAAAGAACCAAAAGAGCTAGAGCTAAGATATTTAGCATGAAACATCTTCTAATGGATGTCTACCAAGTTTGTTCAAATAAAAGCCCTGGGGTCAAAATTGGCCCTGCCCCAGGGGGTCATTGATTTTCCCTATATACATATAGTAAAAACTTAAAAAATCTTCTTTTAAAGAACCAAAAGAGCTAGAGCTAAGATATTTAGCATGAAACATCTTCTAATGGATGTCTACCAAGTTTGTTCAAATAAAAGCCCTGGGGTCAAAATTGTCCCCGCCCCAGGGGGTCATTGATTTTCCCTATATACATATAGTAAAAACTTAAAAAAATCTTCTTTTATAGAACCAAAAGAGCTAGAGCTAAGATATTTAGCATGAAACATCTTCTAATGGATGTCTACCAAGATTGTTCAAATAAAAGCCCTGAGGTCAAAGTTGGCCCCACCCCAGGGGGTCATTGATTTTCCATTTATACATATAGTAAAAACTTAAAAAATCTTCTTTTAAAGAACCCAAAGAGCTAGAGCTAAGATATTTAGCATGAAACATCTTCTAATGGGTGTCTACCGAGTTTGTTCAAATAAAAGCCCTGGGGTCAAAATTGGCTTCGTCCCAGGGGGTCATTGATTTTCCCTATATGCATATAGTAAAAACTTAAAAAATCTTCTTTTAAAGAACCAAAAGAGCTAGAGCTAAGATATTTAGCATGAAACATCTTCTAATGGATGTCTACCAAGTTTGTTCAAATAAAAGCCCTGTGGTCAAAATTGGCCCCGCCCCGGAGGTCATTCATTTTCCCTATATGTGTAAAACTATAGCAAAAATTGAAAAATCTTCTTTGAAAAAACTCAAATAGCAAGAGTTTAGATATTAAGCATGAAGTATCTTCTAGTGAGTGTCCTCAAAGTTTGTTCAAATAGAAGCCCTGGAGTCAAAATTGGCCCCGCCCCGGGGGACATTGATTTTCCTTATACAAGTATAGCAAAAACTTAAAAATCTTCTTTTAAAAAACCCGAATAGCTAGAGTTTAGATATTAAGCATGAAACATTTTCTAGTAAGTGTCTACAAAGATTGTTCAAATAAAAGCCCTGGGGTCAAAACTGTCTTGCCCCAGGTGTGTCATTGTTTTTAACTATATGTGTAAAGAAAAAACTTAAAAAAATCTTCTTTTAAAAATCCCAACGAGCTAGACCTTAGATGTTTAGCATGAAACATCTTCTAATGGTTGTCTACAAAGTTTGTTCAAATAAAAGCCCCGGGCTTTAAACTGGCCTTGCTCCGGGGACCTATGTACAGGTGAGCGACTTCAGGGCCATCATGGCCCTCTTGTTTAATATAACTTTTCAGCTACAATTAATTAGCTATTTGAGTATCATGTCTCCAGATTTAGAGAATGATACAGATATAGATATAAAACCTTATGATATGGGATAACAAATGTAATAGCAGAGAAAAGCAATGTTGCCTGTTCATGATCTATTTTTTGTTTTTCAAATCGTTAACATATAAAGTATATATATAAACATAAATAAATAAGTGTTCTAGTTGGCTCATCATTATTCTGTTACAGTCTAAGCTACAACATAGTTTTGGTTCTTATGCAAATATAAAAGCATAGATTAGGTACTGAGAAAAAAAATGCCAACACATCATTATATAACCATAAGTTCCTTTGATCATGGAACAAAATCTAGTGTAAATTCATTATTGAAAAGTTGATAGCTTTCTAAAATAACTCTACTTAAATATATGACATAGCTTATAGTACTGGAGGAGACATTATTTGAGCCGCGCCATTACAAAACCAACATAATGGGTTTGCGACCAGCATGGATCCAGACCAGTCTGCGCATCCGCGCAGTCTGATCAGGATCCATGCTGTTCGCTATCAGTTTCTGTACTTGTTATACAGTTTGAAAGTGAACAGCATGGATCCTGATCAGACTACGCGGATGCGCAGGCTGGTCTGGATCCATGCTGGTCGCAAACCCATTGTGTTGGTTTTGTCATGGTGCGGCTCATTTCTATTATAGATATGACATGTCTGAGTTACAGGACATATTTAACATGAATATATAACACAGACATTTAGATTGTATCCGTGCATGTGACATTTAGCTGTTTCTATCATGAAAGATTTTATGTCATTATGTTTACAAGAGTGGAAAATTACCAATCTAATCTTGATGTCTGGCGACATTTGTACACTTAACTTAACTAATATTTGTTAAAGGTGATATATATTATTTTCGTCTGTAATCAAATGCTTGGTAACTTTATTGTTTTTGGTGCAATGATATAAAATATAGAAAAAATAGGGAGATATAAGGGGGAGAAAAAATAGAAAAGAATGTTTATTTAGGAGAATTTTTGTGTAGATGTAAATTTGAGGGTAAATGGTTTGTTGTTTCATCTGGTTATATGAAGTATACAAAAACTATATCTTTGATAGTTATGAACCATTTTATGTGAACTTTTAAAGGGGGAAACAACTATTGTTACTCTTTAATTGTACAAAAAAACCCAGTAAAATCTTTTATTTCATACTCTGAAAAAAATACTTGAATATTGTGGTCATCAAGTACGTTAGTTTATTGAGCATCAACTTACAGCAATAAATGCATATCATATATATATGGCCATATGACAACTTTATTCTTAAGTCTAGAGTGTGTAAAAGTTAGATCCTAACACTTTACATACATATAGCAATAATATCAGACCTACTGTGTATACACACTGCCACAGTCATATGTTGACAGCATTCATAAGTCGAGTGTGTTAAAGTTACATCTAAACTCTTTACAACTTTACAGCAATTGTAACTGGCCTAGCATATATACCTGGTCATATGTTGACTTTATTTATAAGTCGTGAGTATATTTTGATGGGGAAAAGACCCTTGCTTTTCATTGAAAATGGAAAGGATATTAATATGATAAATATCAAATTCACAAAATTTAGTAGCCAACAACATAGAGTCAATTCAGAGTGTCCAGATGTGTAGACCTGTCAGCCTCTATACTAGTGGCATAGGTGTGTCATCCCCTCTGGCACACAAAAGGTTTACTTATGGTTTTTTATTTTATGTGAGTTGTGTTTGAATTAATTTATGTTATATTATATTACAGTTGATGATAGGTGGATTAGGGAAGATAGATTTAGACGACTGGAAGTTACATACAAGATTAAAACATTGTACACCAGATACTAGTATAGTGAAATGGTTCTGGAAGGCGGTAGATAGTTACGATAATGAGATGAGGGCTAGATTGTTACAGTTTGTCACTGGAAGTTCACGAGTTCCATTACAAGGATTTAAAGCATTACAAGGTAACTTAAATATCTAAATTTTGAGGATAAATTGTGGTCTAGTGGCTCCGGTATATGCAGCTTAACAGGCAGATAGTGAGTTCAAGCCCTAGTTAGGTCATGATCATATTACCTTGTATGACACAAGCACTGACTTATTGAGAAAGCAAGTTTGAGAGTATCAAGTCAAGTAATTAAATTGCAAACAATTCCAATTTTATTGCAACACCTATTACAAGTTAAGGAAGTTAAGGAGTCAAATCAAAGGGCTGCAGCTCTATGGTATTTTCTGATCTTTGCAATCTAAATCAGACTGACTATCTGTATGTACTTCCTGTATAAGTTTATTTTTATATACTATAATTCATCTTATGCAGCGACAGCGTTTTGATTTTCTTCTATAACAGTTTGAGATTTACATATGGAATTTTGCCATGAAAAAAAAATAAGAATTGCCTCGATCTAGGATTGGAACCATAGGCCTCTCACACCTCAACGAGACCGCTTACCTCTGCACCACGTGCGAAGTTTATAATATGAACCTGAAATAAAAACGAATAAATTATGTAATTCTAAAAATTGGACAATTTCATTTCGTGTGTTTGTAATCCTTATTAATTTCGAGGTTATTTTGTTCACGATTAAAACGTGTTTTTTAACACTGATGGAAAATAATTTTATCGAAAAATCTTCCGCCCAAAAAAGTCCCAATGATAAGTCCCGGGCTGAAGTGATTCCCCGGGTCTTCAAAAAAACCAATACAATCCTTTAAACTAAATATTATTTTTTTTTTTTTTTTTTTTTTTTTTTTTTTTTTTTTTTTTTTTTTGGGTTTTTTTTTTTTTTTTTTTTTTTTTTTTTTTTTTTTTTTTTTTTTTTTTTTTTTTTTTTTTTTTTTTTTTTTTTTTTTTTTTTTTTTTTTTTTTTTTTTTTTTTTTTTTTTTTTTTTTTTTTTTTTTTTTTTTTTTTTTTTTTTTTTTTTTTTTTTTTTTTTTTTTTTTTTTTTTTGGTTTTTTTTTTTTTTTTTTTTTTTTTTTTTTTTTTTTTTTTTTTTTTTTTTTTTTTTTTTTTTTTTTATTTTTGGTTTTAAAGGTAAAAAAAAAATTGCCCAAAAATTTTTTGGGGGTTATATCAAAAAAATTCAAAATTTTAAATTTGGGTTTTTTTAAACCCCATTTTTAAAAGAGCAGTCAATTGGAATTAAATTGGAATTAAAAGAAATATTTAATTTTTTTTATGCTTTATTATAATTGAACTTTTATTTTGGGTTGGGTTTTTAAAAAGGAAATTTTTTTTGAAAAAATTTAAAATGGAAATGTTTAAAAAAAAAATTCATTTACAAAACTTTTTCGTTTTTATAATGTCTTTAATTAGCCATTTTTAAAGGAAAAAAAGGGGTAAATAAAAGGTCGGAAAAAATCAAATTCCCCCTTACAGTTCGGTATAATTTCTCTTAATACATTTCTCAATATCATCTATCTGTCTATATACCAATGTGACTTAAAGAACCTGTATGTTTTGTGATTGATATTGTTACTGTGTTCACGGCAATTTTGCAAAAATGTATATGGATATAATTATGCAAATAAAACCATTTTCAAACATCAAAGAATATGTAAAATGTTTATTGCAAATATTTGTGCACATTAAATTTAATCAATAAATTGCATGCATTGATTTCTTATTGGAAAATTTGACTTAGAATTTATAGAAAATAAAATTCTAATTACCTCCCTTTAATGGCCTTTATTTACATGGATTGTTAAATTGAGTGATATCTTTCTAAATTATGCTTATTTGAACTTACAATATTGACAAATCTTAATTTGAGCATCATATTTATGAAATAAAACCGTGAAAAAATTGTGTTACAGGATCTTTACTGTAAACATATCCATATCCAAAGCTTTTTCTGGTTTGGTATCAATATTTTTTCCCGTATTAATTATGCAGCCATAGAAAGGTAAATTAAAAAATGCTGCCTAAAAATTTTTCCGTGGGCACTCTATAATCAAAAAAAATATCTAACACATGTCTTAACCCAGTTTACTCAGGTAGTACATTACACACACATCGATTGATGAACCGACGCTACGTCACTTGGTACATGCTAACTGTGTAATTGAGATAGAGCTAGGTGTGTAGACTTTGTTTGCTATAGTGCTGGATTATAATTGGACTTAATTATTTTGGCCCTCTGGGTGTTATAATAGGTAATCTTTATCTGATTAACGGACAATTAAAAGGTGTGAAAGTCGTTTAAATCAGACAAAACATTGCATTGGGACCAGACAATTAGGGTCGCTTGTCACATATGACAGGGTGTCGTTTAATTCAGACCATTTATATAGGAAAATACGTTGGGAGTACTGAAACAAGGTCGGATAAGACAGGGAGTCGTTTAAATCAGGGGGTCGCTTAGGCAGTCTCGACTGTATATATTCCACTACTCGACAGTCAGATTTATTTGTGTACTACGCTCTGGAGTATTCGGTAATCGGCATAGCTAAAAATAGCATTTTCATTGATTAAAATGATATTCATGATAATCCGAAGCTTTACGGAAATAGCCGAACATTTTTCATTGGGTAAAAAAGATATTCATCCGCGAAATTTGTGATTGTAACCTCATATTTCTATTGACTAATCTAAACTTTAAATGCAGTGTAATTCGTTAAATGCCTACATTAAAAATTATTCTTTCTTTTAAATTGCTGGTTTTTAAGCAGTTTTGAGTGAGAACTACTTTGCGTTGTTAGGACTGTTAGGAAATTTTGTGTTAGACCGTGGATGTTAGCTATGTATTTACTGATCTTACGATCAGAAAATACAAAAACAAGCTACAATGGTATGCAAAACATTGATTAAATGGTCAAGGCTTTAGGAAAAACAGAAAAGAATAACAATTTACAGTTATTAAATTTTGACTTGAACTAAAGTTGAAAAACATTTGGTTTATTTTATTATTTAGTAGAACAATACAGCATTTTTGTTTGAAATTGCAAATTAATTTTGGACAGATTGAAATATTAATAATAGTTAGATGTTTTACTTTCTAATCCATTTTCAAAGTATGAATAAGTAATGTACTTTATGATATACATGTTGTATATATATGACATGTAGTATCAGCATTATATAATTAAGACTTTACTTAAAGATATTAATAGAGCTTACATAATGCGTATACCTTATCATTATTTTGACGTACAGGATCTACAGGTGCTGCCGGACCACGAATGTTTACCATCCACCAAGTTGATACAAATACTGATAACTTACCCAAGGCTCATACATGGTAAACTTTTTCTCACACATTCTTTATTACACATATTCCTAGAAAAACTGGAGAAGAAATTGAATTCCTAGAATTCCAGAAAAAGTCAAGCTATAAGGAATTTTGTGTCCTTTATTTACGCTTTAAATGTTTCAATGATGAGTACTTTCTTGTGCCACAAGAACATCTCATTAATCTGACCAGGCTGTGGCCTGTTTCCTGCTTAACCATCTGCAAAATTTATTTAATGGAATTGTCCTGCTTCTATATTGTTAACTGTCCATTATCAATCTTGGGGAAATCAAGATGAAAATTTAGTCGACCAACAGTATAGAACATGATGACCAGGCTGGACTGGCTGTTAAACTGGTGGCAAAGGGTTAACATATTTAGTTCTACCAGGGTGAAGGTTGATATTTATACCCCCAAAAACGAAGTTTGGGGGGGTATATAGGAGCCACCCAGTGGTCGGTTGGTCGGTCGGTCGGTCCAGACGTCCGTTGCATTTTCCTTGTCCGGACCATAACTTGAAGACTAATGGTTGGAATTCAATATAACTACATACAATGGTCAAGCACATTGAGAGGAAGTGCAGTGCACAAGAACCATAACTCTATCTTGACTAATTACAGAGTTATTGCCCTTTGTTACTTTTCCTTGTCCAGGGCATAACTTGAAAACTACTGGTTGGAATTCAAAACAACTTCATACAATTGTCAAACACAATAAGGGGAAGTGCAGTGCACAAGAACCATAACTCTATCTAAAGTAATTACAGAGTTATTGCCCTTTGTTACTTTTCCATTGCTTTCTTTTGTCCGGACCATAACTTGAATACTAATTGTTGGAATTCAATATAACTACATACAATGGTCAAGCACATTGAGAGGAAGTGCAGTGCACAAGAACCATAACTCTATCTTGACTAATTACAGAGTTACTGCCCTTTGTTACTTTTCCTTGTCCAGGGCATAACTTGAACACTACTGGTTGGAATTCAAAACAACTTCATACAATTGTCAAACACACAATAAGGGGAAGTGCAGTGCACAAGAACCATAACTCTATCTAAAGTAATTAAAGAGTTATTGCCCTTTTGTTACTTTTCCATTGCTTTCTTTTGTCCGGACCATAACTTGAAGACTAATGGTTGGAATTCAATATAACTACATACAATGGTCAAGCCACATTGAGAGGAAGTGCAGTGCACAAGAACCATAACTCTATCTTGACTAATTACAGAGTTATTGCCCTTTGTTACTTTTCCTTGTCCGGGGCATAACTTGTAAATTACTGGTTGGAATTCAAAACAACTTCATACAATTGTCAAACACAGTAAGGGGAAGTGCAGTGCATAAGAACCATAACTCTATCTAAAGTAATTACAGAGTTATTGCCCTTTGTTACTTTTCCATTGCTTTCTTTTGTCAGGAGTATAACTTGAAGACTAATTGTTGGAATTCATTATAACTTCATACAATGGTCAAGCACATTGAGAGGAAGTGCAGTGCACAAGAACCATAACTCCATCTTGACAGATTACAGAGTTATTGCCCTTTGTTACTTTTCCTTGTCCAGAGCATAACTTGAAAACTACTGTTTGGAATTCAATACAACTTCATACAGTTGTCAAGGACATTAAAAGGAAGTGCAGTGCATAAGAGCCATAACTCCATTTTGACAAAATACAGAGTTACTGCCCTTTGATACTTTTCCTTGTCTGGAGCATAACTTAAAACGTAATGGTTGAAATTCAAAACAACTTCATACAATGGTCAAGCACAAAAAGAGGAAGTGCAGTGCACAAGAACTAAAACTCCATCTTCAGTATTTATAGAGTTATTGCCCTTTGTTTATTTTCTTTGTCTTTCTGGACTTATTACAGAGTAATTCAATAAAACTTCATCAATGGCCAACCACATTGAAAGGAAATGCAATAAACAAGAACCACAACTATCTTTAATTGCCCACAACCATAACTCTATATATCAATTCTTTTACAAGATATTCTGTTACTAGTAACATCCTCATTTCCGAAGCAGTCTTGTGGGGGTATTAATCACATTTAGTGATAGTTCTAGTATTATTTTGATGTTGAAATCTACTTGTGATAGACAGTTTTCTTAATTTAAAGCAGGACAAGTAAATATTTATCTCAGTAAACATTAAATTTGTAAGCTATTTTATATCCCACTGATAAGATATATAATAAGGAAGAAAACTTGTATAGCTTTTGAAAATGTAGTCGTTTGGAGTTTATTATCTTTATTTTCTTATTTTCAGTTTCAACCGTATAGATATCCCACCATACGAGAGTTATGAGAAACTTTATTCTAAACTGACATGTGCTGTTGAAGAGACGTGTGGATTTGCTGTAGAATGAACAGTTTATTTCTATGCATTGTGGGATTGACTTCTCACAGGAAGTGATGTCATTTCCTGTTTTTGATTTATTTCGAACAAAGAAATATTCCAGTAAATGTGAATAAAAAGTCAGAAAACTGCAATATAAATTGTGAACATTTACATGGCATTAACAGTGAAGAATACGAATGAAAAATCATACAGAGCAAAGTAAGACGAAGGTATTTGTTCTAGAAGAGTGTTCTGATACTCGGACTTCCTGGTTGTGATAATTATAGTTGTCAGGTCCATACACTCATTGACATTATTCAAACTTCAGGTGAACACAAAAACATTATGCAAGAAATTGCCACAAGTATTACAACACAAGTGAACACTTTCATTTGAATATATGTAATAAGTATCAACATATAAACTACACTGTATGTACACTGTGTGTACTCCATATGTGTAAAGTATCTGTGTATTATGATTTATTAACACCAGTCAATTTCTACAAAATGCTTAGCACAGGATCTGGACTGAGGTCAGAAAAGAGCAAAAAGTAACTTTATGGAAATAGAGGAAAGTGAGGTATGGTGTTGGTATAATGGTATGAGACTATACTGCACATGACAATAAGTCTGGTACAGTGACTTGTGACGTGACGGGATACAGTAGTTGACCAGTATTGTGATATTATATACATGTGTTGTTTGTTTTATAGTTGTACAATATAATTACTAATATTTACTCACAATGTAAGCAAAATGAATTTGTTTTTTGCCCAGTGCTCATGTAATAATTGATTAATAAGTAATTGATTTACTAACCAGATTTTTAAAATTGAATTTCAAAGTAGATGTAATAAGCAATTTAGTGGACCAAGTCTTCAACACAGAGTACTTTACAATTGAGAGAGGCAGCAAAAATCAGTTTACTATATACTAGTATACTCTGTGTTATAGTAAGATGTTTGGGTCTGTCTTCGAAATCAAAACTGGAAAATCATCACCATATGATATTTGATAATAAAAGAAATGTGACATAAAGGCTTAATTTAGTGTATTACAATCATGCTGTGCTACTGGCACATTAGCAGGTTTTTTTCCGCATATTTATAGCAAAAAGAAGAAAAAAAGTTGTAAGAGAGAAAAAAATGTTTTTTAAGCATATCAGAAGGAAAAAAGCCCTGTCTTGTCTCTGGAGAACGGTTTTTGTATTACATGATTTTATATCCAAGCCTCTCCAGAACTCCAGTCATTTTGAAAGTCTGTTATTTAGCCTTGAGATTCCACTTGAAGAAGAGCGAGATTTTCTGTAAAATAGTCAACATGCTTAAAGACAATCTGTTCTTGTTGTTTTGTGTAAATTTACTGAAATCTATCTCAGCATTCAGGTTTACAAACTAAAGTTCTATGATTGAAAAGACAACTGCTGTGAGCATTTTGTATGTTTCTTCTTTTTTTTTTGCTAAGTTATATACTCCACAGGGTGAGCTGATTTATGTATATTTCTGAACTTTTCTTTATTTACTCTGTTTATTTACAGGGTTTTTTTTTTCTTCTTTTCTTTTACATAAATGTTAACTCTGTAAACTCAGAGACCCGAAATTGCTCCTGCCCTTTCTAAATATTTCCTGCCCTTTTCAAATATTTCCTGCCATGTAAAATAGTTAAAAACACAAAGTGCACTTAGTCAATATTTATTTTGTGATGAGGGAAAGGAAATGTTTATATATTTTTAATCATAAATATAATACTGATATTATTGCAACATGCAATGCTATTATCTTTCTTAAATGAATGAATTTCATAAATTTTACAAACAAGTTTCTAAACTGGATATGAGCTCAATGTCCTGGTAATTGGATAATGTTCTATATATAGGGCTAAAAATCATGACATAATTTTCTATATTTAGACTTTCTATATTTAGAAACATACATGTATTTGTTGCCTTTCCTTAACTTGTCTTTCATTATCTCTATTTGATGTTGTACAAAATTCTATGTTTATTGCCAGTACCCTTTTTGTATGATAAATAATATTTTCACACAATTCACTCAATTGTAAATATAACTACCATCCCCCGTTCTGATTTTGTACAAGAGTGTATTTGTTTTCATAATTTCAATATTTATATATATAATGATATATTTATCAGCATTTTATTTAGTCTCTATTTTGATAGAATTATTTAAATGGGAGTATATGGGCTGAACAAATGTTGATATTTTCATAGAAATGACAAATAAATGAATAAAGAAAGTAATTTTCTAGCTTAGGTTAATATGGCCAATTTATGATTAATTTATCAATTTATTATTGTGTGTATACTTATCTGTAGATATAGTTCTATTTGGGGAATTTTTTTTGCAGAAGGACAGGTATATAAAATTATAATTTTAAAATTTATAGTAAAACATTTGAGAAAATAAACCAATAAATTTAATGGGCATTGTTTCCTTATCGTTATTTTACACACCATTTTTTTTTATAAAAATCCTTTTACATTGACATAATGAGTGGGTGTGTTTCTGTGTATTTTATATTGTGTATATTTTGCTATAGATCTATGCATATATGCATTGAGGAGTGATTTATTTATGTTAACACAGGTGTTGAAGTTTGTGTAATCTACCATATCATATGTACATAGTCTCACATCAGCATGTGTAAATCTATAACTTTACTCATACATTATATATATGTGAAAATTGTTAATTGGTTTTTAATTGATCACAGAATTTCCATGTCCTGGATATTTTATCTAGAATTATACAATATGCAGTCATGAAACAAGTATTTAGAAAGAATGTCGTTCTTGTATGGATTCTTCCTCTATATGCAAATTTTAACTCTATGAATTGATGAAAGTATACAATTGTGAAGCGAGGTTTAGAATATTTGACTTTTACCATGCTAAATATCTTAAATGGACTTGTCTTCCTTTCAGTCTAAACAAAAACATTATCATTTTTACGGAAAATTTCAAAAATATGTACTGACTGAATAGCTAACAGTGCAGGCCATGATCAGACGTACATATTTGCCAGCTGATCTTGTTCTGCACTGGTCATATAGACAGCAGACTAAAAATCAAGTGAAGAATATGCCCATTGTATAATTGATATATTATATGTACTAATCAGTCCTAGTTATAATTAATGTACAATTGACAATTTTGTTATTAATGGTTTTCATAATATTTTTACATGTAATAATGTTGCCAACAAAAGAAATGTATACCATATTACTATTTCTTCATCAAATGTTATAAGATATAAAAGTTTCAACTGTGTAATGCGGATGTTTTCCCTCGATACAAGTTTAATTCCAGCAAGTTTTTATGAATCATTAGGGCATTTTGATTTATCTTTTACAAAAAATATCATTCATATAGGTATGTGTTGTGATTTTTATATAAAAATAAATTTCAAAAGTTCATTTAAATACTGAATACAGATTAAAATATTTATTTAAATTGAATATTGGGTTGTGTGTTCCAACTATATATAACCTTTATACTTGTCAATTTATTTAACAAAATAACCTCTGGAAGATAACAGCAATAAGCTTGCTGATTTTTGGGTTTGAAAGTCCAGGTAGGCATTTATGTGTGAACTATAAATTATTAATGAATGTAGATGTATGCATATCTAACATGGTTACCTTATTATACTGATCCTTTTTCCTGGTTCAACAAGTAGCCTTATTATATATTATCTTGTAATATAAGTTCAGTTTTATCAATATTACAATATCAAAGTAAATTATTTACTGAATGTCCTTCAACTGACTCCATCAGAATATATTTCCTTCAACTGACTTGGAAGGTCCATGTTTGAAATTGCTTGCGGTCAGACACAATAAATCTTGTCAAACCTGCCATATTTGTGGTTATATAAGTTGTATAAAATCCCACAATAAATTCTCCTAATTAAAATTGATTTTCTAAATAATAGCACAACCATTAAGCAAAACTGGCAGTGTATTGTCCTAACATTTGCATTGCCCTAATTTCTCAAATTTCAAGGATTCCTAAAAATTATAAATTTCAAGGATTCCTAAAAATTATGTCATTACTTATTTTCTTTTACTCATACTAAGGTACGAAATTATTTTAACCGTTGATAAATCATTGATTGTTCATCACATTGTGTTAACATCAAGTGAAGTATCCCTGTTCTAAACATATTTTTGACTTTAAGGACTAACTCTGTATAACATGACCAACATGAATGTTTTATGTATGTTAAAGTGAACATTGTAACTGCTCTAATTGAAGGTTATATTTGTTGTATAAATACATAATTATTAGAGATTGCAAATTTAATAAATGTGAAATATGCCATGTCTTTTTGTTATTTTAGTTTATTAGTTTAAAAATATTAACAAGTACAAACATATGGTATAACATTAGCTGTTGGAAATAAATTGGTTGTCAAATGCAATAAAGTATTCACTAATGAAAATATATGTTATTAAACTTTAATTTCATAATCAAAAACAGATTTCATTATCAGAAACGGACAACATTTTGTTTTCTTTTCCATCAAATCACAGTCTCATCATTCACTTCTTGTTTTGGACTCTCTTGTTTTCCCTGAACATCTTGCTCTATGGTTTCAACCTGTTCACAATTATCAGTGTCACCGTTTGTTTCTTTGCATTTTTTAACACACTCTGCATTATCATTATCTACCTTATCATTTGTCTCACTAACCTCTTTCTCTATACTGTCTACTGCATTGTTACCTAACTTATCAATTGTTTGACCATCTTCTTTCTCTACAACATTTTCTTCATTTTTCTCTTGATCCTCACTTGTTTTTTCACTGTTTTCATTAAGTTCAGCTGTTTCAGCATCTTCTACATTATCATCTTTATCAGCATCAATACTTTCCTCTATTGTGTCTTCCTTTGTATCATCAACAGGTTTTCTCACTATCTCATGTAAATTATACTTTTTGAACTTAAAGTAATCTTTGACAACACTAAAACAGCAAGATTTCTGCACAACTTCGGCAATTATAACAAGATCTGGTTCATCATGACACAGCTGGTGGAGAGGATTCATTTCTTTGATAATTTTACCAAGAGTTGTAAGAATCATATTTTTAGAGACGCTATTATTGTTCCTGATTTTACATGCAGCCGTGTACTTTAACCCTACTCCGAAGTCTGTCTCAAAATGTGGAGCCAGGACTGAGGTCAGTGTGGCTTCTACTTCTTTGTTTCCAGGGTTACATATAGCTTCTATAGGTAACATTCTGATTGCATACCGTGCCTTCTGTACCTGCAGTTATATTATCCAAAATTAGTATCTTGAAAACATTAAAAGCAATAGAGAAAAGTAATCTAATGTTGACAAAAGTTTGTTTGTTTGTTTCATTTTACTCCTTTTCCCAACAGTATTTCAGTCATATAGGCGGGTAGTTTCATAACCATCGTTCCTGGAGAGTTACACCGGTACTAGACTGCCTTCCTCTGCGCTAAACTACCAAAGCATCTCCCAGGGATCAAACCCACGCCAGAGAAGTAACTGGATTAGAAGTCATCGACTCTAACCCCTCGACCACGGAGGCGGTTAAACAATAAAGAACTAACAACTTAAAAAGCTAGAAATGTGCCTTTAAGAACTGTAGTTTATTATTACCACATATTTAAGTATTCTAAATCTTTCTATATTAAATTACACACAAACAAATGATAACAGTATTCTTGTAAGCTTTTTCACATTCTCAATATCATACCTTCAATTAAATTTTTCCGGATAATGCTGAGTGAAAGAAATTTGCATCAACTTTTTTTTCAAGCCACTGTGGTCATTAAATTTATGTTAAGAAATATACAAAATATCTTGATAATATACCTGTTTATCATAGATATCTTGAAATATTGCATGAGCCAGTCTACAAGGGTCTTCAACAGTTGTCCGAACAAAGATTACGTTGTTACACTTAGTGCTGGTATTCTGAAATCTTCTCTCACTGGTATTAGCCTGTAACAATTATGTACATATATGTACTTCTATATACATGTATAATCTTTATATTTCCTTAAATAACGTAAATCAATGTGTTTATATTGAAAATTCAATTCAAAATAACTGAATCTGTTACAAGTTAAACAAATAAACATAATCAGTTGACCAAATTATTTTTTGTTGGGAATTGCGCTTGTTTAACAATGTTATGCTCAAATATGACAGATAAACTAAACAATTCTTTCTATAAACAATCTGTTCTTTCTATAAACAATCTGTTCTTTCTATAAACAATCTGTTGTAGAACAAATAAATGTCAACTTCTTTACAACATTCACTAGGAACATATGGTATTATTCAATAAAATTGCAACAGCAAATCATCGCCCATGCCCAGGATTTGTGATGATAATCTATTAAGGCAGAATTTATTGATTTTCATCAACACTTAGATAAGTTAGAAATACAAATCCAATACATAAAAGTTTATTATTATAGTCAATGTATAACCTGTTTTAAAGCCGAAGTTTCCTTTGCCATAGCTTTCTCCATATCTTCCTCTTCACTCTCACTGTCATCTGCTGACTTTACTGCAGGCTGAAAATATCATCTTATTATAAAATATCACAAGAAAATATGACTAAAGGTACAGTTGTCATCTTTTGCCAGAAACCAGAATCCATTCAAGAAACCTATTAATCATTATCTCTTTGGGCAATGAGTTTGTGTCTGGTCTATTATAATTTCTTTCATACAATATTTTAATTAAAATACAAACAAACCTTCTCAAAGCATGGAACTTAAGTCCCACATATGAAGAAAGCTGTTTAATACAAAGAAATAATAGAAATAAATTCCTACGATTCAGACAATAATAACAAAGATCAAAAAATTTAACCCGATGATATATAAACAACAGTTTTTGTTGTAATTTTTATAATGCTTGTGTTAACCACAATTATATCTGACAGCGAAGTTTGAACAGCACATTGTCAAATTTTATGCACTGCTTCCATTTTCACTCTGAACAGTAATCATTCAACAATTATTATTAATCCAAAGACTGCGACTGTTCCACTATCGGAATACCCAACCTATAATCATTAAGTTACATTGAAAATGGTGGCGCCCAACTAGATTTTTACTGACACTGAAAATTTCATTGATTGGTATAGTATTCTATATATTCTTTGTTTATTATTTGATTTTCTTTTAAATATACACATGTAGTCCAAGTCTATATACGAGGCAAGCCAAATACCGGGGACCGCTTTGCAGTACCTGCCTTTGCCTTCCCCGTATCGATACCACCTTGAAGGCCTAGCTACTTCCTACTTGAATTAATCTAACATAGCTTACATCGTCAAGTTCTGGTCCATATATTGTATCAGCATATTCATTAAGCAAGTTGTACATTTCTCTGACCGTTTCTCGTTCATATTTATTACAGGTGACAAGAAAGCCTTTCATTCCTGCACTGAGTACATTTGTCTTTTTCTGTCTCTTTCCACCAGCTGCACATTTTATATAGTATGATTTTGGTCTCTTTTTCCCTTTCTTCTGGTCACTCATTGTTTAAGATACCTGAAACATTTAGAAAAGCATTCCAGTAAGGTTTAATTTTGTAAAGATTGATTGGCCTAATAGCCCACTCCCCTCTACCAGACACTCTGTGACAATAAATACATTCAAAGTAAACCTTTCAGCAATATTATCCGAAATGTATACATATCCGAACTGTAAACTATGATCGCGAAAAATAATACAATTCCAGTAACAGTTAATTTTTTTCACCCTACATTTAGAATTTGGATAATTCTATTAACTTCGTTGCTTAAAATAAAGTATTTATCATGGGATTATACCTTTTTTGCACAGAGAATGGAATTAAACTTATTGACAATTCCGTTTTCGCCGTGCATATAAAATTTAAACGAATACAAAAAGAAATTGTTGTCATCTTCACTTACCTAAGTTAGGTCAAGGTACTCTATTGATTTTCCTTCATCTTCCAGGACAGAATGTTATTCTGTTTTGTCCCGGATAGTATAGACACCTTCCATTGTATACTTGTACTAGCACATCGATGCAATTGTTAAAGATTTATTATGAATTCCTGAATTCCTTGTGCAAGCATATAACTAGAAATCACTTGCAGCAGTTATACTTTGTATCTTTAGCAAGGAATAAAGAGGAGAAAACTGCATAGAGATTTCATATGTTCAATGAATTAAAAATGTTCTCTATCAAAATGAATATCTTGGCAATGTGAAATTGTGTCTCTTCTTGTTCACTATTCAAATATGTTTTAACTTTATACATTGCTTGATTGAGGCTACCAAAAAAATGGCATTGTTGTGGGGTTTAATAAAACGATGACCATCTTTTCAAACTACATATAAATGTAATAACATCTAAAATTAGTCTTGACTCGCTAAAAACAGTTTATTAAGACATGCTTTTGTTGCATCTAAATGATCTTTAAAAGTGGCAGACGACACATGTTAAGTTAAACATACAAGGATAACTGCAGCGACAAGGGGCATTAGTCCCATGAATCTATTTATTGTCACCTTGCTGTCAATTTGCAACACAATATCTAATCATTTTCAGAAGATGGATAACAATTATTGCCCAGAGGCAAGGTCTATAATTTATATACAGGTGCTGCATGTGTTTGATTTTTTTCCATTGACATTTTTTTTTCACAGGACAGACGAATATGGGGAATTCAATCTCTAACATTGGGAAATGGTCAAAATATAAAGATTTCTTAAAATCCAACCGGAATATCACATGTGATTAGAACATGTTAAAATACACTGGAACAATCTTGTAAAGAATTACATTTTTTTTAAAGTTTTATTGTAGACAGATCAACAAGATGTGATTATGAATACACTTTAATATATATTTTCTTCTTTTAGAAAACACATCATAGCCTTAACTTCTAAAATATATATGTCAAATATTATTTGACCCTTATCATCAGAAAACTACACAATATAAATTTGATATATCCAACATAAACTTATATTTCAATTTAATATATTATCTCATTTAATCAATGGTGCTGATATCTGCAAGAAAATCAACAAGATTAAAATAACAACATTATATATTACAACCTTACATTTTTATTCAGTTAATCATTTCGAAACAATTGGAACATATATTTATTGCACTCTTCCTTGCGCAGTCTACCTTATCCCACTTTATCCCACTTGTTGTGATATTGCATTAACTGGTCATTAACCTCGTAGCAAAATTATACAAGATATCTTTTGTTTCTGCAAATTTTTTCAAATAAACATCTTTGCAAAATTTACAAATAAACAACCTAAAAACCAAGTACATCTACAGAATTTCTTTTCATTATAAAAATACTTAATAAAGACATAACAATTCAAAAGAAGTAACTCAGCTGGAATAACACTTGATATGGTGCATATATAATAACAACCTAGCAAAATTTACCAAGTCAAAATTCTCATAATATATCCTGATATAATAATAGCCACTTTATACAAGCATATACATGTATATATGACATACATGTAGTTAAAACATGTTTTTTTAAACAATGATATGCATAATTAACAAAAGGAAAACTCAACTGTTTTATGACTACTGAGATTATCGCACTTTTTATATCAACTTCCAGTACCAGTTCATTTCTATTTCCCTATTGTAACGTAATACTTATTCACTTCAAAATAACGGAAGTCTTCAATACATTAAACATCATAATACCTTTAGGCTATTACTTAACCCTAAACCCACTGAACTTCTAAAACATGTAAAATGGACATGCCTAGTCTCTATTTTTGGATAATTCCATTATCAATATTAGGGTTATTAAGATGAAAATTTCATATTGGCCGACCAAAAGTGGACAACCTGGTCAGACTGGAAAAATGATGCCTGTCTCTATACTAGAAAATAAGACTGCTTTCTATAAGTTACAATACTTAGACTTAACAACTTAGAGTTTATGGCACAGTTATATAGAAATTAAAAATACTAGTATCTCAAATGTTGGTCCCATGCACCAAATGGCAAATATAGATCAAATGAAACCTACTGGCAAGACTAAGAACAATTCAGCATTAACAAGCTTTGCAAATACATTAAAAGAAAATACACAATATGATACATGAATATAATACACATCATGGTTTTTCAAATAGGTAATCATCAAAATGTTTCAAAAAACCTAGTAATATTTGTAATAGAGACAAATCTCACAAAATATCTGGACAAGTTACTTCTCTAATATACAAAAATTAACATATTTCAAGATGCTAACTCTAATACTTGCTCTTCACAATGAGAAACCTGATATGTTACATATTTAATACTGTATGCTAGGACACAATGAACTATATAATATACTATGTCTTTGTGAAATAGAAACGTAATGTTTACAATACTGTAAATTCTTATACATTTTATTGTACAGTGAAATATTTGCAGAACATCCATCTATAGAGCAAGCCCTCTCAACAATAACCAAATATTTTGGTTCTCAACTGATGTTGCTCTGTACAGGTTCTACTGTATCTGTGGAGAATACATTTGGGATATTCAAGTTTTTCTATAAATACAGGATTTATTTTCATCAAATGGTATGAAAATAAATTTTCATGAGTGGGAGTAGCCACCAATGAAATGTGATAATTATGTTCATACCAAAAGATGAAAAGAAATCCTGTATTAATAGAAAAACTTGAATTTCCAGTTTATTATATACATTTTTCTCTTTTTAGACATTGCAATTTAAAAGACTCCCCCTATCAAATTTGTGTCATGGCTGAATTTGGAAGAAAAGTATTCTGGCAAGACACCAGTGAAAATACTGAAAATAAGCATTTTATTTCATCAAATATTTCCCAATATTTCATTTATAAGTATATAATAAAAATTCTTCCCTGGTGATGAATAACATATACAAATTTAGCTGTTAAATAAAAATTTTGGAACTGAGATTACGGAAGAAAGCAACTTTTATGGCAATAATTTAAATCATAAAGCAGACTGCAAAATTACATTTTTTTTACATCAATATTTTTAAAAATTTAGTTTCTTACCGAGGGAACATGTATATAAATCATGTAATTTACAAAGCAGGCATTTGTTTTTGTTTCTAATGAATGTTTTGTTGTTAAAATATATATATGTAATTTAAGAAAGATTAAAACAAGTTTTATGAACATGACTAGATTTTCATAAAAAAGGTCTTGGCATAAAAACTCTATATCTTCTTTTGCCAATATAAAACATTGCTACATCATCATTACTTTTTTTGACTTGATCCTTAAATACCAAATAATCTTGACTATTCATTGAGTTCAAAGACAAATATCATATATCTGTTATATAATAATGACTGAATGATGGTTAATTAACAATTATCTAACATATCAACACTTATTGACACACATTAGATCTGTATTCATGAGAACATGCCGGAACAATGACCAATTCTTTTATGCCAGTCACTAACAAAACATATAGACCAGAGAAAGATGGGTAGTACTGTCAGGGTTACTGTCATCAGTAGTAATGCACTCATCATTCCTTTATTTGACACTGGTGCATTTGGTCTGAAATATTAATATATAGCACATAATAACTGAGACATTCAGAATATAGTAAATCTACGCAATTTACTTTTCATAGTATTGAATAAATACATGATAACAAAATAAGCATTAGTTATCAATTTTAGTTATCAATTTTATAACTTATATTAACAGTGACTTATGATGTCAATATCAGTAAATTTAGAAAGTTTTTATAATGTCTCAGCTGCTGTATACAGACCTAGGCCTTCACAACATTTTCATTACATCTACTATCATTTTAATCTATATGCACATGACTTATTTCCAATAATGGTTTGAGATTGAACAAGCGCACCGCATGTTCCGTTATATCCAAGATGAAAGGGGCATAACACCTTCATGAAATATAGCTGTCAGAACAGAACAGAACATTTCTTTTATTTCATAGACACAGATTACAAAACATACATTTTGTAATAACATGTGAACAAATAAACAATTAGTTTACAACATAATAAATATGTTACAGCATTTTTAACTATAACCATACAGGATGGTGAGATATGGGGATGTCATAATTATGCCCCTTGTCTTACTTCTGCAGCAAGTATTTCAAATTTAAAGGTGAAAAAAAAACAAAAAAACTTTTGAAATGTTGACAACAACAACAATGCCACACTGATCATAACATCTCAACTTTTTCTTTGAAACAGACAAGCTAAAAATGTTATGTAAGACTAGAAATATCACAAATTTGCATATTAAAACACAATTAGAACTCTTTTTAGTAAGATTTAAATTGAGTAAGTTGTTACCTTCCAATACTTGTAAATCTGCACAACCCCAGCCATGTAATAATAATTAACAAACCTCCCATCTCCCTGAAATTACACACAACAATTAAAACCATGGATAAATATTAATAAGTAAATGACACTAAACAAATAATTAAGAAAACATTTTTGAATTCTTAATAGATACAAGGAGTTGAACATCAATAAACAACTGGATTTTTTCTCTGAATTGACTTTAACCTTTGACCTACATGTCTAAAATTTGACAAACATGTACATGTAATTCCTACCATATTTAAGAAAAATGTATTCCCAAGCCTCTTATATTGACCTTTCAACTAAACATGTTATTTTCTCTTGTGTAATGTAATCCCTTTAGGTGTAACAGTAAGACATAAACATGATCTTAATTTTGATAAATGATAAGATACAGATAATCACTGTAATAAGCTCATAATGACAATATCTGTAAAAAATATGTAAAACAATTTAAAATTTTAAGTATCAAACTGGAAATAGTCTTAACTCATTGTCAAATTAGCTAAAGATACATGATAAAACAATAGTCAGCATCATTTAAACAGGTCTCAGAGGTGATACTAATGTTGACTATTATCAAGTATTTCTTCTGTCGAGACTAAAGGTCTAAATGGTACTATTTGTTTTTACCAAGTTTGGCTAAACAGATGTATTGAAGGAGAATAGATTCAATACTGAATTTACTGAGCCTCAGACAAGCTAAATATTTTATTCATAATTTTCAATAAATTCAGTAATGAAACTTCACTAATATAATTTTTTATCACATACCCCCAGTGCCTATTTTGGGACTCCGTAAAAATGGTATTGCATGTGACATCATTTGCATTATATAATTATAGTGTTAAGTCGCGCTAAATGTTAGTGTAATACTAAAGGCGCATCAATGAAAAATGGTTCTTTTTCACTTCAAACAGTCTTTATTTTTGGTATGTGATAAATAGAATATTAAATTTGTGAAAGTTCATTACTGAATTTATTGAAGGCTTGCATAATATAATTTTATTCATTGACACATCTAAAGTGTAACGCGTCTTTATGCTATGTTTATACAACCCAATTAAAGTCACGTCAATATATATGCACAACCATGCAATACCATTTTCACAAAAAAGTTGCAAAAGAAGCAGGGGGTATATGATAAACTGGGATATTTTATAACTAAATCATCTTTATAAATGTAAATATTTCATTATTACAGGTGAATGAGATACATGTACATATGTAAAGTAAATCCTCTAAATATAAATGTTTTCATTATTAGTGTAAGTACTAACCTTCCAGCTTCATGTTGTAGAGGATTTTCCAGTCTGTTACCAAGAGCTTCTAGTAGTAACACTATCTGATACAGGCCATACGCACAACATAACGTGAAATATATCACTGTAGAGTAGTTATAAAACTTTGATTCTGAAAGTTTATAAATATACATACATTGTTACTGCAAGTTAGCAGTACATATGTCAGTACATGTATATTTGTTTTCAAGTTATGCGTACGCTAATCATAATTGTTCACGACCATGTTTCTTCATATGACACCAGTACTGGTTGGTTTCAGGAAGCAGGCTCAAAAGTGGTTAATATAAGTTGCAAGAACTTGTTTCACAGTCTAGCTTAAATACATATGTTTTAACCAATTGTTCTTGGCTGAATTAATTGTTCAACTTAAACATAGAATTAGACTAGCAAGCTTAACTGTCAAGCCATCTTTTCTCAAATGTACTTTCTGATGATTGTTATCTTAATGGCTGTTTGTGACTTTTATGGCTTTTATTGAAATTCTTTTTAACTTTTCGGCATGAAACATCTAAATTTCAATGCTTTTATAGCTTGAATTCAGCTGACATTATCTCCCTATTTAATTGTCGAAGGGTCATATCTTTATTACAGGTACATCCAGTGTAAAATCAAAATATATTTTACAAAGTAATGGAATCAACTTCTATTCATTATCATTTTTATTGAAATTGTCATGGTATTATACCAACAATAATAATTTCTAACCTGCAAACGATGGCTTTATCACAATATATGCTGACAACAGTCCTGGCAGTGCATATATTGGCTGAAATACAACAATATGTCAAAGTCGTTACTACATAAAAGCAAGTAAAACATTTTCTATTTTCTATCTCTTTCCTTATAGAAAAGGCTGATAAGTCATAACATCACAGTCACTTTGACAAACAGTACAAATAAATTATTTAGTAAAAAAAAAACCACAAACATAAAGTTTAGACCTTTTCATTAATGAATTTTTTAAAAAGTCACCTTTTATGGAAAAATATCTACATGATCCTTCAAATATTCTAGTTGATACAAAATAAACTACAGTAAACTCTGCTTATAACAATATATTCAGGGGATCATCAAATTTATATTGTTATATCCAGATGACGTCATATCCAAGGGCCAACCAATTTGAAAACAAGAGTCGAGATTGTGGCAACAGTATCATTAATGATATGCGGTTAAATTATATAAGGAGAGTTTACTGTATTTATTTTTTTAAGGAAAATAAGAAAGTTACAGAAGTGTAGTTATATACTTACAGCCCATAGGTACCAATCATCATCATTCATCTATGTATGAAAAAAAAAAACATACAAAAATAATTTAATTTACAAATTACAGATACATGTAGTCGTATTTATAGAAAAAAATCAGATTTAATCTAAAAATGAATTTTATTCAAACCATAAAAGGCTATTCCCTAAAACGAAGCACTATGCGGTGTATTATCAGCATGAAATAACATAACATAGCATGACCCTTTAATGATTCTTTTTTTTCCCAATGTAGCCATTGGTGAAAAATTTAAAACATTTTTTGTTTCATATGTACTTTTCATTAACTGTTTGACACAATCTTTTTCTTTTGCAACAATTATTGCCAATGAAAACTTTAACATTTTTGACATTATAGGTTAATTCACTGCATTATAGATCAGTAACATTGATATAAATATGAAATACAAACATTTGCAAGTGCAGCCAAACAAAAGAAGACAGCCATGATGAGGTTGACAACCTGCCACACGTACATAATCTCTGATCTTGGTTTAATCTCAGACCCAAAATAAAAACTTTCCTCTGTTTTACTCACTGAAATATAAACAAGAAAAAATATCAGCGAAATCTGGGACAAAAAAAAAAGACAAAAAATATAATATAGAAATGTTCATGATATAAGTTGTATTACACTATTTTGATATTTTGTTAATATAAAAAAAGGCATGTTTAATAATACATTAGGTATATCAAATATGTGTTAGATCTAAAGAAATATTTGTCTTTCTTTTTTTCAGGTTATATGATTAAATACAACTTCAATAAAAACAACAAATATAATCTAATAGTAAACTGGTGGCATCAAACATCACCTGTAACATCCAAAATTTAAAGACCACAACCTTGTTCTGGTACTTTAAATATTTCAGTTATGTAACAA
The DNA here is from genome assembly GCF_026571515.1 of Ruditapes philippinarum. Taxonomy (NCBI): domain Eukaryota; kingdom Metazoa; phylum Mollusca; class Bivalvia; order Venerida; family Veneridae; genus Ruditapes; species Ruditapes philippinarum. The sequence goes on along the minus strand of NW_026855648.1, from coordinate 353,202 downwards.
AAGCAGAAAAGATTAAAATTTAATACAGAATCATATGAACAGAAATACACTTTGTATATGTATTACAAATGAAAATATACAGCCTAGTAATCAAGTGAAATATTAAATCTTAAAAATTTAAGTACAAAATATCCTTACAAATTATATAGTGGTATAGTAAGTTAAAATATCATAAAAGAAAAAAGAAAGATTAAAGATAAATGTTGCAAATTATTATTATAAATAAGCATTATCAATAGATAAATATATCAGTAACTTAATCAGTAAAAGTTTAATTATCAAGTTCACTGCTTTCTTTAAGTTCAAGAGATAACTAATGGTTAATCATGTCACTTCATTCATAGAATAGTAACAGATTCATCACCTATATTTTATCTTACAATTTAATAATAAACAAATATCAAAGTGAAGTAAAGATGATTATGTCCACAGTTAAGCAGTTTTAAATATAACCCAAATCTATTAATTCACTTGTAGTTAAAATCATTTTCAAAATTAATGAGCAACACAAAATATATACCGGTAGTCATATCAAAAACCAATTGATAATCTACACAGTGGATAAACGAATCAACATTCATCTTTTTGCAATGAACCTTCACATTATATTATTATATAGACTCACAACAAAGGAATAGTGCCTGGAAGTAGAAGATGCTTGTAATCTGAAGACATGGCACACATATATATTGTATACTTTCAAGTTTCAAGCGAATTACTAGATTTTGTTTATCTACTGTGATCTAAAAAACTAGCAAACAAAATGGTGTAATTTTTATAAAGCATTACTCAATCTATATATTAATATTTATCACTTATAACACAAAGAAACTATAATCTTTAAACAATCTAAGGAAATGGTTAACTCAAGTTACAATCTGACAAATAAGGTTCTATACTAGCAAATATACACAGCATTGGGAAAAAGAAAACAAGAAAAAACTGTTCAAAACGTTACAAAGGAAAGGGTGGACTGCATAGAAATTGAGCGAGCATAGGAAATGTGCTTTTTTCTAGTCTGCCTTACCGAGGTATTGTAAACATGTAAGACACAGTATAATAGTGAAGATAACATTATGATAATTGCAATTTCATGTTCTGGTTTGCTATTTCCGCAACCTTAAGACATGATGTCATTCACCCAATGGTGTTGTCATAATTTATCATGAAGACTTTGAGTATGCTCAAGTCACAACAAAAATTAAATCTGTACATAATGGTCTCATGTCATTACTGCTCAATTTCATTGAGAAGAAAATTTCATTGGTCACAGCAAACTATGATAAAATGTATCCTAAGCAGTATACCTTGTACTATAGCATAAAGGTTAACAAAATAAGTGCTCAAAACTTACTTCTTGGCCAGACCTGTAACAAAGTCATATACATTGTATATCATCATAACGTTTCAGTAATTTTATCAAGCCTTTAAGACATTTGAATAAATAAGTAAGTATTAACATTCATTTTTCCATGATAATATCTGCCTACTTTATCTGTTACTTTTATACATTTTCATTATGTTTTCTTTACTGTCACATTAAAATTGTGCATTTATTATGTTGTAACATTATAAATTTTGTACCATATATGAATAAATGTACTAATAAAAAAATGTTGAGCAAAAGACAACAAGACATGGTATGCCTTCCCCAACTTCCACTCCAATTACTCATAGTTACCAATACAAGTATTATATTTAAATTGAGGACTGTAAGTGAAATTGTGTGGCAAAGATCATCCATTATATTGACCTTTGACATTAAAAAAAAAACAACGCTTTTTTGGTCCAGGTGACTGTTAATGTTGACCTATAAATCTAAAAAGATTTACCTGTATCTGTTCAGACATCTAGTATTAAGGACCATTTCTGGTATAATTCTACGAGGAGGAGGTTCAGAAGTGATCTAGTGCCCACAATACTATCTTGCAGATGGTTCCAACACACTAGCATTTCCACAAATAATTTTAAACTGATTTGTGAGGGCAAATGTTTTTCCAGCTATTTTGGGTGAAGGCTTACATATATAGAGAAAAATTTAGAACATTTTAGGAAATTTGAAAAGATGAAAACTACTTTATACATGACTTTTAAAGCTTGATTACAGTGATAAGCTGAATTTACCTGTCACATGGTGAGAAAAATGTGCAGCCTGACCGGGACTCTAACCCAGGACCTTCGGAATACCGTAACATGGCTACTTACACATGTTCTCCCCTAAATATTGAACTGTTCTGAACCGTGACATACATGTACTCCCCTAGGTGCTATATTGAAATTCATCCTTGAATCTCGCAGAGTTACAGAGCAATGAAAATTAAACTCTGAGCTATATCCAGTCACGGCCCCACGTTGGGCGCCAAATGTCACAGGGTGAGAAAAATGTGCAGCCTGACAGAGACTTGAACCCGAGACCCTAGGAATAACGTACCACTGCTCTATTGCATGACTGAGCTATCTAGCTGGCCACTTACAGATGTTCTCCCCTAATAAATACTGAACTGTTCTGAACCGTGACATACTCCCCTGTTATATTGAAATTTGTCCTCGAATTTCTCCCCTATATAGTGAATAGCTCTGAACTGTGACATACCCAGATGTTGAATTTTTTAACTACTTATAATCAGTGATAATTGGGGGGAAAATGTTAATTTGGATTGGGAACATAAAATGATAAACAAAAATTTTGAAAAGTGTAAATAACTTTTTAGTTAAAAAATACGTTGAACAGTTAAAATAGATATTAAAATAATTGTATCTCACCTTGTAAAAATAGCTACACGTGGTGTTAAATAATATTTTCAGTGTTCACCTGTCATCTCTCACGTTTGTTTACATTTTTACCAATCGCAACTTTTCGGCCAGTCTTCGAACTTTTGATAATAGCCGAGATGTTCCTATTGACATCTTACGTGAAATTTATATGCCTGTGATAATCGCTCCCATTAACAGATTGAACACCACTAAATATTCTCCCATACGGCAATTTCCTCTGTAATGTGAATATAAGAACTAAGGCTTGCAATTAAAGGGGTTCCAATGAGGTTTTTTGACATGATGGGACTGTAAATAATTTTTCAAGATTGATGTTCTGTTTGAGGTTAGTACGGAAGCGTCCTGGTGCCAATTTAACATGTTCTATAAAAAAAGATAACACTACCTAGGACCACGGATTTATATTACAATAATATAAATCCGTGTAGGACTTTGCAACTCCTACGTAGGACTTTATAACTCCTACGTAGGAGATAAAAAAAGCCTAATTAGGAGTTTATAACTCCTACGTAGGAGATAAAAAAAGCCTAATTAGGAGTTTATAACTCAGGCCTACGTAGGACTTTATAAGTCCTACGTAGGACTTTATAACTCCTACGTAGGACTTTATAAGTGTTCCTCTATGTAGGAGTTTTAAAGTCCTACGTAGGAGTTATAACATTCTAATTAGACTTTTTTAACTCCTACGTAGGAGTTATTAATTTATTTAATTAACTCCTAATTAGGCTTTTTTAACTCCTACGTAGGAGTTATAAAGTCCTACGTAGGAGTTTGTAAGTCCTACGTAGTTTGTAAGTCCTACGTAGGACTTTAAAACTCCTAATTAGGTTTTTATATCTCCTACGTAGGAGTTATAAAGACCGACGTAGGAGTTTCAAAGTCCTACGTAGGAGTTATCTTTTTTTATAGAACATGTTAAATTGGCACCAGGACGCTTCCGTAGGTTAGTCTTGACCAATAGTTTTTGTGCAAAATTTCAGATCAATTGCTCACTGATTTAATCAAATCAAATCAAATCAAATCAAAATTTATTTATTGTCGGTATGTATATATAACATTTCACAAAACATAAGCTATGTATAGCTTTTGACAGACATATGACTAATTACTTTATAAGGGGTGTACCTTTGCACAAATGAATTTTAGGAATATCTGTCCTTTTGAATGCTTTATTTTTAGCTCAGGGTGAGCTATTAGTATCAAAGGGGGATGCTCCGGCGTCCACCGCCCGTCGTCCGTCGTCATGCGTCAACAACCGTCTTCTTCTCTGAAACTACTAAGCAGATTTACTTCAAATTTGGTCTGTAGCATCCTTGTGACAGTCACACTTGAATTTGCTCATGTCATTCCAATTGGCCCCTTTCAGCAGAACTAAAAATAGAAAAACCTTTAAACATCTTCTTCTACAGAACTAATGGATGGATGATCACCAAACTTTGTCTGTAGCATTCTTGGGTAGTCTTTTATCAAATTTGCTCATATTAGTTTGATTGGCCCCTTTTAAGGGTCTTTAGGGCTAAAAATAGAAAAACCTTTAAACATCTTCTTCTACAGAACTATAATGGATGGATGATCACCAAACTTTGTCAGTAGCATTCTTGGGTAGTCTTTTCTCAAGTTTGCTCAAATGAATTTGATTGGCTCCTTTTAGGGGCCGCTAAAGCTAAAAATAGAAAAACCTTTAAACGTCTTCTTCTACAGAACTAATGGATGGATGATCACCAAACTTTGTCTGTAGCATTCTTAGGTAGTCTTTTATCAAGTTTGCTAATATTATTTTGATTGGCCCCTTTTAGGGGTCTCTAGGACTAAAAATAGAATAACCTTTAAACATCTTCTCCTACAGAACTTATTGATGGATGATCACCAAACTTTGTCTGTAGCATTCTTGGGTAGTGTTTTATCAAGTTTGCTCATATTAATTTGATTGGCCCCTTTGAGGGGCCGCTAAAGCTAAAAATAGAAATACCATTAAATGTCTATTTCTAGAGAACTAATTGATGGATGATCACCAAACTTTGTCTGCAGCATTCTATGGTAGTCTTTTATCAAGTTTGCTAATATTATTTTGATTGGCCCCTTTTAGGCGTCTCTTGGGCTAAAAATAGAAAAACCTTTAAACCTCTATTTCTACAAAACTAATTGATGGATGATCACCAAACTTTGTCTATAGCATTCTAAGGTAGTGTTTTATCAAATTTGCTAATATTATTATGATTGGCCCCTTTTAGGGACAGCTTAAGCTAAAAATAGAAATACCTTTAAATGTCTTTTTCTACAGAACTAATGGATGGATGACCACCAAACTTTGTCTGAAGCATTGTTGGGTAGTCTTTTATCAAGTTTGCTTATATTATTTTGATTGGCCCCTTTAAGGGACTGCTAAAATTAAAAATAGATATACATTTAAACATCTATTTCTACAGAACTAATTGATGGATGATCACCAAACTTTGTCTGTAGCATTATTTGGTAGTCTTTTATTAAGTTTGCTCATATTAATTTGATTAGCCCCTTTTAGGGGCTGCTAAAATTAAAAATAAAAATACGTTTAAACATCTTATCCTACAGAAATAATTAATGGATGATCACCAAACTTTGTGTGTAGCATTTTTGGGTAATCTTTTATCAAGTTTGCTCATATGAATTTGATTGGCCCCTTCTAGGGGCCGCTTAAGCTCAAAATAGAAAAACCTTTAAACCTCTATTTCTACAAAACTAATTGATGGACAATCACAAAACTTTGTCTGTAGCATTCTTAGGTAGTGTTTTATAAAATTTGCTAATATTATTATGATTGGCCCCTTTTAGGGGCAGCTTAAGCTAGAAATAGAAATACCTTTAAATGTCTTTTTCTACAGAACTAATGGATGGATGATCACCAAACTTTGTCTTCAAAGCATTGTTGGGTAGTCTTTTATCAAGTTTGCTTATATTATTTTGATTGGCCCCTTTTAGGGGCTGCTAAAATTAAAAATAGATATACATTTAAACATCTATATCTACAGAACTAATTTATGGATGATCACCAAACTTTGTCTGTAGCATTATTGGGTAGTCTTTTATTAAGTTTGCTCATATTAATTTGATTGGCCCCTTTTAGGGGCTGCTAAAATTAAAAATAAAAATACGTTTAAACATCTTATCCTACAGAAATAATTAATGGATGATCACCAAACTTTGTCTGTAGCATTTTTGGGTAATCTTTTATCAAGTTTGGTCACATTAATTTGATTGGCCCCTTTTAGGGGTAGCTAAAGCTAAAAATAGAAAAAACCTTTAAACATCTTCTACTTCAGAACCAATGGATGGATGATCACCAAACTTTGTCTGTAGCATTCTTGGGTACTCTTTAATCAAGTTTGCTTATATTATTGTTATTGTTTGATTAGCCCCTTTTAGGGGCCACTAAAGCTAAAAATAGAAAAAAAACTTCGAACATCTTTTCCTACTGAAATAATTGTTAGATGATCACCAAACTTTGTAGCATTCTTAGGTAGTCTTTTATCAAGTTTGCTCATATTAATTTGATTAGCCCTGTTTAAGCTAAAGCTTAAATACCCCAGGTCATGGCATTTCTTCAAATTATTGTTTAAACATATTCTATGCTCAAATTTAATATTAGAATATATTGACATTCCAACACTGAAAAGCAGTTGTTTCTGGTGAGCGACTCAGGGCCATCATGGCCCTCTTGTTTTAAATAGTGATTAGTATATATAAAACATAAGCTATGAATAGCGTTTGACCGACATAAGCTTTAATCTATAGTTTCAGTTTCTGAGAAAATGGACCTTAACCAGGGCAAAATAAAATTATCAGAGTTAAAATGGGGTATAACTTTGCAAAAATAATTATAGGATTATCTGTGCTATAAAATGGCATCCTTTTATTAAAATAAACATGTAAAGCAAGTTAAATAATTATCATAGTTTCTGAGAAAAAGGACCTTCACAAATTAGGTTAACCAAGGCTGACACAGACAAGAGGGTTATGACAATAGCTTCACTTTTTTTCCAGCTATGATATAAATTTCATTATCATAATGAGGGTTTTGTCCTTCTTTATACAACCATTTCTCATCAAGTTCTCTATTAATGATGACAATAACCACAAGAGCTGAGAAATTTGTTCACTTTTATTTCTGTAGAAATAAGATAAAAGAATAATGTGTATACAACTACTGCTCAAACATATAATTCTACGTTCGACAAAGTAAGAATGAATACAAAAATAAGAGAAAACATAAAATATGACTGGCTAACGAAGTAAGTTAGTAAATGATGTAAAACTAACTGTTTAATTTTTTTTTTTTTTTAAAGAAAGTTTCTACTCTCTCTTGCTTATAAAATATATAAAAATATTTACAGTACTTGCTCTAGAAATGATTTGATAATATAACACAGAAATGTTTCAGGTAATTTTTTTTTAAAATTCATTTTAAAATTCAAAATTCATGTACGCATGCATGCTTGAGAAAACAGAGAACATAATTCATGATCCCAATTGGTTATATAGAGAGACAAGAAATCATTCTTCAAATAAAAATACTTTATGTGTAAAAAAATAAAACTGAATATAAAAATTGTGTAGTAAATAGGCCGCCCAAACAGATAAAAGATACCTTTTGATTTAAAACATGTCTTATATGCGCTGTGTAAATAAATAAAATAAAAGTAAGCATAATGTGTAGATAATATAATGTGTATATTTAATGTGTATTTAAAATAGCAGCTAAATATGATAAATAAAACTTAAGTATGGTGCACATGTGTTTTATACTATATAGATGTGTTTAGCATATTTTAAATCAAAAATGGTAATTACTGACATAATGTGAATTTAATTGAAATATGCTTTACCTCCCATGTCAATTTTTTTTAAAAAATTACCCATTACTTGCTAAATTTCTGAAATTGAGTTGAGTTGACCAGCTACCATTTTGGGAATGTCAAATGATTTTCAATTTTGTGAGCGTCAAGATAACAATGTAAAGTTGCATGATACATGTAGGCCATTGCCATATAAATTTCATAAGTTGTACTTGTCTAATATTAAATGTTTAAATCACCATAACAAAGGCAAAACTATTAAAATACTGGCTGTCTGCATTTATATCACAAAGGTATATGAAAATATGCAATATAAAAGGCAACTTGGACATTTAAAAAATATATATATATATTTATAAAATGAAATTTGAACATTTTAAAAAATTATATTTTATGAAATAATTTTCTTGTTATGAGCAAAGTAAGCGCTGTATGAGCATAAACAATGTAAAATAATAGAACGCTGTAGTCTATATATAGACATGTTTTTTAACTCCATTTCATCGTCATCTAACAACTTACTATACTACCCTCTTCATTATTTTCTCTTAAATCTAAAATGTCCTAGGTATAAATATACAAAATTTATATACAATGACATCCCATAATGTCCATTTTTGATAGGTTGTTTTTGTCTAAGACTGATTTGTTTATGTAAATATTTCATGTTACATGCAATCAATTAAAATTAGCCATTTCTCATTTCAGCAGACTTAATTAATGTAGAATTTGTTAAGGTGAAGGTCAAATCAAGTACAGATCAGATGTCACCTGTGAATGTCTGATTATTAAGAAATAATAATAAATCATAAAATGTAAATGACTTACATTAGTATGCCGCAACCATGTAATATATAATCCATGTAACCATGTAAAATATATGTAACCATAACAAACAAAGCTAACTTATTCTTACTCTGCATGTCATTACATCAAATTTTAACTTATACTCATAAAAAGTCCTCTATTACATAAAAAACACATTTAATAAATGAAGCAGGTAAAAAGTTTGCTATCACATATAAGTATGATTTACACACCAAGATTAATATCCAGATAAAAACATGAATAAGTTCTGTCTAAAAAGAACACATAATTATGTATGCAGGTAATTTTACGCATAAAACACAAAAAGTCAACATAGAAATATCACACTTGTTACATTTATAATAATAAACTCAGATCTATTTTTTTGTCTGGAATTTCACATTTTATCACTGAAGGGGTGGTTGGTTATATGTGGAGAAAAGAATAATTATCATTGGATTAGTTTAATTCAGATTTAAGGTAAACCTGGTATTAACTGCTTAAAATAATGTAAATATTCACATGCAAATAAGGAAATCTGAAATATAAACAAATAGAACAGCAAGTGCCAGTAACTAGAGAAAATGAAGTAAAGTTCATTTGGAATAAGGTAGTCAAATTTGATCAATGATTTAATCATTTTACACCCCTACATTTTAAAATGGATATACCCAGTGTATCACCATTCACATTAATATGAGGTAGACTGGATGTGTTGCATAATGGATTTCAAACGGAATCACAACATAGATACATGAATGTTAACTACATGTATATTACACAATTTAAGAACATCCAAGTTTCAATCAAAGGCATAAATTGTTCACAGAATATAGATATGTAAGGACATACAACAGGTTTAACATAACACTGATAAACTTTGCTGTACATTCAAAACTTTGCTGTACTTTCAAGAACTTTGCTGTAGTTTCAAGTTCCATTAATATAAGCCACATACATGTAATTAAGTTTTGACACAGATATACAATACATCTATATTTAACTCCATGGTTTTGATATCAAAATAATTTTGGTAAAATCTGTTAAAAAAAAAAGACACATTAAAAATTTGAATTACTTGCAATATAAGATACATATTGTAATATAAAGTGTAAGAAAATATTAATATAAAACTGACGAGAGACCATGATAATGTCAATCAAGAAATGATTTGTGGTGAGATACAGTCACTTGTAATATACAACCACTTGTGTTCAGAGATCCTTAAAATTTAAAAATAAAAAAAATAAAAGTTATTAAACCTATAAAGAGCTGACCACCTGGATTTCTATTATTAAAGTTTTTTTATAACATATAAGATCAATTATGACTTAATTATGTTCACAAATATCATCACAGTGTCACAGCTGTACAAGAAACATGAAAGTCCCTCTAACATATTTTTCAATTACAACTAACATATTTACACTACATGATACATCTCATCCCCAACATCTAATATATATACATTACCTCTCATACCATGAAAATTCAATAATTCATTTTCTTGTAAAATATACAATGCTGACATATATAGTTCATACAATATAAAGTTACTTTACTAATATAGTAATGTTGATAAAAGCAAAGATAATAAAACATTTGATAAAAGAACAGATGAAATTAAAACATTGTTTTTAAAATATTTTTTTTGTAAACTTGTTCAACTGTGGTGCAGCGTAAGAACTGCGGGTCATGATATTTACAAGTCATCTAGTACACTAGCTGTGTTTGGTTTTGTTGGTTGCTATGATACCATTTAATTGTTCTTCTTCTGTCTCTCAAACACAAGGTATTCCTGAAATTAAAACAATATATAATGCTTTGCTAAAATAAACAAAGGAAAGTAACTCACTTATCTATAGGAAATAAGTTACTTTCCTTTATAACTTATTTTATAACTTACATGAAACTTTGGTATTTTGCAAAATCAACACAGCACATATAATTATATAGGTAGATTAAAACAAGAGGGCCATGATGGCCCTGAGGTCGCTCACCTGTATATAGGCCCCACCAACCCCCCCCCCCCACAAACTTGGTAGACACCCATAAGAAGATGTTTCATGCTAAACATCTAAGCTCTAGCTCATTGGGCTTTTTAAAAGAAGATTTTTTTTAAGTTTTTACTATACACATATAGTTAAAAAAAATTACACCCCTGGGGCAGGGCCAGTTTTGACCCCAGGGCTTTTATTTGAACAAACTTTGTAGACACTTACTAGAAGATGTTTCATGCTTAATATCTAAACTCTAGCTATTTGGGTTTTTCCAAAGATTTTAAGTTTTTGCTATACACATATAAAGAAAATCAATGACCCCCCCGGGGCGGGGCCAATTTTGACCCCTGGTCTTTTACTTGAACAAACTTGGTAGACACCTATTAGAACATGTTTCATGCTAAATATCTTAGCCATAGCTCTTTGAGTTCTTTAAAAGAAGATTTTTCAAGTTTTACTATATGCATATAGGGAAAATCAATGACCCCCCAGGGCGGGGCCAATTTTGACCCCAGGGCTTTTATTTGGACAAACTTGGTAGACACTTATTAGAACATGTTTCATGCTAAATATCTTAGCTCTAACTCTTTTGGTTCTTTAAAAGAAGATTTTTTAAGTTTTTACTATAATATAGGGAAAATCAATGACCCCTGGGGCGGGGCCAATTTTGACCCTAGGGCTTTTATTTGAACAAACTTGGTAGACACCTATTAGAACATGTTTGATGCTCAATATCTTAGCCATAGCTCTTTGAGTTCTTTAAAAGAAGATTTTTTAAGTTTTTACTATATGCATATAGGAAAATCAATGACCCCCCCGGGGCGGGGCCAATTTTGACCCCAGGGCTTTTATTTGAACAAACTTGGTAGACACCCATTAGAACATGTTTCATGCTAAATATCTTAGCTCTAGCTCTTTGGGTTCTTTAAAAGAAGATTTTTTAATTTTTTACTATATGCATATAGGGAAAATCAATGACCCCCCGGGGCGGGGCCAATTTTGACCCCAGGGCTTTTATTTGAACAAACTTGGTAGACACTCACTAGAAGATGTTTCATGCCAAATATCTAAGCTCTAGCTCTTATGGTTTTTTAAAAGAAGATATTTAAAGTTTTTTCTTTCGGTTGCCATGGCAACCAGAGTTCTGCATGGAATTAAATTCTTTGAACAATTTTTAAAGGTGACCACCAAAGGAACATTCCTGTGAAGTTTGGATGAAATTGGCTTAGTGGTTTATGAGGAGATGTCATTTAAAGTAAAAGTTTACGGACGGACGGACGCCGGACGAAAAGCGATCACAAAAGCTCACCCTGTCACTTTGTGACAGGTGAGCTAAAAAAGAGTAGTACTGTATTTAGTATTTATATCACTTTTGAGTTTGCCGCTGTAACTTATTTTATAGCACTTGTACTTATATTTGATATAAAATTCATGGATTTATTATACAGCCATCAAAAACAAATCAATTATAAATCAATTTAGACTGTAGGCTGATTTTCATTATCTATTTTAATTTAATTTTACTTTGTTTACCTCATTCTTATGGATTTATAAATAATTTCCTTTCTTTAAGTACTATAAGTAACTTGTATTTTATATTATACATGTATGTTTTATCTACATAAATTATGTATAATGTTGTTGAATTAGACTAACAAAGGTTATAATGACAATGTTTATACTTACGACCAAGAAGAGAGATCCTAACAGCAAGGCCTTACAGTCAACAGTCATGTCAGGTGGGACTGAAAATATAAATATCATTATCTACATTATATGATCTAACCAAGACCAAATGAAGATATCAATATCACAAGGACGACAGATATCTAATTGCATGAACATAAGGGTTTAAAAAGAAAGAAAAAAACTGAAAACAAAAGTAAATAAAATACACAAATGTTTTCAAATTTCTTGTTGTTGGTTTTTAAATTACCCTTTAACAAAACTTTTTTATTGAGGTGTCCGTGGCCGAGTGGTTAAGGTCGTTGACTTCAAACCACTTGCCCCTCACCTCTGTGCAGGGACTTTGGATTTTTTCATGTGAGGAAGCTATCCAGCTAGCTTATGGAACGTCGGTGGTTCTACTCAGGTACCCGTTCATGCCTGAAATAATGCACGGAAGGGCACCTGAGGTCTTCCTCCACCAGTAAAGCTGGAACGTCGCGATATGACCTATACTGTGTCGATGTGACGTAAAACTTAAAACAAACAAACAAAACTTTTATAGCATTTCCTATTTCATTAATAAAGACAGAGTCAAAATTTTGTTATGTGCATTATTCAGACATATGAATACAACTGGGTCAAACGATGAGCAAGCTAGAGTATATCACACTTTATTAAATAAGGCAAATAAATTTCTCTTATTTTGATTGGTTTAAACACTTCGTATACAATGCCATATATACTGTAAAGAAGCGAAGCGAGCACAAACAACAAAATATTTCTACAGTGCAGACAGTGCCTACATAATTATGTGCATAAATTTATTGATTTTTGTTATTTATGGCATATTTCTCGATTCAAATTTCATCACTTCAAAAATATAGTTAAAAGTTACTCTGCTAGCTATGATGACTTTTATTTTATTCGAATTACTTTTAATTGTGCAGCATTCCTGAAGCTGTTGAAGGGTTTATGTAATCTTAGTCAAAGTGGGTGTGCTTTTTCTTATGAACCTATCGTCAATACTAATTTTCATTATTATAAATTTGTTAGACAAGTTGATGACTTGATATACAGGAAAATATAGCTTTGTTGCTATAATTCTCGCCTAAATAATCACTCCCTCAGGTCATAGTCATCTCATTCAGTGGCAAGAGCCTCGGGTCATAGTCATCTCATTCAGTGGCAAGAGCTTCGGGTCATAGTCATCTCATTCAGTGGCAAGAGCCTCGGGTCATAGTCATCTCATTCAGTGGCAAGAGCCTCGGGTCATAGTCATCTCATTCAGTGGCAAGAGCCTCGGGTCATAGTCATCTCATTCAGTGGCAAGAGCCTCGGGTCATAGTCATCTCATTCAGTGGCAAGAGCCTCGGGTCATAGTCATCTCATTCAGTGGCAAGAGCCTCGGGTCATAGTCATCTCATTCAGTGGCAAGAGCCTCGAGTCATAGTCATCTCATTCAGGCTATATTCTCCTGTATATACTGCAACTTGTATCACTAATAATATGTAATCAATAGAACTGCTATGTGATGAACTGTCATTAGTCCAATTTTTTCTTAATGTGTCATAGTAAAAAGAAAGTCCCAATTTATTCCCGTTATATAAATTCTTAATGAAAACCTAAATTAAAGTAATATTTTTCAATGTTTTTACATGGTTTGTATAGAATAATTCTGACATTTGACCTCCAAGGGTGACCACAACCTTTCACCAGCACAACCGCAGCATAGGTTCTAAACATCGCCTTGTTGAGGTGTTCATTTGAGCCAAGTTTAAAGAAAATACTTTTCCCAGTAAAGCCCCCCCCCCCACATTATGTGCAAATCCCTTCAACTTTAACTTTTACTATATAAATACTTACATGTCAAACAATACTGGTCGGCATCAGTGAAAGATTCCGCACAACATCCTCTCCACTGCTTCGCAATATTCCCAACACGTGTTTGTAATGATGGGTCAGTTATCTACAACAGTTAGGATAAAAAGTATTTATTTGAAACCCAACAAGAACTGCCAATAAGATAGTAAGCTCAACTTTATTCAGTGCTTGATAGTAAGAAAAGGAGCATAACTCATAAAATGGTAACTCAGAGTTATGGGATAATAGTCTACAATGTAAGATAATCAAAGAGAACAATTATGTGATGTGCATGCCTCCAATGACATGCCCAAGGACCACAAATTCCACTTTTCTCAGTTTTGGATAGTATAAATAAAGCAAATCAGGAATGGGGGCATATATTATTCAGCAAAAATGCTTTACATTAACTAATATCCATTTTCAATGTGTCGCAAGACAATTCCTACAGACATGTTACACTAATCTGGACATTAAATATTTATACACACTAATTGACAATGTTCATGGTATGGTTAAAGGATCAATATATTGATAACCTACACTACACTGAAAAAGCCAATAAATCTACAAAACAAAACACGCAATCTTTTGTAACAGGAGAAATAGTTTTATTCCCTTGGGTGTTTTGTTCCCTTTTATCATTAATACAAAATGTTAATATGTATATCTTTGTGTTAATTAATTATCAATTCATACAAAATACGAACAATTATACATTATTTTCTTTTGTTAAATGCACTAATTCTGCTTCAAATCAAAAACAATGACTGCCCAATATCAGAGTATAAGGGATTGCAGAACAACAAATTAACAAGACAACTTTATAAAAATAAAATCTGGTCTAACTCACTCAGAACTATTAGATCATTTATAATGGTGGCATAGATTATGCCTAATCAAACTTGTTTTTGAGAATTCTCACTTCCTGAAAACATATATATCTATATTTTTTACATAAATTTTTTTAAACAGCATTAGTGCAAGTCATTACGAAGAAAAGATTGACTCAAATATAAGTATCTAATATGCAGAAACAAATTCTATGTATTACAAGAATGATACCTTACCGGGAAATCAATATCTTCTGGGCAGCAGACAGTCTGGAAAGGACAACATGGCCCCCAGATTGTAAACATGTGGTTGTCTGCAGCATCAAAGATCTGTACGTGATTCTTCCATTTGGAATTTCTGAACAACAAACAAAATTAATACATTTTATGTCATAAATGTGTTTAGTAATTCTTAAATAATTTTATATATTTATGAAATGTTCAGTCACTGTTAAAGCTGTCAAATGTATCACATGAGCCAAGAAAACATGTTACAAATTACAACCATAAGTTGACGGCAATTATTTAAAATCCTATAAAGAGATTAAAGAAAGATGAGCCATGCCATGAAAAAACCAACATAGTGCGTTTGTGACCAGCATGGATCCAGACCAGCAGTCTATCAGGATCCATGCTGTTTGCTATCAGTTTCTCTACTTGTAATAGGGTTGGTAAGTGAACAGTATGAATCCTGATCAGACTGCGTGGTCTAGTCTGGATTCATGCTGGTCGAAAACGCAATGTTGGTTTTGTCGTGACGCGGCTCATATATTAAAGTCAAACA
Organism: Ruditapes philippinarum; assembly: GCF_026571515.1. Taxonomy (NCBI): domain Eukaryota; kingdom Metazoa; phylum Mollusca; class Bivalvia; order Venerida; family Veneridae; genus Ruditapes; species Ruditapes philippinarum. The sequence goes on along the minus strand of NW_026855648.1, from coordinate 337,643 downwards.
AACTTATGAATGATGTATTATATCATTATAACAGCTGACTCTTAGTTCCTGATACTTTGAATTGGGAGTAGATTTCAAAATTTCACTAAGAAGGAATGACTGACATCTTTTTTGCTTCTTAATACATTTCTGGGGCATAATGGGCCTTAAAAATATAAGATACTATAACTTTCCTTTACATCTTAAAAGTAAGAATACTTGTTTTAAAGACTCAACTTTGACCTGAAACCAGTAAATAAAGAAAAGACCGATCGTACAAACATGAAAAAGTGTATTAATTTTATATACATTATTTCAAACTGAAACAAGATTATTTACCTCCTTACAGATGATAATATTGTTACATTATTTATTTATAAAGAGAAAAAATCCCCTATAACAATATATATAACTTATAAGTATTCTTATTTGTATGTTTATCACATACCCAGTCCTAATTCTGCCGATAATACGCCCTACCGGAGACTCAACATTGATGGTCATGCTACAACAACCCTCGCCACACCAGCAACATCCTGTACAACACTTGAACTCTCTCGAGAACTGCATCACTTCCTGTTTCACAAAACATAAGCAACATGAATGTTTATCAAGTAAAATTGAACCAATTAAGAACCCTAAAGGAAGCAACTGCTGGGGAGCAAAGTGATTTCAATCTCAATCTCAAACCTTCTCAAACCTTCTTTATATGAAATCCTATTGCTTACTGTTAATGATGTACATTCAAAACAGTGTGAAGAAAATGATTACAATCAAACCGATAGTAAATATTTAAACTTTAATTTTTATGAGTTTATTGTACAGAATAAAATTAAAATAAGTTACTGATCAAGTATCCTAAAAGGTTTGGCATTGTCAATATTTCTCCTTGTACTATTATAAATAGAACAAACCCACCTTAAAAAGTGGAAAATGAATTCATGTTGACAAAGTTTTTGGTATTAGTTTCATCAATTTCATATCAATTTACACATGTGCATTTTGCCCCAAACCTTTAATCATAAAGTATTCAACTTAAAAATTAAGTGACAAATATTGCTTGTCTTATCTATAAAGATGGGCTGACAAATATTGCTTGTCTTATCTATATATAAAGATGGGCTGACAAATATTGCTTGTCTTATCTATAAAGATGGGCTGACAAATATTGCTTGTCTTATCTATAAAGATGGGCTGACAAATATTGCTTGTCTTATCTATAAAGATGGGCTGACAAATATTGCTTGTCTTATCTATAAAGATGGGCTGACAAATATTGCTTGTCTTATCTATAAAGATGGGCTGACAAATATTGCTTGTCTTATCTATAAAGATGGGCAATCTTTTGAGATTTCAATGGAGTGATTTTATTGGTGAGCAAAAGATGTTGAATACTTAAACAGCATTGTAAGTAATACTTATTAAATACTTGCCTACTTAATTTCTTAGAACCATGGCTAGATTCAGATATGAATATAAACATTGCAGAAGAAGGTCACTGGGTCACATTAAAAAGACATAATTTTTCAAGCTTTACTGGTTGAAAGCATGCATTTTCACATGAAAATATTGAAGTTGCTGGGTTGATTTGTCAGAAGTGACCTTAACCTACTACACAACAGAGACCCTGAATTTGTTTAATCGTAGCATTTAGTATTGGTATATATATAGAGTTATTAAAATTATGTTAAGTATAATATTAATTTTGTTTTTCATTTACTGATACAGTATATAAATAACACAAAAGTTAATGAGTAACAGTGAAATTATCATTCCAAGGAAAATACTTTTGCGAGGTTTAATGTATTTTTACGAGGGCTGATATGTTTGCTGTTACTTAAAAACCTGTGTTATTTATCTTATTATCCAAAACAAACACTTCATTAGGAAGTTCTACTTACTTTTTGTCACATGGTTCACCTGAATTAACAGAAAGAATGTAATTCCCATTGGCCTATGGGAAATTAACATAACAAAAATAGCTAGGGGTAATAACAAGTACTATAAGGTTAAACAGTATATTTTTGTTTGTTTTGATTGGGTTTATGTCGCACCATCACAGTATAGGCCATATTACGACATTCCAGCTTTATTGGTGGTGGACGACCTAAGACATATGACATGTACATTATTTCAGGCATGAACAGGTCGAGTAGAACCACCAAAGTTCCGTAAGATAGCTGGATAGCTTCCAGTCACATGAAAGAATCTAAAGTCCCTAACCGGATTCGGACCAACAGCGGTGAGGAGCAAGTGGTTAATCAGTATATAACATGTACATTACTGTTAACTTACCACAGAATTGTTGTCAGTCATATGGAGCTGGAAACCTCTATTCTGGGGGAAAAAGCAACGCTCACACAAACTAGACTCTGTGAAAAACAAAACAGATTTTTAAAACTAACCACTTTTCAAACTTTCCTACAAAAAGAACATTCAATTAATTTTATATTTTTATAACACAGTAACTTTCTGTATGTTTCTGTAAATGATCAAACGGGAATGTTTATGTTTTAAAAAAATACAATATAAAAAGAAAATAATACATGTATGTAATATTAATTTACCTTCTTGTACAAAGAATATTTGTTGTCCTTGATTGTTTAATACGGCATATCTATTTCTTGTCTCAAATCCAGTCAATACTGAAATAAATATATATATATATATATAAATAATATAAATAAATATAATAATGATATGTGCTCGTAACAATTTCAACAAATTTGATTTAGGCTAACTGTCTGAATTATGTGACATGTGGTCACATTGTTTAATATGTATTGAGATGGCTATTTTAACAAACTTTAATAAATTTGGTATATACAGAATTCATTTTAGTTTGACGGGAACCAATCAGTACAAAGCAATGAGGGTCAAGTTTCATGCGGATAGCGATCCTTAGATTATTGGTCTGACATGTAAACCACTTGGTGATGCCACTAATTGATCATTCTTTCTTTATTAATTCAACTTGTGTTATTTTTTCTCTACATCATGTGTAACAGATATCTTTGTGATGTATTAATTGTACATATTATGTTGATATTAACCTAAGTACAAAATATATGAAACTAAAATGTTCACATCTAAAGACAACTATTTATACAGCTGACATCAACATAAGCTTTTTATCTGTGCTATTGGTAATATCAAAATACTTCAAAGATAAAATTAATGACAGATTGTTGAATTGTCAATCATGTCGGGTGTACTATATAACTGGATGTTTACATTTTATGTCCTCTTATCAAATTAAGATACGAATATTCAAATTTTAATTCATATAAATAATTTTCAATCCATATAAAAAATCTAAATTAGATTAACTAAAGGGATTTTTACTGAATTTAAATCACTAAAATTTCAAGAAATTTAACTCAAAATGACTTTGTTTATTCTGAAGCAAGACAAGACATAAACATGACTATACGAACATTATACTGAGCTGCTAATATATCACTTTAACAGATTGTTTGTAATAATGATTGCAGGAGTATTTGGAAAAGCAGGGAATTCAGAAGACTGGGAAAATGCGTCACTGCAAATTTTTCTTTGACATGTAATATCTTGTGTTACAACATAATCTGGAGCCTCTAAAGTCATCTTGATTTTTCTTTACTCTCAGCCAGATATTTGCCTAATGCAACAATGATGTTGTAAACAGAATAACATTTAGCACTGATCACAGTTTTGTTATTGAAACTTGGTTCAGTTTAAAGTCACCCTGACAAGTTAAATGTATAAAAGGATTTTCTAGAATTGAATGCCCATGAAAGACCCAAGATGTCTGCATCTCTGTACATGTATGACCTGTCTTCAGTTAGTTTGATGAATCTGACTTTTACTTTCAGGTTGTTGCACTTGTAAGTCAATATAACTATCACAAATGCATAAGTAGGGATTTTAAGCACAGGCAGGTATCTAGATAGAACCAAATAATTTCCCTGCAAGTTAACCAGATTGAAGGATACTCAAAAAATGTTTGTCATTATTTAACGACACTGTTCATACCTTCAAGAGCCTCAAACTTTTGTTTGACGATGATTTGATCTAGTCCTGCCATATATTGTAGACTTGGTGGCAACCCGGGCACTCCTGGAGCTGCAGTCATCTCCACTAAAATAATACAAGTAGAATAATGTAACCATGACAACTTGACAACTATTCCTGGATTCTGCATTAGTTAAAAAGAGTTTACTGCCAGTGTTCCTGTAGTCACTGTGATGAGATGTTGTCACTATAATGTATGTACACTGTTGTATTATATAAGCTAAGTCATATAATTTTACTTATGTTGCACAATACAATCACTTATGTCTATGGAGTCTGTATATGTAACAAACTTTATAATATTTCCTTAAACTTTGAATCAAAAAGTAAAATTAACTATAGTGTCTACATGACCAGAATGGCCACTTATTGAATATAATTATGTAAATACATTTCAAAATCAAACTATGAACTATAATTGTCAATGATCATCTTTTTAGGTCATAAAAACATGTAATGTTTTGGTTTAAACTAATGTTTTAAAACCATTTACATAAAGCACATACATGTGTAATATGATTACACATTATGCAGTAATCTTACACTTACTTTTCTGAGGTTGTGTGGCTACTGGAAACGATGACATGGTTCTTTTGTTCTGTATCTCGCTGTAGAAAATTCAGTAAAACTTTTCACCTGCAAATATAAATTAATATATAATATGAAAATTACAATTAATTAATTTTTCACCTTCAAATATAATTATATGAAATTACAGTTACTTAATCATTTAATTAAGTTATCAATTAACCATCAATGTTATGCTAAATATCTTAAATAGACTTGTCCATCTTTCAATCCAGACAAAATCATTCATCATTTTTCGGGAAATTTTTTCAAATATATGAAAAGCTGAATCAGTGCAGACCATTTTAAGACAAATGTTCACTGATGTGCCAGCTGATCTTTGTTGGCACTGGTGGCATTCAGTTGCCACTAGCAACGGTGAAAATATTCAGCACGGACAGCACCTATATAAATATTAAATTAAATAAATAACATCTCTTATTTATTGTCTTATTAAAATGACATTTTCAATTTGTTAAAGGAAAGATTTAATGCAAATGCTTCAGACAAAATATCCTGCCCTTGTAGTAGGATTCAAACTGATGTCACCAAGGATACAAACACAATTTAACAGAACTCTCGAGACCACAGTCAGAAGATTGATTCTTGGAAGCACATATCTATTCCTGTAGTATGTGTACCCAATAGTAATGGAGTCCATTCACAGAGCTGTGATCATTTACTAATAACACTATAAATGAATCAATATGTAGCTCACAGTTATGGAGGGCGATCGTTGCCAAAATTCCAGACATGTAATGTGTTCCTTTTGAAAACTACTTTTGAAAATGCGAACATGTATGTCTAGCATTTTTGATTGCATTCGTGCACAGCAAATGATATGCCTCTTAATCCAATTTTTTAATTGAAGGCACCCGCTTTTAAATAACAAGTTTACATGTAAATCTTAACAACTGACCTAACACACATTTACAAGTTCGTATCTACCATTGCATATAATACATAAGCATGTTTGCACACTTGTAGATATATATATATGTACCTGAAAAACACAAATGAAATGTAAAACTCGAATGCAGAAAATATAATTTAATAAAACGTGTTTCCAGTCCTAGAACTACAACAGTACATTTACACAATTACATGTTTAAAATGACAAAAGTAGATTCACAAAGTTAAACGATTTTAAGTCATGCATGACGCCCCGCCCCTCTCTGAGTACTTACGATCTTCTATCACGGAAATGTACGGACAGGTATAATACCCGTCGCCTCTCTCCTATTTCTCAATAAAGTGAAGGAAAACACGGCGTCCATTCTAACTTTTTTTTATTTCTATAAAAAGTCCAATATAATTTGTATCAAATGAAAGATTACTCCATAAGCTTTCTATGAGTGCCTCGGAAATAAAAATGAATTAAATAGATGTATTGATTTTTTTGTTGTTTTTTTTAGTCTGAAAATAACACTCTCGAATTGGTAAGAAAAACACGGCGTTCCCTCCAAACTTTTTTTTTATTTCGTAATATATTTTGATAATTTTGGATTGAAATAAAAGTGTGATTAATACGATTTATGATATATAATTATATAATGCCTCAAAATAAAAAGGAATTAAATCAAAATGAATTAACTTTTCGTTAAAAAGTTTATCATGTTATTTTCTGTAAAATAGAGAAAATAAGAATCCCTAAAGAACGCTCAAAACGACAAAATTGAGAATGTTTCAGGCCGGTTTGATTGAGCCTGCTCATGGGCGGTAATGGAAAGAGCAAGTTATCGTCCACGCCCCCTAGCACCGGCTTAAGCAAAATTCAACATGAACTGGTACAATTTTGAATTTTGAAACATCCGCAGATGTGTTAATATGGTGATTATCATGGAACCTTCAATGTGACACGTAAGTGCCATACCATGAAAAACGGCATATGATCCCCAAGTAAAAAAAAACAAAACACACTCTGAAATTCAGTAAGAGAAACATGGCGCCCCCTACTTACTTTTTTTATTTCTTGGTCAATTTTGATAATTTAAGAATATGATAAACAAGATCATCAAGGAAAGGCGGCGTTGATAATTTTAGACTCAAGTAAAAAATTCTGGAAACAAAGTGATCCCTCGGAAGCATTAATCACAACAAAATTACATAAGAATTGCAGACTCGGTTTGATTGAGTCTGTACATGAGAGATAATGAATAAGTGCAACATCCCTCACGCCCCCTAGCACCGGATTGAGCGGTACTCAATTCTCAACAGTTAATAGTGCTTAAGAATCCTTAATGAACTTTCTAGTGATGCCTTAAAAATGAAAATTAATTACGTAGAAGTATCAAAAATTTTGTTTCTAATTTATCGTTGTTTTTTTTTCTCTTAAATCCACACTCATATATTCGGAAAAAAATAACGTCGCTTCCTTTAGATACTTTATTCAAAAAGGAAAATAAATATTGAATGAAGTTAAGACCATAAGTTTTGAACAAGTATATTAAAAATCTGGAAACAAGGTGATCCCTCGGAAGCATTAATCACAACAAAATTACATAAGAATTGCAGATTCGGTTTGATTGAGTCTGCACATGAGGGATAATGAACAAGTGCAACATGCCTCACGCCCCCTGGCACCGGCTTGAACGGTACTCAATTCTCAACACTTAATAGCACTGGCATCAATGATCCCGAAAGACCAGAAAATTATAACAACACTGAAGTGAAGTACGGGGCAACTTTTTACATCTGCCTCACGGCACTTGAAACCTGATGTTGTGAAGTATAAAAATCTGGAAACAAAGTGATCCCTCGGAAGCATTTATCACTACAAAAAATTACATAAGAATTGCAGACTCGGTTTGATTGAGTCTGTACATTAGGGATAATGAACAAGTGCAAAAAGTTTTTATTCATACTGAAAATACCTTATTAAAGATTGTACATATGTGCTACGGATAAGTATTTTCTTGATTTCGGAAAGGAAATCTCGGTGGCCGCTTTAAAATATACTTGCATAGTTTTTGTTGAAAATGAAATTTGTGCCAATACATTTTTCAATGATACCAATAAGAATATTGGGTGGTTTTTTACATTATTAATAAAATTACTCCCTTGAAGTTGGTCATTGTTTCCCCTAAAAATTTCCCAATCGCCGATGTTTCTCAGGAATATATGATAAACAAGATCAACAAGGAAAGGCGGCGCTCAATGAACGCAACCCCACATGACCCAGCAACAAGAACAAGTGGCAAGAAGCCAAGGCGGACCCAAAACAAAACACAGGACAGAGCACTAGGCAGAGCACGGACAGGCTAATCACTAAAATGATAAATAATTTGTAACTGATAAAAACACGATGTTAAAAATAAGGTAATGCATAAGTTATCTTCATCATAAATGGTAAAATCAGCAATTTTCAAGTGATGTTGCTACTGACAAAACTTTTGTAACAAATGTAACATATATATTTTATGAAAAATGCCGTATGTTGTCCTTCAGTTTTATTTAAAAATATGGGAGAGGCGCCGTTTTATACCTGTCCGCAATAGAAGTTCGTAAATACTCCGAGAGGGGCGGGGCGTTATGCTTGACTTAAAATCGTTTAACTTTGTGAATCTACTTTTGTCATTTTAAACATGTTACTGTGTTAACGTACTCTTGTAGTTCTACAACTGGTTACACGTTTTCTTAAACTCTATTTTCCGTATTCGAGTTTTACGTTTCATTTGTATATTTCAGATCTATAAGTGTGCAAACATGCATATGTATTGCATGCAATGGAAGATACGAACTTGTAAATTTGTTGTCGTTTTAGATGTTAGGTCAGTTGTTACGATATATATGTAAACTTGTTATATAAAGGCGGTAACCTTCAAATAAAAGATTGAATTAAGAGGTTTACAATAAAAATGGTAGGCATACAAGTTCGCATTTTCAAAAGTCATTTTAAAAAGGAACACTTTACATGTCTGGAATTTTGGCAACGAACGCCCTCCATACACAGTAGCTTATCAGTTAAGTAACATTTCAACAGAAATAAAACATGTAATCCATTACAGTAAATATTTACAATGAAAATTTGTGTAACCTATGTCACATTGACATTACGATGAGAAAATTAATCAAGGACATCTTAAACCCAAAATATTATCTACAATTTTCCCTTGCTATAAAATGCAATTCAAAAATTTATATCCTTTACAGAAAGTAAAACAGATTAAAGATAATCTTATTCAACAAACCTTTTCTAATGATTTTAACACTACAGTTTATAAATGAAACCCATAATTATAAAGATGAAAATGAATGCACTGTTCATAAAAGTAGAGAGAAGTAATTAATTATTCATATTCCTCAACATTCCAACAATAAAATATGACATCATAAACCAGATACCGTAAAATTCCTATTAAACGCCCCGGGGGGCTAAACATTTTCCAAAAGTTGGGGGCTATTATTACAACATGGGTTTTCCTAAATCCTAAATTCATTGAAAATACATTTAGTGTTAACAATTAAGTGTTGGTAATAACATTAAAATATGTTAAGATTTTAAAGTTCATGTAATACATTTTTGTGTTTACTATGAAATAAAATGGATTCTGAAGGATTTGAATAAAATTACGGATTTATTAAAGAATTAAAGAGTTCACCACTCATGAGCAGATTTTTTTCCATATCAAAAAGCCTAGGGGGGGGGGGGCTTTTGTCAGGGGAGGGGCGTTTATTAGGAATTTTACAGTATGGTTGTTATACATACATGTATAACACTAGTGGTTGTGATGATTTAAAGTTGAATTCCTACATTTTTGCTACCAAGGTACCTTAAAGCTATGTTCTCACCGCCCATCAGATCAACTTGATCGTCCCGATCACATTAATTCCCCAATGAAGCCCCACCAGATCGCTTGATCGTGCTTGATGGAGTTGATCTGATCGGCGGTGAGAACACAGCATAAAGCAGCATGCCTCAAGATGTATGTTAATTTTCATGAAAATGTTAAAAATGAATTTAAAAGTAAAGTGTTGTGAAGTAAACAAAGAAATTAATTCCGTAATAAACCCACTTAAAATACCAGAAACGAGGTCAAAATATGCAAAAATAGCCGTAACAAAGTAGAAGTGTGATAATAAATACTGCAAAATAAGTCATTTATCGCACAAAACATGTACATAATGGCTTGAATCTTGTATATGTTTAATTTTCTTAAAATCTTAGTACTTTTTTCTCAAGTTTGATTTTCTTGAAATATTTGGCTCATCTGGAGGCATGCAGCTTTAAAGTTTACAATGGACGATTCCAAATTCATAGCAGGACAATTAAGTATGGGTGAAGTTATATTAGTTTATTTGCTGAAAGTCATTGGTCATTTCCTTCTGTTCATTTACTTCCTTAAATTAAATTACTAATATATATAATTGTCCGTGTTTTATCATGGTCTTATCTTCCAGTCTGGACACAACCATTCACCATTTTAGGGAAAACTTTCAGACACAATCATTCACTATTTAGGGAAAACTTTCAGACACAATCATTCATTATTTAGGGAAAACACAATCATTCACTATTTAGGGAAAACTTTCAGACACAATCATTCACTATTTAGGGAAAACTTTCAGACACAATCATTCATTATTTAGGGAAAACTTTCAGACACAATCATTCACTATTAAGGGAAAACTTTCAGACACAATCATTCATTATTTAGGGAAAACTTTCAGACACAATCATTCGCTATTTAGGGAAAACTTTCAGACACAATCATTCACTATTTAGGGAAAACTTTCAGACACAATCATTCACTATTTAGGGAAAACTTTCAGACACAATCATTCACTATTTAGGGAAAACTTTCAGACACAATCATTCACTATTTAGGGAAAACTTTCAGACACAATCATTCACTATTTAGGGAAAACTTTCAGACACAATCATTCACTATTTAGGGAAAACTTTCAGACACAATCATTCACTATTTAGGGAAAACTTTCAGTCGCAATCATTCGCTATTTAGGGAAAACTTTCAGACACAATCATTTGCTATTTAGGGAAAACTTTCAGACACAATCATTCACTATTTAGGGAAAATTTTCAGACACAATCATTCACTATTTAGGGAAAACTTTCAGACACAATCATTCGTTATTTAGGGAAAACTTTCAGACACAATCATTCACTATTTAGGGAAAACTTTCAGACACAATCATTCACTATTTAGGGAAAACTTTCCTAAAATATGTACGGACAAAATACTCGATAGTTCTGGCCTGCACTGGTCAGCATTTCATGGATAAAGTCAGTTTCCACTACACATGTACCGTAAAATCAAATGTACTACATGAATATATATTTTCAAACAGGTTAAATACTCATTATTCCCAAGAAGCTTTACAGTTTTGGTGTAGTTTTGTAATTTTACAGGCCATTTATCTGAACGTTGCTCTTTGGCAATAGTAAAGTTTAATTGATTATTTTGTATACATACTGAATTTAGACAAAAACAATCAATACTGCTTATTTCTTTATCAAAGATCAAACAAAAGATATCTACATAGGTAAATAGATTTACCAACAGTTTTCAAATTGCTAAAATGTAAAATATCTGTAACATACCATTTCCTTGTCAAAATGCTTTTAGAGTATTAATTGTGAAAACATTAATAATTTCAATATTTGTAAATTAACTTTAACATTTTTATCAATCATTAAAAGAATTCCATGTTGCATAAATATTTTGATAAAAACACTTTTAGATTCTCAACTAATAAATTTTACAACTCTAGCATAACATGTCATAGAGGTCAATTAGGAAATATTATCACCTTTTGATTTTAATACCTTATGGCTAAATTCTCAATTTCCTAGTCTTTTATCAAACAAGCCATACTTGATTATCCTTTGGTATTTATTACGCTCAATCACCATGACAACTCTTCCTTAATTTATATCGTTGATTTTCATATATTTTAAAATTAGTCTTTTTTTAAAATTGGGAACTTACAACATCAATAGTCTTATCTTGAGTTCTGGATGTGTTATAAACATCAACTTAGAAAATAAATAAGAAATATTAACTTAGTAAATTAGGGTGCTTGCTGTGAAAGTATATATGTGGACTATATTATTATTTGATATTTGTGAATTATATCAATCACTATAAAGAAATAAATTAAATAATATCAACATTGGACTCTTGTGTTATAAAATACAATCATTTATAAACAGGATACTGGATGTCACTGAGTAAAGAAAAGAAACTCATTCTCCAGTATCCCACTACAACCAACAGAGGGTTTCCGTGTAGGACGCTCACTACGCCAGCAAGTTCAATTTTCCAACACAACCCCAAAGCCAAGGCCCTGCTGGGGACCATCGGCTACATATCTCTGGTTAAAATGGATTAAATATCCATTCAGCTGAGAAATTAATTAATTAATTACTTTTTCCCACAAGACATTCTGTTTTGTCACTTTAATGGATTTTTGTGTTAAACAAACAAGTATTAGGGGTACATTAAATGACGTACATTCCATGCCATAAGGTCATCTACACTTATCACTACTTAAGATAACATACACTAAAGTAGAAGTTTGATAAAAAAATACTAACATTGAATACATTTCGACTACCGACTTATTTTGTAACAGATAAACTTTTATAGTTTGCACAAAATTTAAAAATAGATTCACAACTGTAGTATGAAACTTAAATGGTACTTGTAATTAAAATGTAAAATGACTCTTTTTTTTCAGTTATTTGAAACTTAATATAAATTATGTTAATGTATTTGTGTATTTCAAAGGTAAATCTAAATTTAGTTGTTTTTTTAAATATATATTTTCATGTAAAAAAGCATCATTTAAACTTTTGAAAATGGCATAATTATGTCTACAGTATGCAATTTAGGTTATTATCAGGTACGGCAGCATTTATGTGTTGATGACGTGTTAGAATCGAAATAATATATCCAAATCGGTGATTTTATCGCTTGATAACATCAATGTTTGGAGTTTGGATGCGCATCATTATATCACTTGGACTAGACCCTTGGGATATATGTTGCATCCGAACTACAAACAGTGATGTTATTGAGCGATAAAATCACTGTTTGGGATATATTATTTCTTAAATATAAAATTTTCACAAAATAATATATGACAGTACATATGGGGATGTGTCACTGTCAGAAAAGTAATTCTTCAATTTCTTGATAATAAAGATTATATTTTGCATGGGTAGTCTGTAGGGGAGACTGGGGTACTATGGAACACGAGGCACTGTGTTATCTCCAAGTTTAAAATAATAATCTCGAAGTTTAATTTATTATTTTAGGATTAGTTAGTTATCTATTACATCCAGTACATATTGTCTTTTTCATCCACAAAAGAGAGCAATGTTCAATCCTTAATGTTAAGTAGGAGACTGAAAAAAAAAGATTTTTGTCCCGGAGTGCCCAAGTCTCCCCTATTATATTGGTAGTATCTCAATTTATTTGCTTCAATTTATGATTTTATTAGGACTCTGGTGCATTGTGTTTTACATATTTAAATTATTTAGCCTAAAATTCTATTTATTTAGATATCCTATAGTCTCTGAGATATCTAAATAGAACGTAATACTACTCTAAAATTAAGATTACCCTGTAATAAATGTTTTGTTGATGACAGATGTTCCAAAATTCTTGTATTTTACAGTTGATCTACGTTGTACTAGGCTATAATTTAATGGAATACTGTACATTGTTTTTTACTTAGCATCCCACTAAAATTTCCAGTACTAACGTAACTTACCTGTAATAAATATCCCAGATATACCCGATTTGTTACGCTCTCAGACGGGTAGAAAATGTTATGCAATGATAACGACGACCAGAAAGACAAAGTAAAAACCTGTTTACATACTGTTGAAGTTGGGCATTTCACAATTATTTATTTCAAAACTAATTAGGATCGAATGCACATTACAACATTCTAATAAGTAACAATTCTAAAATAATCACAAATATTACCTTCAACAGTTTTGAATAACAGTGAGAAAAGAAAACTGTGAAATACCTGTAATTAGTCCTTTAAATAAAACTGACCTAAATGCACAATTTCACGACCTAGCTTTTCAACTATCAGTATCACGTGACCAATTTCTAAACATAGCTAGGCGCGGTTATGGACAATCGCAACTTTTCGGCCCTTTCCGTCAGTCTTCGGATCAATCATATCCGTCAATCTTAGGATAAGGAGCACTGTTCGAGTAATGTATTCATAGTAAACATCACAAGGTTAGCTTTTAAAAAAGCTAGTAGCGACTCGCTTCGTAATTTTTTTCAAGGGGTGTGTTTAAATGTAAAAATGACAGTTCTGTTAGCTGAAGAGACTTCAGCGAACATCAAAATAAAAGTGAAGTCAACACTGGCTCGGTGCCCGATGGCCAGTGTATATAAGTTCAGGCCAGTGTAAATTTAAGAAAATTTTGTTAATTATTTAGTAGAATAAATTCAAAACTGGAATTCGGGGCCAGTAAAATATTCAAAAATCTTAAACTCATTGACTGAAAGTGACATATAAAATTTTCTCAGTTTAACCAAGATGGAGTATGAGTATATATGAAGGTGCATGTAAACAGATAGAATGAAGAACCTATGTCTATGCAACATTTACTATATGGCCCTGTTGACCTTGACCACAAAAAAAATGTTAGATAGGTAGATTTCATAAAGATGTCTCTTTATAAAAATTAAGTTGTAATACATGTATGTTATTTAGTATTGGAATGAGAGGCACAAGTCCTAAAGTAAAACACAAGTTGTCAATCAATTCAGCCAGAAAAGCCGTGATCGTATTAAAACATATAGGGATCCGGGAATTGACCAGTTCAAGAATATAGTTTTCAGAAAAGCCGGGATCGTATTAAAATGTAAATAGATCTCACGGATTGGCCAGTTCAAAGTATATAGTTTTCAGAAAAGCTGGGATCGTTTTAAAAACATATAGGGATGCCCGGGATTTTGGCCATTTCAAGAAAATAGTCTTTGATTTTTCCAATTAATTAGGCATATAATTATAAGTATTGGTGATTTCCGCATTTTAAGTTTGTTAATAAATAGCTCTAAATATATATATATTCTAAGTTAAATTAATTTAACGTTCATTATATACAATAAAAAAAAAACGTTTAATGGCCTTTCATTACGACAACAATCAACACACAAATATAGTTCATTAGGTTTTCTCCATATCTTTAAATACGATCCCGGATCCCGGGCGTCCCGGATCCCGGCTAGTAATACATACACACTAAATACCGGAAAGGATAAAATGACCGGAAAAAAATAAAAAAAATGCACAGAACCAGATGTACACTTAATATGTTAATTAACCAAACGAAAACTTACTACAGAGAAAACAGGTGAAATCGCTAAATCAGAAGTCAGTGTAAATATGATTTATTGAAAAGAATTTATAAAGACAAACATTTTAATCATCATTATATCTTTCGCTCAAAAAAAAATACTTGCTGATTTTTAAAAATGGCGTGAAAATTGAAGGTTTTTGACGCTATGTAAGATTAAATTTGATTGGCTAAATAATTTTGGATCCTAGCCCTGATAGATAAATTTTGTAGAAAGCTGGAAGCCAAGCTTCGATTAAATTTTTGGATGGCTTCGGAGTTTTAGGTTGTTTCTCAGTAAAATCCTACCGTAATACCGGCTCGCCGTGGCGAGCCGGCAAAAGGAGAATGCAAACAAATTTCTTGCCCAGTTTAAGCTGTACTTCACGTAAATTTTGACTGAAAATAACCACACTATCCAATTTTTTTGAAAATTTTAGTAACGTCATCAGCCGTTCGCCACTTTTTAATGATTAATATGATTCAACATTGTGATGTATTGTATATATGACATGCTTGGAATGAGACAATAAACTATTAAACTTCTTTTTTTATCTACTATTGCTATATCATTTATTTTGTTATATTTTGATATCAATGTCATGCTGAACATGTCATACATGTATATTTAAGAATTTCCTATTGAACAGATTAGTATGTACATTTAGCCATGCAATTATAAGTATATATACATGTATATTGTACCGTAAGATAAAGGGAATGGATTGAAAAAAATCCCATATGTAAAACGTATTTTCCCTTTTCGCTGATATTTAAAACTTTAAAACAGAAATACCTTAAAAAGTGTATTTATGTATATACCATTCATTACATTTAAGCTGTATATATAGTGGAATAATGATTATATATATTAGTTATTATAGGAAAACCAACAAATGTAAACATGTATATATCAATTCGCTAAACAGGCAACATCTTAAAAAAAATGCTAGTTTGAATTTGTTGTAGCTTTCGGTCTTTTGGCCTTCTTCACCAGCATTTACTATACATCAAGAATTATATATGTACAAGAATAATATATAGATGTTTTTATATTACAGTAATTATATTATACATCACAGTTCACGAAAATTAGGCTTTTACCATTTACAATAATATCACGGAGGAGAATCACTCCGTTCGTTACCCAAACAAACTAGATGGCGGATGCGGCCGAAAAATAGGTTTTTCCCTTTTTTCTCTCTGAAATTCGTGGTATTCTAGTGTGAAGGTATATATGATAACTTTCTTCACAATTTTCCGGGCACACATGATTTTATTTAATGATTTTTTATCCCGTACTTCACCTGAAATGCGCGTCACCAGATTCGAAGCGAGAGCATTTTCCACCGGTTTGATCGTGGTAACGTACGGCCTTTTCTCTAAAATTCTCTGTTTCTTTTACATATATGTATATAAACTGAAACCACTGACTTTAAAAAGTTGTAATATGTCGTTATCTAAGAATTCATGCCCATTCTGGCTAGAATAACCGCTTTAATTTTAATATCGGGGCATTTTTCGGAAATGATAACGTATGGCGCAAAAAATATAAGTGATAACGTACGGCGCATTTTTTCTGCTTAATGGAATTTCTATATAATAGAAAAGCTATGTTTACCAGACATAAGAGGATGTGTAGAACCAAATAAAGAAACTGAATATTATTTAGTGTTTGCATAATAATATCTTTCATGTGTTTTGTGACGAATGGAAATATCCGATCCGGGGTCGCTTTCGCATAGGGCTGTAACGAGGCTTGCGAACTTACATCCTTTGTGCAGGTGCCCGAGAGATGGATATTTAAATCCATACGTAATCACGAGTGATATGTTTTCTTGCATATCA
Organism: Ruditapes philippinarum; assembly: GCF_026571515.1. Lineage (NCBI taxonomy): Eukaryota > Metazoa > Mollusca > Bivalvia > Venerida > Veneridae > Ruditapes > Ruditapes philippinarum. The sequence goes on along the minus strand of NW_026855648.1, from coordinate 320,863 downwards.
AACTCGAATATAGAGCAGCATACCCCATGGTAGTAAGCAAGTCTACAAGATATAATTAGCCACGCCTTTAATATGAAATATCGTTACTGTATATATGTTTACTTGATGTTTGATAGATTGTGAGTCTATACTTGGATGCAACACATATAATAAAATATATAAACCATCCTTCGGGTCTTGTTTAGTTTGTGTGCTAGTAAGCCATCCAAATAGAAAATATAAATGTTACACCCACCTTTGGTGGTTTGTACATTATTTCCAATTGCAATTTTTCGGCTCTTTCCGTCAGTCTTCGGATAAGAACCTCGAACACAATAGTATGAATACACAGAAGTCTTACCTATGCTAAGAAACTAAACATGTTAACAAGTAGGAATTTAATGCTGAGAGTTGTCAGGTTTAAAGGTCCACCTAAAATGACTGAATTCACACATACAAAAGTAAACATTTTATATATTTATTATTATGCATGGTTGAAGAAACCGAAGGTTCAAAATGCAAACCTGTTGACATTAAGTCGGGTTTGTTTGAAATTGTACATCACTGGACATTTTTCAATAAAAAAGTGTTGTAAGAAATATTTCCAATCAATCATAATTGTACCGAAACATACCTTTTTTACTTTGGATGTCAAATATATACATTCTTTTTACATTGCAAACTCTGTTTTTGTTCTCAACTGAAACCACGTGGTAGAAGTAATGTTTCCGAGGTTATTATAGATAAAGCCGAGGACGTTCCGATTGCATTATTTTAGATTTAGTGTCCAACTTTATTTTTCATCCAATGAAAACGCTGTATTTCTTGAAAATAATGAAGAACAAAAGTCGATACTATAGCGAATTCCGTTCAAAGTCATGGTACTTCATCGAACCGCTAAGTGATGTAATAAAGTGAGTGATTATGAGGCCAAATAAAGTTCGACACTAAGTATGTTAGTATTCAACCGAAGCTGTTTTACAGAAATTAGACACATGCTCCTGTCGATATCGCTCCCGAAGAAGTTTCTTATTTCTTCAGAACAGCACGGATGGACACTAACATACAAAGTGTCGTCAAAAGTTAAAAACCTGGGGCAAAAAATAAATTGTATATTTTTGGTCCCAGTAAAAACTAAACTTTTATAATATTCACAATTAAGATATTTTGCATAATTAAACACAAATATTTCCTATGTTAAAGTATCTAAAACAATTAAGAGTGACACTAATGACTTCAGGTGATTTGTAGAATTCATTTTACAGCGACCAGCCTTCAGCAAAAAATAAAATCGCCAAATAATTTACGAAAAAGTACCCTGTTCTCCTGAGGTTGAGGGACAGGATTTACATACATTTGTATAAATTAAAAAAATATTCAAGCTTCTTTAGATATCATGTGTTCTTTGTTCATAATGTCTAAGAAAGATGTTTTTCTGTGTTGATGACAAAAAAATCACCACCTAAAAATGTTATGTAAAGTTCCTCTATGTATGCCAGTTTAGGTCTTAGCCCCACGATATTTACGAGAAAACAAGTTAGGCGTATAACAAATGTGAATTATTCTTAATTATTTTGAAGAAAAATAGAGATATAGAAATGGGCTCCCTTCGTCTGTCTGTCCGTTCGACACACCTCATGTCCGGTCCGTAACTCGGCCACATATCAAGGGATTCTTTAATAGCTTGGCACAAATGTTCACAATAATAAGCCGACGCGCCACTCACAACACCCAGACCCCCTACCTCAAGGTCAAGGTCACATTTTGAGATCAAAGGTCAACATTGTCTAATTGAGCGTATATTTTCTGTCCAGCCCATTGCTCTTTCATCCATCAGGGCATTTTGAAAGAACTTCGCAAAATGTTCACAATGAAAACAGATGTGTTTTGCGCAGCACCCTGAACCCTACCTCCAAGGTCAAGGTCAAACTTGAAAATCTAATGCTTACATTGTCTAATAGAGGGTATATTTTATGTCTGGTCCATAACTTATTATAAAATGAATTGGCACAAATGCTCATAATAAGAAAAAGTGTCATGCGCAAGACCCAGATCACGATTAAAGTCAAGGTCTCACACATAAAGGTTCAAGCTTAAGATTGTTTGTTAAAGGGTATGTTCTTTGTCCGGTCTACAACTTTTGAATTTTTTCAAGTATGCACACATATTCACCATATTAAGACATTGTATCATACGCAACACTCATACCCCTACAACCATACTTTACACTGAGAGGTCAAAGCATAACATGGTCAATATTTTCCTTGTTCGGGACTAACTCCGAAAGTATTAGAGACATTACAAATAGATAACAGTTGGTGCACTGCAAAAGAACCATAACTGCTTAAATTATCCCCCTTAATGTACTAATAATCACTGATAAAATGTATTTTTACTGACACATGCATACACAGGGGTTATTTCGTGATATTTCTACAATGAATTTATTGCTACATGTGCAGTGAAAAAGATTTTGCATTATAAGTCCTGATCCATTTGCCCTTAAGCGGAGGACGTTGTTAACTTTGTTACCAATTCTTATTACAACAATATCAACACCCCTCCCCACACAAACCCATTCTGATATTACTTCGTGAAACCAATTATATATGCATAAATAACAAGTTCTAAAATGTTAATCTAAATTAGTCATGGATAATGCATGTACCAGATGAGTACTCCTTGAATTATATGATGCAGTTTTAAATTATTTACTAAAGCCCAGCAGTAATCCAAATATTAATTGACCAGTGTTTACTTATAAGCAGGAAAAGTGTTAAAAATTCAAAGGCAAAATATTGTAGATGAAATTATAGTTCTTGCGCTAAGCATTTGATATTGTACAGTGCTATCAGCCTACTTGATTACTATATTGTATTGATTTTACTATATTGATCGCGTTCTGTCTTTAGAAGGCTTCTAACCTCTAAGAGATATGCCTCAGCTTGGTGAAACTTCTATTGATAAAATGCTAAAATAAATAATAATCTACAGACTATAGTGTTTTATTTGCTCAACCCTATATGGATCTATAGATTCAGCACAAATTATGAGAGTGTATTTAATTAGGAGCTTTTTAATTGAGAAATGAACATTAAGTATAGAACAGGACACTTGCTAATGTTCGAAGATTCATGATAATTAAGGATGTGTATATATGCATGGATCGATGTTCTCATAGTTATGTGTTGTTATGTTACTATAGGCAGCGGATTTGATCCCGACTCGCTGGATTTTTGTTCATTTTTTAACAACAGAGCACCGTCACCACAACCTAGTCTCAGGAATTGCACGTGGTTCAAGAAGAACAGTTGCTGCAAACAAGAAGAGATAGAGGCGACCTTTGGTACAGTGAAACCTCTACCTGGCAGTTCTCCTGGATGTCAGAGGTAAGTTATTTTATGACAACCTTTTCAGGTAGGCTGTACTTTCTGGATTCTATTAAACGTCTACCAGGATGTTCTTCGGAATGTTAAAGGTGAGTTGTGCAACAATGATTCTATGAAAGGTACACCAGTCAGTTGTCCGGAATGTACAGAATTTAGTTATTGTATGAAACCCCTGCCAGACAGCTATCCGTAATGTCTTCAACAGTGTTTTGTAATCAGTTGTTAGGAATGTCATATATAACAATTTGCAAGGTGATACCCAACAGGAATGTTAGTGGTAGTGTATAACAATTTGCATACACTACCACTAACATTTCTGTTGGTTTCATGTTATTATAATGACATTCCTAACAACTGGTTACAACACACTGTTTAAGAAATCAACTCTTAAATAACGGATAGCTGCCTGGCACGGGTTTCATACAGTAACTTAATTTTGACATTCCTCTGGCTTTCAATTTGCCGGAATGTCAGAAGTAAGTTATGTAACATTTTTTTTAAATGAAAATCCCGCCTGTCAGTTATACGGAATATAAGTCAGAAGTAAGTTATGCAACATTGTTCAATTGAAACTCATGTCAGGTAAATTCAAGGGACAGAATAAAAGTTAGATTTTTAATAATGATTTTGTCTATTGAACTATTAATTCAAGGTTTCAAGTTTTTCACTTTTATTGTTTATCACTTTTGTATTTTTTTTTTCATTTTATTTCAAATTTGCATGTATCTTAACAGTTAAGTATGTTATTTTATATCTACAGGTATACGAATTTCCTTATGTGCTATATCTGCGCCCCGAATCAGAACTTGTTTTATGGACAGGAGAAACTGACTGTATGTGAGGAATTCTGTAACGCCTGGTACTCGGCTTGTTCATCTGCTATATTGAAGGGATCAGTCATTGGCGACTTATATACCAACGGACGAGAATTCTGTGAGAAGAGAAACTTTATGTGTGAACCAATGGCAAATAAAAACTGTTTTATACAGTTGTCTGACTATGCATTGAACCATGGGTCCGGGGCTAGCCGAGTTTCCTCGTTACCCGCCGTCTTGGGCTCGATGATTTTTATTTACAAAGTGGTCATGAAAACCTTTTAACCTGTTAATGTAATTTTGGTAACTGCTGAACTGATATAGGCTGAAGACAACGATTCAATAGGAAGTTTCTAGTGTGTTTTACTGAAAAATCTGCACTGCTTATGATTTTAATACTCATTCACTTAAAAATGCAGTCAAGATTGGTCAAGTGAAAAAGACCGAAAAACAAGTGATTTTTCAAGCATGTATATATATTAATCGCCAAATATATTGTAGGGAACAGATGTATGCCGAATGTAATTATGGCTAAAATATACGAATGTGCTAAACACGTGATTTACAAAATAAAAAATAAATAAAGAATCAGGACTTGTTATCCAATGTTTATAATTTTTGTTTGAGAATTTTATAAGCAGCAGTATTATACAAATAAATGTGTTTGCCTCATTATGCTTAAGAAATGTTTTAATCTAATTTATCGGCAGCATTTTATTTTCGGTGTTCTGTCATAGTTTTCAAAAAGTTACTTATTGTTCTGTTCTGTTCTTATTGGAAACTTCCTGAACCATATTTTTCATCAATTAATACAATTATAGTGATTTAGTATTTTGAATGGATGACAAAATACTAAATACGGTAAACTTTGTTTACAATTTGCAAATTTTGTGAGAATTGATTTCACCGCACTACATGCTTCATGTGATAAACATCTAACATTCTCTTAAACCATTATTTAAACGTTATAAAACTTATGTTTGCTCGTTATAAAGAAGGGAAAATTGACCTATTTCTTTTACATTATTCATCAAATGTAGTGAATATGTATATATTAATGCATGCAATTTATTATTCATATAGGAAAAACCAAACAACAGTAATTACTTATAGATAATTAAAACAATAATAACAGCAACAGCAACAACAAAACAACAAACTGCACAAGAAAACAACGGTATTTAAAAGCTATTTCAAACAAATATTTCATTTTCAATACGAAAAATAAATATATCATTTTCAACACGAAAAATAACTATCATTGACCATTTAAAACAATTATGGTCAAATATGAATATCATAGGACTTCAAAGACATATCTGAATCAATGGTAAAATAACTTAAGGACCAGTATATCACATGTAAGTTTCTATGTACATAAGTGCACGTTGAGATATTGTAATATATGATATATACCATAAATAATGATAATGTATATCCGGACACACGTACGTGACATTAAACAGTCAATTTAGAATAAACAAATAAAACTCGACTATGTATGATTCACTTTTTGGCACTGGTATATTTTGGTTTAATTACGCGACTTAAAACATTTCAATAGTAAGATATTAGCATTGCACTGTCCAACTATACATGAAAACTATATTGTCTGAAATCATATCACAATTAACATCAGATAATTCGTCTATAAAGGAACAATATTATCAATTTCTGTTTGCCTCAGTAAATTCCACCACCATTATTGTTGTTTTTCTTCTGTTGTTCAAATATGTAAAATTCCTGCGAAAAAGAGAAAAGAAACACTGGTGTTGTTGTATAGAGATATAAACTCAATCAGTTCAATTTATGAATTAAACTGCTCGTTAGGCAAAGGGTTATATACCTTAAGTAGTTGCGAAATGCTTGCTTGTGTACAGATGAAATTCGTTTGATTTAAGTGTGATGTATTGACCTGAAAGTCAAAAAACTATAGGCAAGTGCTTAAACGATCGGCAAATGCTTAAACTATTGGCAAGTGCTTAAACTATAGGCAAGTGCTTAAACTATAGGCAAGTGCTTAAACTATAGGCAAGTGCTTAAACTATAGGCAAATGCTTAAACTATTGGCAAATGCTTAAACTATAGGCAAATACTTAAACTGTAGGCAAATGCTTAAATTATAGGCAAGTGCTTAAACAATAGGCAAATGCTTAAACTATAGGCAATTGCTTAAACTATAGGCAAATGCTTAAACAATAGGCAAGTGCTCAAGGCAAGTGCTTAAGGTATTGGTATGTGCTTAAACTATTGGCAAGTGCTTGCACAAAACGCACAAATAGACGTTTTATGGTATAGTTACCGCTCTCTTCAAAACATGTAATAATTTGGCCAAATTCTAATGTCTGACTTCGCAAAGATTAGAGGCGCATGATTTATAATCGACGGCAAATATTATTAAGGGCTTTATACTTAATATTTTTGTATACGTAGCAAGACTATTTAAAAAAAAAGAGTAACTTACGGTCAAGAAAACAGCCCCCAATAATAAAACCTTACACTCTACTGTCATATCAGCTGGAACTGTAATATAGAATGCATATTCATTCTTAAAGTCTTATACGGGTATATTTTTTTACAAACATGTATTGTTTAAGAAATATTGTATCACCAAGGATGTCGTCGCTAAATAAAATCACTGTTTGGAGTTCAGATGCAAGGAATTATATCAGTAGGGCGTAGCAAAATACTACTTTGTTTACATTTTGCTTCTTTTATGACAAATTATTTCACATTAATCACTACTTACTTCAGGTAACAAGCATGTACCATTTCTCTAACACCATTATTTGAACATCTAAAATTTCACGTTTGCCCTTTCTAAAGAAGTAAAAATTTATTTGTTTCTGAGGCATAATGTGCCTTTAATGAATTTTAATGAAATATTGTTATACAAATTAATGTATAAGATTAACTTACAACTTAAACAGAACTGGTCCGCCTTGGTGAACGTTTCTACACAACAACCCCTCCATTGTTTGGCGATATTTCCCACACGTGTTTGTAACGATGGATCAGTTATCTTAAAATAGGAACAAATGGTAATATACTAACGTTCATGAAAATTAAATGAAAAATTCACATTTGGAAACCGTCTGATGTTTAAAGTTTGCAAAATTTAAATCAATTTGTTATATACATGAAGGTTATTTAAAAAGAACTTTGCGTTTTATTAAAAGAACTCCACTGAGGTCTAAGGTCTAGAAACATAAAATTTTAAAACCTTGCAAGACTTAGTATCATTTGAGTGAAGCACGTTTTTCATTTTGGGGTCATTTTGCACAATAAAATAATTATTCTGGAAAAACGGGTTAAAAGAATGACCTGACAATTTTCACACACGTTATTGGTCCAGAGCTTCATCAATTGGTACACAAATCTTTGGAAAATATTTCCAGTCCCATCATGTCAAAAACCTCAGTGGAATTTGAATAAAATTTCACAGTATACTAGTATATGAGAACTTGTACTAATGTTCTTGTTGTAATGAAATATTTACAGGAAACTCGATATCATCTGTACATCCACAAACACATTGAAATGGACAACATGGCCCCCACAGTGTGAACATATGCTGGTTGTTAGAGTCATATACCTTCATATGTGCCTTACATTTAGAATCTCTGAAATGTTCAATGTACTTTGAACTTTGACGTACATATTGCTAACACTGCACAGTAGCTTCATTTATATATGTAGCACTGTTAGATAGAATGTTGTGTATCATTCAAATACTGAATTTACTGATGATCAAATATGAGGTGTGCATTATTATACGATTATAGTACAAAGAAACGACGAAACAACATTGAAATGCTAATCCAACTTTTCCATATACATAAAAGCTACAATATAATAATGTGATAATAAAAATGGAAGAAGAAAAATCCTTTAAAACACATTATACGAAAATATATAAAGAAATTATCGGCATTCCAAGAACTGACCCTGTTTTGACGTAGCCTAGGGGTCTGCCAATTGGGGATTCAACCGTGAACTGCATGCTGCAACAACCGTCGGCACACCAACAACAACCCGTGCAACACTTAAACTCTCGTCGATATTGTATCACCTCCTGAACAAATAAGTAAAAGAACACGTATATGTAAAATACTTGCTTTAACTAATAACCTTTTAAGTGTGATTGCTAGATTAATCTTCATATCAGCTGAAGTTTAGAATGTCACTATTTCTTATTCCTCCAAATAATGAAATTGTTTGTCATGGAAACGTTAATTATTTAAAGTATTGCGCCTCCATATGAGAAAGATGAATCCTACAAGATAAATTTCTGAAAAATTATCATTAGTTTTAGAAATGTTTCACTATGAACAATCCGGGCATTATGCAAAAAAAAAGACACAATTTTCTGTTTATATCAGTAAAGTTCTACTGCGTTACTTACGAAGTAAGAGAAATTTCTACATGTTTAAGCAAGTTACGGTATAAAATTTTATATTGTAAAGACTTAGAGCTATGTTAAATTACTTAACAACATTTTAGACATCAGAGAAATTTGTAAGTTTTTATACAAAAATATCACAAATCTGGAATCGTGCTTATTAGTGATAATTAGATTAATATTACTGATATACCTGAGAGTTATTGTCAGTAACGTGGAGGGTCATACCTCGGTTGAAAGGAAAGAAACAACGTTCACACAAACTCGACTCTGAAAAAATAACAAATTTAATGGTTTGTTGCTTATTGAAATATGAGAATGTTACATGACACTATAGGTAGTTACGATAAACATTAATTTTGTCATTTGAACTCGATTTTTAGTGATTATGTGAAGATTATTATGCATATGCAAGGTCAATGTTATTTATGAGTGAAGATCAAGGTCTGTCTGGTTAACTCGAAGGTCTATCCTAAAAATATTATTATGTTCAAGTTTGAAGACAATCAATTAGAAAATAACAAAGTTATCTAATAGCAAAAATCAGGGGAAAAAAATAAGCAAAATTTAGACATTTGACCTTGGAGGTCAAGGTCATTTATGAAAGAAGGACACATTTAGGCTTGTCTTCTTCCCAAGGTTGTTGTGGCCAAGTATGAAGACAAAACATAAAGAAGATTAAAAGTAATGATCACAGTTAAAGTTTGCTGACGGAAACGTCAACACCGACATGACTGTAACAATACCTCTATTCTTTTAATTATTTTTTTTTTATTTTATCTATTTTTTATTATATTTTTTTTAAAAGTCGAGCTTAACATGTTGTTTTCTTTAAAATCAGTCATTATAATTAATTTTTTATTAAAAAGAGAGAAAAAAATAAGAAATTGTATCAAGTATTTTTAAAATCACATTTTTTTCCGTATATTTTTCGTAATTATTTTTTGTTTTTATCATCAAAAATATAATTACCTTAAAATACATATTAAAACTGCATTTAAGGAACACAATTAATACAAGAATGAAAAGAAAGAACTTATTGCTAAGTTTTAACTGCCAAAATTCAAGTAATATAAAGTAAATTATAATTTTCATATTTTTGGCGGCCATCTTGGACGCCATCTGGAATTTCTTAGTCCGCCAGCACTTTCGGGGAAAATGAAATTCAATTTCGTAATCTAGGCACTCAACCGAACATTTTGGTATTTGAAAGCCTCTGTTTATGATCGGGGACCAGTTAGGTGTTCCTAAGCTTAACACATTTGCAGCACTATAGGTAGTTACGATAAACATTAATTTTGTCATTTGAACTCGATTTTTGGTGATTATGTGAAGATTTTCATGCATATCGTCGCCCTATTCTAAAAATGGTGTATCTACAATTTCCTCTTTTTTGGGAAAAAGGGGTTAAAGGTTCAAGACTTTGTAACTTTTATTTAATAACTCCTAACAGTGTGGACTTCTGGATTGGTATTATTTATGTCAACATGTGATGAAAGCACTTTGTTATATACCTTTATAATTTGCAGTAATTGAGAAAATAAAAAAAAATATTTGGAGATAGACCAAAAATGTTTATTTTTAGATAAAAAAATACTCTAAAAATGAGTTTGCGGAGATATGACAAAGTAAGGCTAAAATTGTAAATACTTTTTGAGTTAGCATTTTTTAAGAGTAATAATTTTACTATAGAATATTAGTAGATTTTTACATTCTAAAGAACATTTTCAGCCAGAGTGGTTGAACCGCTGACACTGAATCACTTTATCTTTGTAAATTACTATGTCAAAGTTTAAATTCATTCAAGTGATCTCCAACCTGGGCCTTTCTCGATAAAAACAATATAAAAGGATGCCATAAAAAAGAAAAACAAACATTTCACAAAATTTTTAATCAATGAACTTGCTAAAGCAAACTGACATATTTTGTACCATTATGAAGAATGAAATCATTGTAGCCATCTCTAATATTGTGATTAAAAGAATACATGTACATATACAAATTATATTACCAAGAACACTTTTTTTAATTCACACAATTAAAGTCAATATCACATGCATTCAAAGTCTCAAGTATTGTTTGTGGTTTAATATCAACGTATGAAAAATATCTGCTCAAGTTCTAAACAATCTTTCAAGATTGCAAAATCGTCGTTTTCAAGATTTTACATCCAGTGAATTTTGCGATCTCCCATATTGGTGTTTGTCCCACAAAGTAGATACTGGACATTCCATGAACAGGCTAAATCAAACCGAGCCGGCAACATTTTAGATCATGCCGTATTGTGCTTTAAGAATTCTGCTGTTATCTAATAAATATAATCATTGAAGACCCGGAGAACACTGAAACTCGCATGCATTTTAAAATCTATGTTTTGACAAGACAGTGGTATTCCGATCTTATTGGAATGTTAAATATCTAAATCTTTTGTGAATATTTTAAGACTCGAAACAATGATTTATCTGAAACTGATGGCAAGTCAAAATTTCCCCACAGACTTGATTTTGTTGATATAAAATTCCATAGTTTTGTGGAAGTTCTGCTAACTGCTGTCACAAGTTCTTAGAGACAACATTTCTGTAAGGACAACGTCTAATAATATAAGTAAGTCTGACCTGAAATGGACAAAATATTAACATTAACAATTAAACAACAACAATGTTCGATACTCCAAATAGTTCGTACGAATATCCGAATATAGTTATCCGAAATTATGTGATTGTCAAACTTTGAGAAATATATATAAAAGAATGATAATACGATGAAACAAATACTAATACAAAATATAAATTCACTTATAAAACGTATAGAAGCTAAAATATATTACTTACTTTCTTCAGAAATCATTTTTTAACTGTTTCTTTCCTAGTAAGCTGGCTGATTTAGATACGATTGTTGTTGTTATCACTGGAGTTAGAACAATTATATTGTCAGGCCCCTTCAGGTCACATGACATATATTTTATAACTTGATTGGCTGGCACGAAAGATTAGCCTAAAAGTGTTACATGAGTTGGAGATACGACGAAAAAAGGCTAACAGCAAAGCTTTCCATTGGACATCGAACAAAATACAGACGCTATATCTACAAAAGTATGACGTAAATCTTCACATGTTTTGTTTTGGAGATAGAACAAACTAATACTAGAATAAATGTGCAGTTATCTCATTTTTGGTAAAAATGGAGTTAGGACATTTTTAGAATAAGGCGACGATATGCAAAAGTTCGAAGTTCGTATTTTAAGCTTAAGACGATAAGGTGTTACCTTCCTGAACAAAGAAGATTTGCTGGCCCTGATTATTTAACACCTCGTATCTATTTCTTGTTTCAAATCCGGTCAGGACTGAAAATAAACGCATACCAATAATTAGAGAATTTATGAATTTAGTTTTATAATTGAAAAATGAAGGCATTGTGAAATAAATAATGAATTATATTTCGACGTTAAACAACAGAGACATGTTGTTTATAGATAGGTACGTTTAGTCGTTCTTTATAAAATAACCACTATATAATAAACTGGAATCTACTGGAATCTCGTAAGATGATTACATTTACTTCAAAGTCTTGAAGCGTCAGTTTTGATTCAACGCCTTTCATGTATTAAAACATTTTCCCCTTTTTTTATTAACTCACCTTCTAAAGCCTCTAGTCTCTGTTTTATTATAATTTGGTCAAGTCCGGCCAAATATTGTAAACTAGGAGGGAGTCCACTCACTGGCTGGGAGAAGCCCATCTGCACTATAATATACCATCAAACAGACGTAAAATTAGTAACTTCGCAAAATTAATGCATTAATTCTTGTTTTCCTGTATAATAAAACTTCCGTAACCTTAATTATTAATGGTTAAATTTAAAATGCATTCGAATATGATTGTTTTATTTTAAATCACGTTTGGATATGGTCACGGTTGATTTAAACGAACTTTAAAACTCGAACTTTAATACGAATTATAACTTTGTTCTTCATTGATCTATATACACGGGTATTTTACAAATAGGGGCGAACTGAAATAAAGAAAACAACAGAAACTAGATGTTAAACTTACTTTTCTGAGGTTGATTTAATATTGTTGATGTCATTCTTGATTTGTTTTTAATTGAGCCTAGCAACAATAAGATGTCAACTTATCTGAAAATATATACAGTAACTTTAAATCAAATAGCGAAAACAAATAACAAATAAAAGGTATTTTTGTTCTGCTTATGACGAGCAAAGTTTTGAACGTTGCTTAATTAGGCTCTCATGAAGCTTCTCACTATAAAAGAAGTTATTTAAAGTATTTAAAGTATGAGCAAGACGTGTTCAATGCTCTTTTGTATTTTCGTTATTGGGACTATGGAAGTTTCTGGTGACATATGAGAAAACATAGTCTTGGTCTGGGTAGGACTTGAATCCACTTTCCCTGGGTTAAGTGACAGAGAAGTTTAACATAACATAAGAAAAGATAACATAACATAATATTCAGATAAGTTTTTTCAATCGTATGCGAACAGCACATTGAATTAACAATTTACCAATAAACCTGCAACCCTAATTGTTCATCAGTTTTTTTAACAATTGTGTTTCCTTACAATTTTCCAGTATCAACTGTTGGTCAATCACCATTATAACAGTTAATCTTTGAAATGCAAAGTCAATTCAGCCAACTTGACAATGAAAAATTAAGTCTAATGTCATTTTAACTGTAATAATGAAAGTTATAGCATCTTTTCACAAAGGACATATACTAACATTATGTTTTGGGTAAGTGAAACATAAAGTAACCTATAGCGAGCCCTTCTGTACTTTGATTTGAACTTTGGCCCTCTGGTAAGAAATTTTTAATACATAAATGGATAATTAAAGATGTTAAATTTATGAAAAATCTATCAGTTGATTCATGAAGAGGAAATGTTTGGGAAAAACAAGTATTTTCTTTTAGTAGTGCCCTCAGTAGTAGTGTGTATCTCAGACCAAGTTGTTTAAGTGTGGATTTTAAAGCGAATGGTTGGCTCACATTGTATCTGGTAATTTGAGTTGGTTTTGGGTAGTCATAGATTTCGATTAATCTTTGCCATTTTTGGCTTTAGTTAGAGATTTTTCTGTTTTATATACATGTACTAGTACTAAAGACACTCTCTTAGAGACATAGATCACTTGTCTAAATTAAATAATGCACATTTTCCATGTTTTGTGATAAATGAATGACTTACCTGTAGTATTTTATGTTATTTGAAAATGGTACCAATTAAGATGGATTGGGGCCCTAGCAAAACATCCTTTTTATACCTCCGTATCAAATGATTCGGGGTTTAATGTTTTGGTATGTCTGTCTGTCTGTATTTTTGTCTGTCCCGAACCTTTAAAATAGCTCATTAAATACAAAATGTCATTGAAACTTGATATATACCTAAACGAGATCCACAATCCCCGCATCTTTTAATATTGTTCCGAAACTTATAGCTTGCTCATAAAATAGAAACACTTCTTTATACGAATTTTCAACTTTCATATCATATGTGCATGTGCCTCACTGAGTTCTACAACTCTACCTATTTTCAGGATACTATATGAAAATGCACATGATTTATTTGTTGACAGATAAAAAAAATATAAAAATGTTTGGTAAAAACCAAACATCACTATCATTCCGTTAACCGTTAGTTTCAGCCAAATTACAGTTATACAGTCATGCATGCTCTTTAAACCCACTACTATCTCATATATGTAGGGTATAAGATAAAATGCACTTTAATATATGACAATCAGTTTATTACAGTCGTTGAAATAATCATTCGTTTATACAGATCAAATAATAATGACATAATTTTATATGAAAGGTAAAGGTCAAGTTTTCCCGAGTACCGACGAAGTTTGATTGACCTGTTGTGACTAACTCAGGAGTGTGGCGTTAAAAAGACCCGTTTTGTTAGACATGATGCCTTCTGACCACCATCGGACGAACAGGTTAGAGGTGAAAAGACGCTGCTAATGTGTATATAGCAAATCCGCAGATATTCTGACTCGAGAGGGTTCGTCCCGGCGGTCAGTGTAAATAAACACACAAATACACCCATATATGTAATAAACAATACCAGAGACATACCAGTAAGCCTAGCTTTACTATATACAAGTTTTCTGTGTATCTTTCACTCACAATTATTAATGACAATTTGAACATATACATTGTACACTACAAACATTATTTACTGGCTAAACCATAAGCAGATATATTATGGTGCAAACATACCGAAGAAAACGTATACAGACCTGTACAAATTATAATATCAAATCACATACACAAAATATGTCTTTTCAGTTAAGATCAGTTTCGAAAGCTTTTAATAAATAATTATATTTCCAAATAAATATTTGTTCTAAAATTTACGTACTTTGACCACTGAGCTAGATTTTCCCCTACCACGTGATTGTATAAAGTAGCGTCAATGTGTGACTAACTGGACGAGATAATTTTATCTTGCATTGTATTATTATCATTGATTTCCCGCCATTAAACAATCATAATTACTTCGTTAATGTCCGGCAGATAACGACTTTAAGTGTCTATTGAAGGTCTTATATCTCTATTAGTGTAAAATGTTCGTCAAATAACGCCTCTTAAAGTGTTAAATGATCTAAATATTTCGTCATTTTTGGTGTCTAATGTTCGGCAGATTACGACCGTTTTCGTGTGTTATTTTTGGCAGATTACGCCTCGTTTAGTGTTAAATGTTCGGCAGATTACGCCTCTTTTAGTTTCTAATGTTCGACAGATTACGCCTCTTTTCGTGTTTAATGTTCGGCATATTACGCCTCTTTAAGTGTTAAATGTTCGGCAGATTACGCCTCTTTTAGTGTCTAATGTTCGACAGATTACGCCTCTTTTCATGTTTAATGTTCGGCAGATTACGTCTCTTTAAGTGTTAAATGTTCGGCAGATATTACGCCAGTTTTAGTGTTAAATGTTCGGCAGATTACGCCACTTCGTGTTTAATGTTCGGCAGATTACGCCTCTTTTAGTGTTAAATGTTCGGCAGATTACGCCTCTTCGTGTTTGATGTTCAGCAAATTACGCCTCTTTTAGTGTTAAATGGTCAGCAAATAACACCTCTTTGATTGTTAAATGTAGTCCGATCTTCAAGTATCTTATGTTCGGCAGATTTCGCCCCTTTGAATGTCTAAAACCCCAGTCACACTAGAGCTTACGATTACTTGCGACCACCGGCGACTTGTAAAACTGACGATCATCAGCGATTGTCTGCGACCGAACCATTTTTGCACAGATAAATTTACTTTTGCGAGTATCGTAAGACAAGTCATCATTGACAATCGCACGACAGGTCATAAGTAAACGCACGATGGTCTCAAGATTGCCTGGGATTACTTACGACTAACCGTGACATAACATGCGATCACCCACAACTTGTCGTACGACCATCACGCGATTACTAAAGACTACTTAAGATTATCAGTGACTAGTGGCAATTTGTAAAGACTGTCGTAAGATTGTCGCAATTCCGAACGATCATCGTGCGACAGCCTTAAGACCTTATAAGATCACTAGCGACCTATTTGATCGCAGAGAGGTTTTTCTGCAAGCTCAAAAACCTCTCTACGACTGAAATTGGTCGTGGGACCTAAATAAGATAACCTGCGACTGTCAAAGATCACCGATGACCGTCGTAAGACGTTTTAAAGATTGTCCGCGACCAGAGGTCACTGGTGATCGTGAACTGGTTTTCACTGGTCGTAAGCTCTAATGTGACTGGGACTTTGTTATCAAGTAAGAGTGGCTACGACCTGGTGCTAAAAGAAAGATCTTGTTTTAGCATGAAAAGTCGAATTTTGTCAACTTGAAATGACCCAGAATATGTCGATTTTCTAAATAATTATTTCACTGAAAACTATGCATCTTTCAAGAATTTTATAAACCGAAATAAACAACGGAGCATTTGTATTTTTACACCAAAAGTAAAACGTATTTATGATAATATTTGTCTTTGACAGTTACAGCTTTTTAAATATGTTCCTTTCTTTAAATAAAAAGTATCAGTATAATTATAATCAACAAAGGCTGTCAGAAGGACAACGTGCTCACAAGAGTTTGGATAATGTAGAACTTTCAAAAAGGTCATAATACAGTCAAAATCCATGTTATTGTGTCCTTTGACTATGCACTTCTATCACTCTCTCAAATTAGCATGCGAAGTTTCAACCCATTCCCGTTAGTAGTATTGGAGGTACGAAATTGTACGCAAAAACTTAACCACGCTAAAGCGTGAGTGAGTACATTAGCTCTCCCTATATTCTTCCGATAGTCAAGCTTAAATGAACACGAATGGTAAAGATATGTCACTTATAATAAACTATATAAAGTCAATTATTGTTTACATATGGGTCGTCAAACTTTAAAACAAATTTATTAAATATTGTAGTCATTTTTCTGAATTAGAAAATTTTGATCTTCTCGGTGGAGGAAGTGTGGATTCTTTTGTGTTTACCGGTAAAATAATTTATGAATAAAATGCTTAATCATTTGTTTGTTAGAGCAAAAATATCCAATCAAACTAGAAGAAGAAAATAAAAAATTGATTATATAAAATAATTATTTATTAAATGTGAGCAAAATGTCTTTGTTTACATCTTGTTCTTACATAAATAGACAGAAATATATAGGATATGCAATAAAATAAAAAAAACTATACACATAATCTATGATATAAACTAAAAAAATACATGTAATTTACATACATTTTTTGTATATACAAAATTATATCTCGTTTAAAAGGGTTATCAATAAAATCAATGACAATGTAAAAGATAAAGATCACATAATCTATTCCAAATAGAGCTAAATAATTATACAAGTGTTAAAGTCTTGTGTTGATATTCTACAAGAAAGTTAATTTATTCAATGCAAACTTCTTTGTATAATGCGTGAATTACGCAAAGAATGTTATCGCAGCAATAAGTATGCTGCAAGAATCACGCAATGTCCAGTTGTTATACAGTATCATGCACAATTAATATCCAGCACCTCCGCCATTGTTGTTTTTCTGTTGCTCAAACACATAGAACTCCTGAAAAATGTGAGAAAACAAATAGTTAATTCCTTTCAAAAAAAAGAGAGATAAATATAGCATGATTGGCTTACAACAGTGGCTACAGTGTATCATTGTCAACCATTAACACCATTAAAATTTCAAGTAATGATAAACATAGCATGAAGATTGTGAGAAAGTTGATTACATCAATACCTACAGTATAACATTGTCAACCATAGAATCATAGCAGACGAAAACGAGCATTTCCTTGTAACATGTTACTTCTTTAAAGGGGAGAAAAATGAAACAGAAAAAAACAAGGAAAAACAACAGAAATAAACTGTTATTCACTTGACAGTACAGTACAGTCACGGATTTATATTACATGTATATAAATCCATGGTACAGTACAGTTTAGTACTTTACTCTCACAAACAGACTCAGTCAAATCGAATCTGTAATTATCTCCCCTTTTCTAAAGTTTGATTTGAATATGAATATTATGTCAACTTTGTAAAACATTTATAATGTATATGAATATGTCTAATGATGAAATATCATAACTTACAGCCAAGAAAAGAGCTCCAATCAACAACGCCTTACATTCAACTGTCATGTCTGCTGGAACTGTAAAATATATCCGTTACATTAGACACACGTAAAAATAGGATAACGTATAAAATAAATATCTGAACATTTGTTATTCTATTTTAAGTATATCTGTTCGAGAGAAATACAGTAACATTTCAGTAAGATACAGTTTATATCAAACATTGTATATCTCAATCACTGTGTATATCAAACACTGGATATCATTCACTGTATATATCAAACACAACATATTATTAACAGTGAAATTATGCAGGGTTTCCGTCCAATTGTAGATATAATAAGATATTTCAAACTGAGGTGTAATTTCTATTTCCTTTATCAATTTCTAGCTATATACTCGTATGAAAATTTGATTTTGATTCATAAACAAGTATGCTGGTATGACTGAGTTCTCGACTATTCTCAACGCTTGATGGTAAAACAAGATGGATAATGTAGAAATTTCTATGTGAAAATGGTCAAAGTCTTGTCAAAATCCATTTTAGAGGTATTGGCATTGGAGAGTGACCTCATATTATGCTCTCAAATAAGTGTGTGCGATTTCAACCCATTGCCAAAAGTAGTTTTGGAGATACGAACTTGAACGCCAAAACTTACCGACACAACGCCTGTGTAAGTACACTAGCTCTTTTTATTCTTCGGATAATCGAGCTTAAAACTATTGTTTGTTTTATGCAGTTTTATTTGAATTAAATGATAACATTGTTACATAGTTTACAATGCTAATTAAAATGATCATGGATTAATCTACAATGAAACAAAATAACTGTTTAAAAATAAAATAATTATACCGCACAACATCCATAAAGCCTACTTACAATTTCATGAATTTCCATACTTTTATAATACATTCTACAGACACAGATTATTAGTTTATTTAAAGATCCTGTATGTTTTGTGATTGATATTGTAACCACACTTGCAAAAAATCATATATATACATTGTATATAGTTATGCAAATAAAACAATTTTAAAACATCAAAGAATATGTAAAATGTGTACTGCAAATATTTGTGCACATTATTTTAATTAATAAATTGCATGCATATATTTCTTATTTGAAAATTTGACTTAGAATTTATAGAAAATAAAGTTCTAATTACCTCCCTTTACTTACGTTAAATGTTAAATTGGGTAATATATTTATAAATAATGCTTATTTGAACTTACAATATTGACAAATCTTAATTTGAGCATCAAATTTATGATATACCATGAAAAAATTGTGTTACAGGATCTTTAAATTAGTAACTTACAAGTCAAGCAAAACTGATCAGCGTCCGTAAATGTATCCACACAACAACCTCTCCATTGCTTGGCAACATTACCCACTTGAGTAGTTAATGACGGATCAGTTATCTGAAAGTAAAATGGTAAATTTCGTAAAGCAAGATTCTAATATTTTTATGAAAGAAAAAAAAGCAACATTTATGGATGTTAAAAACTTTTATGGATGTTAATTCTAAAATGTACCTGATTATATTACCTTTCAAGAGATTGGGAGTACCTGCAGGCAATTACCATAAAGTAAATGTCAAGCAGGAATTTCATTGTGGCAATGCTCTCTGAATGCCGGATATATTTCAACTTGGTGCGGCAATTACAGCAAGGCACATTGTCCCGAATGGTACACATATTTTGTATCTATAAACTTTTTGAAAACTTATCTGTTGTTGAATGAGCGACCACATAATTATTGTGATGAAAAACACACCTAAGGTCCCTGAAATAGGGTAGAAGCGGCTGGGCAGTACGATATTTCAAAGGTGTCTTATGGTTGATCACTCGTGTATTGTTTCCTTTTTTTTTTACTTTTTTTTCGTATAATTTACCTTCATGTTCATAAAAACATGATATCATCATTGTTTTGCACTTATATCAATAAATGAAATATAAATTCAACAAAAATTAACGAATCTTAACTAACCAAGACGCTGGCACGAATAATTCAGACGGTGTGACGGCACTCTGTGCAGCTCAATCATGAAATGTATGATGGTTTTCATACCTCACTACACCATGCCTTGCACAAGGAACGCAAGCTCATATTTTTTACTCATGTGCTAGTCCGCAAGGATACTTTTTCTTTTATTCAGTCGATAGCTAAGTGCAACAATACTACAAATTTTTATGATCAAGTAGCCAGAAAAATGTTATATCTTATATAGTGGCCAATTTGAATTTTGTTGAAGGGTATGTATTATAAGAATCTTACACTGGCTGCCGGTACAGACCGGAATATCTAGCTCGAGGTTAACTGTTTACGGCGGTAACGAGGCTCGCGCGCGTCAATGACGTCATTCAAAGCACGCGACTTGTCTTACATGGGGGGTGTAAGATAGAGTTTTCTAGCACCGGTGTAAACGGTAGATAATCCTGTCTGATATGCAAGAAACATTATTCTTGCATCTCAGACTCAGGGTTATCTACCGTTTACACCGGTGCTGGAAAACTCTGTCTTACACCCCCCATGTAAGACAAGTCGCGTGCTTTAAATGACGTCATTGACGCGCGACTTTTATGAATGAATCACGTTCTTAGGATGACGTCATTTTTCCGTTATGAATGAAGTTGTATGTTCATACGCTACTATAAGAAAAAAGTGCGTAATGAGAATATCAGTTTTCGTAATTTCTGTTCCGAAAGAAATTGACATGTAATATGCAAGAAAAAGAATCAAACACCAGCTGTTGGTACAGACGGGAATATCTAGCTCTCGGGTAACTGTTTAGCGGAAACTCGGCAGAGCTAGATATTCCAGTCTGTACCGGCCGCCGGTGTAAGATTCTTATATACTTACAGGAAAGTTGATGTCATCAGTACATCCACAGACACATTGGCATGGACAACATGGTCCCCACAGGGTAAACATATGTTTATCCGAGGCATCATACACTTTCATGTGAGCTTTGCATTTAGAATCTCTGTAAGTGAAAATATAAAAAGTTTTAAAACTGGAAGAGAAACCTATTAAGTCTAACTGATTAAATCAATGCAATCTATCCAACTGTAGATATAAGGGGCATATAACATACATCTACGTATAATGCATAACCCTGTAATGTACGCGGTTTCTGTGGTCGTCTACATATAAACCCAGACAGGATCAAGATCAGGATCAAATTTAAAAACTCAAATATTCTCCATTGTATATCCTCATAGATTAACTATCTAATAATAACTTGATAAAATTCCACTTGAAATGGCATGTTTTTGAAATTTAAGAATAATTTTATTGTTATCTTGCAAGATATGGGCATTTTACAGTTGACCCAAATATAGATCTTGATCCTAAAACTGATTCTAATTTTGATCCAATTATTTCTAATTTTGTTTTGTTATTCATTGATTTTATCCAAAAATAGGTTTGGTTCTTTGAAAATCAGTATTTTTTTTACATTTTGAATAAGTACCATTTTAATTCTAGGAAAATAGATCATTTTTAGTTCTATAAAACAATGAAAATAAAATCAGGATCATTTCATCCTGATCCTGATCTTTTCTTAGTGAACACGGGCATGTATTGTAATTTGTGTATACGCTGTGTAGGCTATAAGTTGTACATTAACTGGTTTCCAATGGTGACAATATTTATCTTACATCTTCATGTATATGACAAGCTATATTCTACCTTTAGCATCTGTATTACATGATAACTAATCTATGGTAATCAATGAATCAAATATTTACCCAGTCCTAACACTACCCAATTGTCTGCCCACTGGAGATTCAACCGTGAACTGCATGTTACAGCACCCCTCACCACACCAACAACAACCCGTGCAGAACTTAAATTCACGTCTGAATTGCATCACCTCCTGTTGGAAAAAGGTCGTCAAACATTAAATTATTTACAAACATAATGTCGGATTAGAATATATTTCGGGATAAGCAAATCTTTCTTATTTTCATTATGTCATTGCTCATTATTACCTTTTGCTGCAACAAGTGCCACACGGCTGAATATCTATGTTCGAGCATGTGGACTACAAGGTATGAGAAGCAAATACAATACAAGCAGTTTACAGATGAAAAACAAAATTAATACATTAATATATAAGCTAGAAGACACAACAATCGCAGCACAAAATGTCACCTTTAACAATATATATAGGTCTAAAATTATATTTTTCGTCTTCCAGAACATTTCTATAAATGTAAGACTGTAGAAAGTTACGTCTTGTATTATTTACACAGACCCTACTTTTTAAATAAAGATTATGGTAAAAACTAATGCAATTTTCTATATTTTTCATAAGGAAATGGTTTACTTAGTATACTACCATGTTTATATGCTAGAAGTATTGACTACTTAATAATATTTAAATTGTGTGGTATATATGTTTAAACTTGAAATCGCCATAAGCAACCTGTATGAACGATCAATTCGAGAAGACTTTACCCTCTACGTTAATTAATGCCCCAGAGAGGGTTATGTACAGTACTGGAAAAAGAAGACTGTTTCGGATGATTGTGTAACGAATAAAGAAGTAACTCTATTCTAGGACAAACAAATGGGTGTTGAACATGCAAGGTGCGAAACAGGTTTAAAAGTCACATGTGTTTTAGGCTTATGAACAGTGAGGGTGCCGGACTCGCGACATGGACACTAGTATATTATATACTAAGAATATTCGACCAGACCAAACCCCTGCCCCTGTCGCATAAACTTAATATGGAAGGTAGTGGTTTCTAAGTTATATACCTGACTATTGTTATCGGTCATATGAAGTGTTAAACCTCTGTTCATTGGACAAAAACAACGCTCGCATAAACTCGACTCTAAAAGAGAGAGAAAACAGTTAACTCAATTAAAACAAACTAAGGTGTCTTTCTTGAATGTCTGGTATTATTCGCAGATTGATTTCTTCCATGGTCTGATTTAAATGACAATACTTTAAAACAAGGTCAGATGTCTCGGTTCTTTGCACCTTGATATACCAAACATGTCAAAGAACCTTTCAATTTTGCTGTAATATAGAGAAACGCTATATCTAATGAAAGTTTCTGCACAAATTCTACTAGGAAGTGAAATAACTAGTATATTTCTATGTATGTATGAAAGCACTTACATGAAATCATAATATTTAAAATTGTACCCTGTAAAATGTGTCAGACCCTCAAATAAAAGCAGTATTGGCCGTACACTAATAGACTCTGTGTCTCTAAAAATAGTTGATTGTATGTAATATTACCTTCTTGTACAAAGAATATCTGTTGACCTTGATTATTTAACACAGCATATCTATTTCTCGTCTCAAACCCAGTCAATACTGAAATAAATAATGACCATAAATTTCTATGTACGTTCACATCATTTCTAATACATTCAAGTTAAGTATTTTTATATGTACTAGCTAATTTTTGAATAGTTTACATTAAAGAACTTTACAATACATGGTATCGAAAAAGGAAAGCTACTCCTTACAAAACAATAGTTGAATGTGTAAAATAAGATACAAGAAACGAGGGTAAACGCTCTTTATTTTTCCATTTCATTAATTTTTCTGAGGAATCAGATTTTTAATAATGATTTAAAAATATTTGTTATATAAATCCATTATAATATCAATTTGAAACACATTTATAGTAATCATATTTTTATCATTATAACTGAGTCCTAAAGTTACATATATTTATCATAAACATTGACCAGCTGCAACTTTAGTAAAAATCATATTTGATGATAGATTTAAGATAGAAAATGTTATTACTCAATGTTTTTTTTAAGTATTTTGTCTCTGCCGTTTATCATGTTGTTGGTGAATATATGTGAAGTTCTTACCTTCGAGTGCCTCTATTTTTTGTTTGACAATAATTTGATCAAGACCGGCCAGATATTGTAGACTAGGAGGGAGGCCGCCGCCTTGTTGTACAACGCCCATTTGCACTATAATGTCAAAATAATATACACTGTACATGATATTATAGCTACTAATAGCCCTTTAACGACCATATGTAGATACATTTATTTCTTAGGCAATTGTTTAAAGTACCAATGAACGTTTACGTGGAATAAGGCTCAAATTAGCCCAAAGAATGTTGTCACAGCGTACGATTATCTGACTTTTCAACCATACCATATTATATATATACTGAATATTTTTTAACAACGATCAGTTAATTATTGCGATGACCTGATTTTAAAGTTGAACGACCCCATGTTCTTTATAAAAAAAACTTAAGGCGTGTAATATGATATAGAAGAGGTCACAGAATTAGTCAACTGTTATGATTTATGTGAGTAAAAAAGAACGCAAATATAAATCGGAATAGCCGTATACTACATGTTTGGCAAGATAATACAATATTCATTCTGTACAAGAATAATGATTATTTCTTTCTTATTCTATTGTGACCTACTATATCGGAAAGGTCAAACTGAAGTGGACATCCCGCGAGTGGTTAAACTAGTAAAATGTACCACACTATTGACATAACTTTTAAACTTGGCAAACAGAAGAAAATCCATAATACGAGGGGGACTTTAAACATGTCAAAAATACTTTATACAATGTACTATATTTAGTTATAATCGGATTAAACATATACATAATAGTTATATAATAGTTCTGATCCTTCAGAAACAGAACTATGAAAAATATTCGCTGATCTGAATATGGTTTACAATGTAGTTTAAATGTAAATATTTTACAGTTTATGTGTTTTATATAAAAATACATAATCATTAGTGTAGACTTTGAATAACTTACTTTGTTGGGGTTGATTTGATATCGGAGCAGACATGGTTATTTCCTTTTTTCGGTTCCAGCTGTGGACAACTTCTCACCAGTCTGAAAAAATGCAAGTTCACGAGTAAAAAAAAAAACATTTTAATTTTGAAAATGAATAATTCCAAAATACCCGTATGAAAGAAATATGCTTTTATTTTTTTTTATAAAAGCAAATGGTACATGCGTTTCCTGCATTTAAGATAATTATGGCATCACAATATTTCATAAACAGAAGAATAAAATTCATCTATTATTAATGGCGCCATGCAACCAGTGCATTTATGCCCTGTGCTCGTAATCCGCACTGAATTCCGTTTTATATTTTATGCATGCAAAGGTTTAATAAGCAAGCTAAGGAACAAATTAGCAGCAACAAGTTATTATAAAATGTCTCAGATAAATTAAGAGCAAATATTAACGGACGTATACTATAAACAGGAATAAACAAATCATTTAGAGATCTGATCACGCCGGCATTTTTAGAGACATAATTCCGAATATAATGTACAATCGAGACTGCCCGAGCGACCACCTGATTTCAACGAATCTCTGTCTTATCCGACCTTGTTTTAGTCAGCCCAACATATTTCCCTATATATTAAATGGTCTGAATCACACGACTTCCTGTCATATGTGACAAGCGACCATAATTGTCTGGCCCCCTGATATAACAGACGTTGCCAATATATGAACAAATTCTCAAAGACTATGGTTTATAACAGAGAAGTTTTTCTTTAAAAGGTAATGTATATATTCTACTATAAGTTTTTGACTCTGATGAAAAGATTACATCTTAAAATTAATATATTTTCATTTTAAATATGAAAATAGCACGAATCAAGTAAAAAGATGATACTATCACCATCATTGAAATACTAGTACATGTACTTTAAATGTTTTTTAAAGTGTGTTTTTTTTCATACAAAACTTGAGTTGAATAATGTATCTCAAAGTGTTCTTTTTTTCCTTTCAAAACCCGAGTTGAATAATACAGACCCAGCAAGTATAAATTAAAGTTGCATAAATGCAAAGACTGTGTCTTAAAATAGCCCGCAATTTAAAATTGAAACTGATATATTCATAATACTTTAAAAAAAATAATCAGAAATCCTTTAACGTTGCCGTATATACATGTAAAACTTGATCACTGAAAAATAAACGTACCTGTTTAAATCCTCAACTTGTCACAAGTGATGAATATTTGGGGTATAAAGTAAATACGAAGTTTTGAAATATCTTGTGAAATAGTCCGTGACAAAGGAACTATAAATTAAACACTACAGGAATATGAACTATTGAAAAATAGCCAATGCCCTAGAATTCGATCTTTACCTGAATATCACAAGGTTTTGAGTCACGCTCAATTATAAAATCAATATTAAGTTTAATATTTAAGTAATTTAGTGCGTTTACAACCATAAGTTACGCTAGACGTCAATGTAGACCAGTTTTTCAAACGTTGAAATACACGACGTTTATTTTTGTTGTACTCCATGGTTGATTTGCGTAGAAATGCTTCATAGATGGGTTCGAAAATATGCAATTTGAATAGTTTACAGATTTAAATCAATTGTTTTACTTTCAAATAAGAAGAACAATTTATACATAGCATTCACTGAAAATGTCTACGAGAAAATGTGTATTCAACGTTACATGTCATTTGCCGTAACAGATTAACATTATTGACGTCAGAATACAACGTTATAGCTGGAGCAACAGAAATCGTTTACAATATTTAAAATAATAGAATGATATGCACTAATAAATATATAAAAGATACTCTTTTTGATAAAACTTGAATAATACCATTGCTTACTGATTTAAATGTATGTATGAACTTGCAATTACCACAATACCTCAGGTAATAACTACATATTAAAACGCGCACTTTCGTTGAAAATACGTGTTATCAAATTTTACGCTTGGCTATAGCATTCTGTGTCGAAAGTGAGAATGCAAAAAAAAAAAAAAAAAAAAAAAAAAATAATAAAAATAAAAATAAGCAGATATTTGCCAATTCCGACAAATCTGTAATATTATATTGATCAAATATGCAAAAATAATTTAAGCCACAATTTAAGATTGACAGTGAATATGCCCCAAAATTCATGCCCTTGTTTTGTTAGACAGTCTGAGTGTGACCCTGACCCCTTTGATAACAAAGGTGCTTGTGGCATTGATTTGACCTAAAATGTGTTTAATGTTGTTATTCATGCAATGACATATCCATATATTAAAAAAATATATTGTATTGTTATAGTCTATAACAATTTAACGATAATTTTTTCCCCTTTTTTAATTTTTTTTTTTAATTCATGGATATTTTGTTGCATAAATAACAAGGTGTTAAACACATTTTAGGTCAAATCAATGCCACTAGCACCTTAGTTTGATAAGAAAACACTGGCATGATTACTTCATAAAATTTCTCTAATATTAGCTTTCCTGATTGATCTAGTATAGTGTGTGTATATATAGAAATAATGATAATGATGTATGTACTTTAACTACAACAAATAAATCAATATCTAAACTAAACGTTCACAATTATATGTACCACATGACCTATATGTATCCTTGTGCGTTTCAAAAAATAGTAACATAAAATTTGAACTATTTTAATTGATGAATTTTGACATCAGATTTGCGCTTAAATAACCAGGTAGAAATAGAAATAAAATTGGTCAAATGGCAAAAAGTCACAAATCTTTTTAAATAAAACCACGATCATATATGTATACATGTGATTTTTTTTATCATAAAGTAAATTACAAGTTTTGCAGCTCAAGTGCGGCTAAGATGAGTGCAAATCAATAAAACATAACAAGTTTCGACATGGATAACATAAAGAATCAGTAATCATGTATTTGTGATTTTATGCTGATTTATTTTTTTTGTTTAAAAAAAGTAGCAAGTGTACATACCAGGTATCTTTAATCCAGTGACGCGTATAGCTCAGCCTATCGATTTAATTCACCGTGTAAAAGTACTTTGAAAAGGAAATAGTCCGTGACAACCACTGTAAACACTCAAAAGCGTTGATCTAGCTTTTGACCTCTTTTCTGTACTGATGGAAAGCCTGATACAGTTGCGTCCCCTTTCTTGAAAGATATTATGTGTAGTTTTGTACAGACATATTTGTTTTTCCAGTGACATTTATATTGAAATCCACTTATCTGATAGAGAGGGCATGTTGGGATCAATGCAATAAAAAAATAAAAAAATAAAAAAACGTGTTTAAAATAGTATGTTAAGTAGATTATGCATGCACTTATATCAACATAATTACCTTAAATATGTCTTAATATTTCAACTAAATTTTGCAATACCTCGTGGCTTTAAACAAAACAAAAAAAAAAACATTTCTGAAACTATTGAGGAATATTAAAGAATTACAAACGATTTCTTCCCGTCTGAATACAAATTTACACTACCTCTTGTGTTATAAATATGAGCGGCAATTTTATAAATGATATACATTATATAACCATACATTAATTTAACATATACTTAGATATTTTTTGGTGATATTTTATGCGATAATTTTCAAGCATATCTTAAATAAAGGTGTCAAATGAGGGGTTTGTGTTTATTTTCTCAACCGAAGAATGTTAAAGTGGTGGTATATATGAGATTATAATTCTGAAATGAATTCATTTGAAATGTTTTATAAGATGTACTAGTGTAGGTCGTACGCTACTATGACCAGTGTGCATGAATCATGAAATCTATTTTCAGAGAGACGAATTTGTTACCATGGTCCCTGATATAACTAATGTGATTTATAATTATCTATATACTTTATCCAATGGTCGGATATATTAAAAAGAGTTGGTGTTTTTAAAGGCACATTATACCTCAATAATCAATTTAACTCTTGAAAAATGCCAACCATGTGTTTAATTGTTTAATAATGTTTTAATAATGAGGTAAGAGCATGTTAGATGCTTAACAGCTGTAGAAAGTAGCACTGAACATGCAGTACTGTGTCGCAAAGGTTGCGAAATGTAAACAAAGTAGTATTTTGACTTCCGTACAAAATACGTATTCGCTACAATTATACAAATTGCCAACTAAGCAAAAGAAGCAAGTATTGGTTCATATATATGGACAATGATTTTTTGAAACTCTAACACGATTCCAAGAAAGAAAAGTTTTTTTCAGAATTCAATTTCTGAGTCATAATGCGCCTCCGACGAAAGTCAAAAATGTTTTAAGTTGTCTTTAATTATATCATATTCTATGATAATAACATATTCATTTATAATGCCAGGTATAACATAACATTCCATCATACAAACTTTCTGATTTAAGAACTGTTGTGCCATGAAAACGGTTGATTTTCTAAATTTTGCTTATGTTGCCTGTTCAGTACAGTTATAGTGATTGAAAGTTAAAATACTACTTTCTTACACTTTGCTAGATAGAAGAAATGATAAAAGAAATAATTTTACAGTACTCGATTCCCCAGGTGATAAGCATCTATATAAATGGCTCTTACAGTATTATTTAAAGGTTGTAAAACTCATGTTGGCCCTTTCTAAAGAAGGATGGCGCGTACCGTGCCTTTAAAGAATAACTTTCATGTGTTCTTTTAATATAAAATGGTAACTCATATTCTCTTAAAAAATGCAGTCATGGAAGGCCTTTAATATTTACAATTATGATGTATGAGGGGTGGTTTGTACAACTTTACTTATGATCACATTTCATAACTAAAATATGTTCCCTTCCTCTTCAATTCACGTATAATGAATTCTTCACGCTTTCATGAACAAAATCTAGATTGTTAATTTACATTCCAGCGGATCCATATACCGTCCAACATCAGTGAAACATTGAGCACAAAACCTTGTTACAGCATAATGTAAACAATCAAAGTGGTTTCTTACAAATATAAAAGAGAAAATCTTATTTCACTGGGCATTATAAACATTGTTTGCTTGCAATAAAACGCACAGATTCTTACATTTCTAGGGGATTTCCTTTTTCCTTTTATACATACATGCATGTGTCCATAGTTAACTTTTACATACATACGCACGCACGCACGCACGCACGCACGCACGCACACACACACATACATATATATACATACATACATACATACATGCACACTGTCACAGATAAAAAAAAAACATGGAATAAAAAAGTAGTTTCACTTTGTGTTTTATTTTACAAATGACCAAAACATATTTTATTTAGTATAAACATATAATATATGCTAACATGGCATCAAATGTAAAATAATAAAACAGTCGTGAATTCCACTCGATTTGAAGTGCTATCAGATCATTAAATAAATGTTTGCGATAACAAGAGCTGTCATTGAGACAGTGCCCGACAATAAGAAAATGGACATTACTCTGTAAAAAGTTAACTCAGGGTTATAGAAACTGGCCGATCATGTAAGGTATTCACAGTAAACAAGTTTGTAAAGTCATCATAGTTTTGAAGATATCAACAAGCACGCAAAAACTTAACCAATGAGTGAAGGCGACGCCAGGGTGAATGTAATAGCCCCCCTCCCCCCACATTTTTTCGAATAGTCAAGAACTTGAGTAATGTAGTGTTCACACCTATAATAACATGTTAATATAACATGACGTGTCATATATTTCCAGGCTTAAAAATATGATAAAACATGACAAAATGAACGCTTCTTAAATGAAACAAATAAAAAAAGAAGATGATATAAACATAAAGAAATCTTAAGCTCAAAAACACAAAATAAACATGGGCAAGTTAGTCTGGCTCTATACTGTAGTGGTGGCAAAGACTTATCGCTTTGTGATCCAGTGATTTTAAGGTCAACATCATCAATAAATCATAATTCTTCGACCATAGCTAGACTGTAACATAAAGTGAGCATTCAAAATAACCTGTACATATATATTTACATTATGATTTGTTCCTCAAAATATACATGTAAACATGGCATATAAACATTTATAAAACATATTTTAACTTGTGTGAGCCATTGAACTAAATTGTATCAATCTATCAAAATATGCATATTCAATAAGCTTGTAACGTTTTAAACATAACTATTTGGTGTCAAAACAGAGACTTTTCTGTATACAATCTTCAGATCAGTGTGTTGGTCATTTTTACTTCTGTTCAAATCTCAGATAATCCTGTGAAATAACAAAGCAACGATTTTATTCCAGCCTTGTAAAATAAGAACAGTATCACATACACATGTATAAACAATTTATAATATCAAAATAATGCAACAGTCACTTATAGTGCTGCAAATTCACAGGGTAAAATGACACCGAAGTGGTCTATGTCAGTCAACAGCAAGTTTTATATACCAAATTGTTCGTCTTGGTCTGTAGTTTCCGGAATGAATATTCATCTGGTTCAAGTCCGATGCGTAGCTTAAAAATCCAAGATGGCGTCAAAGATGGCCGCCAAATCCCTAAATAATCTAGAATATTAAATTTGCTCATATTTTGTTTCCGCTTTTGTATTTCAAGTGAAATTTTTGCAAGAAAGATATCATTTAAAGCGTTTTATACGAAGAGATTTAATTTTATTTGAGAAAACAGATTGCTTTTTGCTTTTTTTATATGTAATTAAGCAAATAATGCTAAACTTACGGGTTTTTGCTATGATACTCTTGTCTTAGCTTAAACAGAGAAATATTTATTACTTATTTTGATATTCCACTATTGTAATGTATTCATGAGAGTAATGCTTATATGCATTCATATCATATTTTAAGAAATCTTTCTTTCTAATTATGCAGTAAGACATATAAAATGAGAGGTGGTACATTAAAATAGTTTTTCAATGTAAGGTTGTAACTGGTACTTATTTGTTCTATATCAATTATTTCCCCAAATTTTGTGTTTCTGTCAAATTATAGCTTCTTTAGTGCAGTCCATGTAACTGATTAACATAATAAACCAGGAATATGACAATTTGCTTCTGGTTATTTAATGAATTATTGTTCAAATCGTACCCCACCCACTATGAATAAAAATCTTAAGAAACTCTGACCCCTCGATTACACTGATTATATGGAGTGACAATATTTACGTAAGTTAATAAACATAAGGTGATTTTCAAAGTGACATACTATTACAGGAATCCTGTCAGATCTAAAAATCTGTTCAAAAATGTGTTACCAATTTAATAAGCATGATTTTGTTGTAAGTTCACCTAAGGATTTGAAAAGTACAATGTATGCAAAACAACCTCTGCTCATTTATTTATATGTTACACACCTTTTTATGTCAAATAAAATGTAATGTATTTTTTAAAGTTTTTTAAATTGACAAAATAGTCATTTAAAAAGTTTGATATTTTATCTACATATATCATTATTCTGTTGACCTTCGGTTTCATGAAACATGCATAGTAGTCGGATAAAACATAATGTTTATATGAAAATCGTTCTTGGCATTATAATTGTGTTTGTGCTATTTTAACCCCTTCTATTTGACCTTTTTCGAGTTGTGTGGTTCTAGTATTTCTTTTTAAATAGTGTATAATAACCCTTTGTATAAATAGTGTATAATAAGCCTTTGGATATGTTACCTGCTTTTAAAGATAATATTTTGACCTTTGATCCCGTTATATAAATCCATTTTATTTAGTTTCGCCCATTGTTCTCTATTTCTTGTGGACAATATGTTGTATGTCGTGAAATTGCACGAACATTTTACATTGAAGATACCATGATCACTTTCGTATGAAAACATCTATGAACGTGTCTTCACTTCCTTTAAGTGTATATACCAGTTAATGTAAAATTGAGAATTCTGCTTAAGCCGGTGCTAGAAGGTGTGGATGGTAGGTAACTTGCAATTACCACTACCGGTATGTTCCTATATGACGAAACAGTGTAAATAAAATAAATCCCCGCCAAGTAAAATTTTAACAATTGTTATGGTTACATTAGTCGAAATAAATAAAATACATACATGATCGTGTAAATATGTACAATTAAGGTACAGCCTAATTACCATAACCAAAGTACTCGATGCCTTAAAGGAAGGCAGAGCATCAAGAACACCACTTACCAAGACAGAAGACGAAATTAAAACAATTAAGTACGCACAAAACGTCAAAAACGAAAATGTTGCAGGCTCGGTTTGATTGAGTCTGTTCATGAACGGCACTGTCAAGTGCAAACTACCGTACACGCCCCCTAGCACCGAATTAAGCAAGAATTCAACATTTAATCATGGTTACAGTGAACTTTTGGATTTAGAAACTACCGCAGACGCGCTTATAATGTGGTTATAATGGATCAACGTTAGTGTCTTTCCATAAAAAGCGGCGTATGGTCCCCAAGTACAAGAATGTGTGTGCCCTAAACAAGAAAACAACGAGCGGAACTAAATAAAATGGAACTTTGAAAGGGGATCAAAGGTTATGAAGCCTGCATGCCACAGATAAGCTGTCATCTCCACATAAATCAGGCCTGCTTATACCTAGATGTAAAAGAGTTTTTAAAGTACATTTAAATTTTGAATATATCTGAATAAAGACGACAGGACTTTGTAAAATATTTACGTAATTCTCCATAGTGTTCAGACTGATTGCTGGCGGCATCCATTTTTGCGTATCTGATTGCAGTGAATGAATCTCATTTTAATCGTAAAATCATTAGGAGCAGTCTACAAAAATTGTTTTGCGCATGCCCCGTTTCAAAACACGGCTTAACTTAAACGAAAAATTAACATCGAAGTGAACAAATCGGTACATAGAAAAATCGGAAAATATCATTTACGATACTTAACACTACATGCATGGATGCTTCATTTCGTAACTGTATAAATCGATTACCGTATTGTTTTCTGAATAACGTTTTACTATTTCATGTTCTGATAAATAGTTACAGTGAACATTATAGCTACAATATCACCATGCACTATATATACCGTCTCCGTGGTCGAGGGGTTAGAGTCGATGACTTTTAATACAGTAAGCTCTCTGGCGTGGGTTCGTTCCCGGGAGATGCTTTTTTTTGTTAGTTTAGCGCTGAGGAAGGTTGTCTAGTACTGGTGTAACTCTCCAGGAACGATGGTTAGGAAACTACCCGCCTATATGACTAAAATACTGTTGGGAAAAGGCGTACAATGAAACAAACAAACATATTATATGACCGAGTGAACCGTGTATTGAACCGGTATATCTAAATAACGCAAAGGGAGATTTTTTGGTGCAAATGGCACAAATTTTATCTCAAGTTTGATTTTCTTCTAATATTGTGGTTGGAGGCATGCAGCTTTATATACTGTTTATTCCAATAAACAGTATATAACAGTATTTACCGTTTATTCCAATCAAATGATATCAACATTTTTTATGTAAACTTGTTTGATTAACATACTTTATACTCGTTTGAGAAAATGTAGAGGAAATGCTTCCTTATACATGTATTTAACAAAACAGTGACCGAAAATTTGCTTATTGAACTTTACAAGAAACTTTTATTTTGAAAATACTTTTAATATATATAATATTATTTTTCTACAAAGGGAACTGAATTTAAAATACAAATGTAAATGATATATATCATTTAATTTACATTAAGTAATTTTACAAAAAAATTTTGTAGAAAAAGTATCCCTACTGCGCCAAGAAAAAAGTCCATTTTTCCGGCATATAATCTTTTAAAACATTTAAAAAGATGAAATGTAAAACAAACTTTCATTGCAATATATATAATAAATTCTATTTTGTTTAATAATTGTAATTTATAAACATTCATTGTGTCTGTTATGCAAAAATATCCCCAAATATTTTCGAATTAAGCAAATTTTCGACAGCAGCAAAAAGACCTCTCGCATGCTTCTTTTTAAAGAAGCAAACTTGTTTATGATAGCGATAGCCTTGTTTACGTTCACTTACATATATTTAAGATTTCACTTGAACAAATTTGATTATTCATGTTAAGGATATCATCTAGGTAGCGGTAAGTGCTATTAAAAGATCCTGTAACACATTTTTTTCATGGTTTTATTTAATAAATATGATGCTCAAATTAAGATTTGTCAATATTGTCAGTTCCAATAAGCATTATTTATAAAGATATTACCGAATTTAGCATTTCATGTAAATAAAGGGAGGTAATTAGAAATTTATTTTCTATAAATTCTAAGTCAAATTTTCCAATAAGAAATGAATGCATTTAATTTATTGATTAAATATAATGTGCACAAATATTTGCAGTACACATTTCACATATTCCTCGATGTTTGAAAATTGTTTTATTTGCATAATTATATACATATATAATTTTTTGCAAGCGTGGTATACACACAGTCACAATATAAATCACAAAACATACAGGATCTGCAACGTATAGCTTCCGGTTTTGAAATAGTAGAGAGACTTAACATAAAATCCCTCTAGTAACAATATAAAAGTAAATAAAGTAAACTAACATGTCATTGACATTATGATTGTAAAAATCAGGAAAAGAGAAGATCCTTTGAGAGCAATTAAACATGGCAAAGTTGATAATTCAAACTCAGTTTGATGGGGTCTGTTCATGAGACACCATATCTCACATCTCTTAGTATCGACTAAGTAATATCCAATCCTCAACTATAAAAGTTTTGCAATCAATGATCTCGAAAGACCAAGTCGTCCGGTTAGCTCAATAGGTAGAGCGTTGGACTGTGAATCGGGCAACCCGTGTTTGGTTCCCGGACGGGGCAGCTCACTTTCGTTGTGATTGATCATGAAATAGTTTCTACGATTATTCGCACTGTACCACTGCTCTTCTATGTACAGAAGTTTCAGTTTCTTGCGAAAGTGAGGGCAACTAGAACTGGTAAACTGCTTGACAGCCTGCCCAGGAACGATTCGGTGGCTGAACTGTGCTCTGGTAAATTCAATGTGGTTACTGCCGTGATCCGGATTGAAAACTACCGACACAAACATCACCATCCCGAAGGACCTATTAATATAGCACTGTTAACCTGCTGTTGCAGACTCGGTTTGATTGAGCCTGTTCATGGACGGTACTGGAAAGTGCATGTTACTCTGCGCCCCCTAGCACATAGTATTACTATCAAGTACCCGCCAGGGAAAAGATTAGCTATTTTCGTCCAAGTGAAAGCTCTTCTTAATTCCTCCCATGAAGTTAACAACAAACTTGAAACAAAATGCTCAAAATCATACACAGGAGCTGTCAGTAGGACAGCGTGCTCGACTATTCTCAGTGCTTGATAGTAAAAAAATGCGACATAATATTGTAAAAAAAGCTTGATACAGTGACCTCCTCTGTACACAGGTTGAGATTATGATGGTGAACAAGTGTGCAAGGTCTCAAAGCGATATGTCGATTGAATTTAAAATTATCTGAGTACGTGGTACTGTAAATTCAAAGTTGAAAAAAGGGGCATAATTCTGTCAAAATGATTGATTAACCTCCTCAAGTGTTCAAGTGGAGGGCATGATGGTAAACAAGTGTGCAAGATTCAATGTCATATGTCAATGGACTTTGAGATGGTACGCAAACTTTTACGCCGACGCTCGGGCGACTAGGATAGTTGTCTTTAATCGTCGAATAGTTCAGCTAAAAAGAAAATGCCCTCATAATATATATTTTTAATTCACTCAATATAGATACATAATTTTTTATATTTACATTTATATAATATTTTATTCATAATTCAGACCCAGTCTAGCAGAAAAGTCTCTTACTGTAAAATGAATAACTTACCCATTTTAAATGTTCTAGCAAATTACATTTTACATTTTAATGAATATATTATATCCGTCATCAATAATGACAAAACTCCAAATATGGTTCAATTGTAGATTATCATATGTTAAGACAATGCCTTAAAACAAGAGCTGCATGTCAGACAGCACGCTCGAATATTAAAAATCAACAGTCTGCATAATAAAGAAATTCTCTTATTCATAAAGTAGTATAACTCTTTGAAATAAAAACATGTTAGAGGGAAGTAACCTACAATAATGATGGTTGTGGAGATTAATCTTGTCCGAAAAATTCTGTAAGTTAATGAATAAATATTATTATTTCCTACTAAATGCTTAGCTTATGGGTCTTGAACAGTGACCTACAAGCATAATCAAAATCACATTTGAAGACTAACAATCAATGTTTATGGCTAAGGAGAAACAAACTTGCAAACAAATCCTTAACAAAAGGCAAGCACAAGGTCAACGCAAATACCGAATTGCAGGTCAGTAAATTAGTTCCTTTTTGTGTGCATAAAACAAATAAAAGAGATATTTCAACATTTAGACACACATGCAGGGCATTTTCTATGAAAGGTAAGATGTCTCATCACTAACCAATTAAATAAAATTGTTAATCTTTTTAATACCACTATTATAATATAAAACAAAAAAGTATTTTATTTAAAGTTGACTCCCCGTTCGTAATACCCCACCCACTTTGTATATGAATTTAGATCAATAAAACACATTTATGGCATAGTTCGCTTATTCTAACTTATTCTAAATATGTGTAGATATAGTTTTAAAGCTGTATTAAACGAAATCATGAAAGTTATTCAGTTTAAACAAGAATAAAACTAATAACTTATACATATTCAGAAAGCACACCCAGTTTGCAATATATTTTTCTTCTTTCGTTTAAATTAGGTGATGAAAACTAGAAATAAAATCAATAAAGTCAAAATTTATAGCATGAGTAAGTTAAAAATAAGACATTTTATGCAAAATTTCAATTGATTTACAAAACTGAAAAAGGAAATAAGCCATCGTAAATATACTAGAATATTAAGGGATTTGGCGGCCATCTTTGACGCCATCTTAGATATCTTAGCTTCGCATCGGGGTTGGGCCAAATGAATATCCATTCCAGAAACTACAGATCCAGACGAACATTTTGGTATATGAAACTTGCTGTTGGCTGACATAGACCAGTTACCCCTCTAAATAGGCTAGTAAAATGGGCTGATTTGCAGCACTATTAATAACTGGTAACATCTGACAACGCTTTTGTGTGGCAAAAATTAACACTGATTATAATGAAGTGTTTTTACCAAAACTTTCAAAACTAGCTTTTTTTGAAATCGACGACTCAAAAAGAAATTAACATTTGAAGGACGATGTACATGTACATGCATACTCACGATGAAGAACACTGCTCCAATAAGAAGTATCTTTTTATTTAAGTCAAGGTCGTGGGGAACTGAAATAAATTGAAATAAACGATCAAGAAATGGAGTATATGTAAATTGTTTACCTTCATCTGTCTTAATATCTTAAAAGGACAAACGTTTTTTTTTTATTTTGGTGAAATTTGCAAAATATGTTCTGACAGAATGGCAAACAGAGAAGACCATGAACAGACAAATTTGCTATAAAATAAATCTTGTTTTTAAAAATTGAACATATACATGTAGTGTATGTGAACTCTTAAATTTACATTTAATACATCGTACATTCATTTTTCTCACGTTGAAAACAAATAAAAATATACAGAAACCAAGCAAGCACATTAATATTTAATTTCAAGACGGAAGGTGTCAGCGTCTCCGATCGCCTCAACACAACATCCTCGGAATACCTTGGCCATTTTCCCTACCTCAGTTGTTAGTGACGGATCAGTTACCTGTTATATAAAATATTACAATTTCATTGATTATACATAATAAGTAACATCACAGTGTAAAATTTGTTTGCTGGAAATGTGAAAACAACCCTTGAAAAACCCTTAAACTGTTCTCATTTAAAACAGCCAAGACCTCTGCATCATTGTATCGCCTCATTTATCCTCATACCGATTTGATTTAGATCTATATTGCTAATAACAGTGTTCAATGACCACGTCTTGCTTTATTAAATAAAAGATTTATTGACATTCGTAAATCAATTTCTTTTTAAGGTCATAACATTTGAAAAACACAGCAAGAGCATATATCTATCAACACAAGTACACTATAAAATATTGTCTATTCCATATCTCATTTTATAACATTATGACATTATTTTTGGGCATGTTAAAAATATATAAAGAATACGAATCGTTTTAGAACTTAATATATCTTAATGATAAATAAATATACTCCATGTTTCTATTTTTAATGCTGGTCCAGTAACGAAAATGGAGGCGAAACCTGTTTTTTTGTTTTGTTATTTTCAGAGGAAAGGTGAACAGAAGTGTGGATGTTTTTAGAATGTGTATTTTTTCTATTTCATGATATTTAAACCTCATATCAATTTTTGTGCCCCCACGATAGTGGCGGGCATTTAGATTTACCCTTGTCCGTCCGTCCGTCCGTCCGTCCGTCCTTCCTTCCGTCCGTCCGTTCACTTTTGTGTCGCACGTAACTCAAAAAGTATTTGACCTAGAGTCATGAAACTTTACAGGAATGTTGATCAGCATGTGTAGTTGTGCACCTGGGTATTTTCGTCTGGATATTTTTAGTATTTTCAGAGTTATTGCCCTTGACTTAGTAAAATTTTGCAATTTTCAACTTGTGTCGCATGTAACTCAAAAAGTATTTGACCTAGAGTCATGAAACTTTACATGAATGTTGATCAGCATGTGTAGTTGTGCACCTGGGTATTTTCGTCTGGATATTTTTAGTATTTTTAGAGTTATTGCCCTTGACTTAGTAAATTTTGCAATTTTCAACTTGTGTCGCATGTAACTCAAAAAGTATTTGACCTAGAGTCATGAAACTTTACAGGAATGTTGATCAGCATGTGTAGTTGTGCACCTGGGTATTTTCGTCTGGATATTTTTAGTATTTTCAGAGTTATTGCCCTTGACTTAGTAAATTTTTGCAATTTTCAACTTGTGTCGCACGTAACTCAAAAAGTATTTGACCTAGAGTCATGAAACTTTACAGGAATGTTGATCAGCATGTGTAGTTGTGAACCTGGGTATTTTCTTCTGGATATTTTTAGTATTTTCAGAGTTATTGCCCTGAACTTAGTAAAATTTTGCAATTTTCAAATTGTGTCGCATGTAACTCAAAAAGTATTTGACCTAGAGTCATGTAACTTTACAGGAATATTGATCAGCATGTGCAGTTGTGCACCAGGTATTTTTGTCTGGATTTATTCGGTATTTTTAGAGTTATTGCCCTTCACTTAGAAATTTTTTGCAATTTTCAACTTGTGTCGCATGCTACTCAAACAGGATTTGACATAGTCATTAAACCTAATGGGCAGGTTGCTCAGCATATTTAGATTTGCACCTGGGGTTTCGCTTGTGGATTTATCCAGTATTTGTAGAGTTATTTCCCTTGACTTAGTAAAAAGATTGACTGAACAGTGGCGCGGTGGGGGCACCCGTGTCCTATGGACACATTTCTAGTTTTTTCTCTCTCTCTCTCTCTTAATATTGTCACCTAGAAACTTTAATATCAATTTATATATATATATATATATATATATATATATATATATATATATATATATATATATATATATATATATGTACATGTTTCAAGCAATAAAATATGATTAAATCAAACCATTTTATAATGTAAAAATGCAAATAAGTTATCATAATCATAAATGATAAGTGATTATAAAACGTTTGTTGCTTTATGATAATAAGTCACCGGGAAAATGACATCTGCTGGACAACAACCGTCCTGACAGAAACAACAAGGCACCCAGATAGTAAACAGATGGCGGTCATCACTGTCAAATATCCGAACATGACTGTCGCATTTAGAATTCCTGTAAAGATTATTATGCTTTATGTATCAAAATCAGTTACATATACGACAAAATAAACAAGGTCACATTTTTGAGCATACATTTCTGGATTTTTTTTCTGCATTTTAACTTTTTAAGAGTTATTGCCATCTTTGCAACTTTTTAAAATCGAATTGGAAGAAATTGGTCAAAGATGTTCTCTTTAAAACTGTATACATCTCTATGAGCAAAAACAGTTCAAGAAATTCAAACTTGAGAAAGTTGTACAAAGATTTAAAGAAAAGTAAAATATTCAAGATTCAAGTAACAACTTACATATTATTGGCGATTGATGACTGTTTTTGTAATATTTGTTAACATATTTATACTGCGTCAATAACGTAGTAATGGCTATTTTGGTACTTTGACTTCTTTTACGTAATTTACAGCGTGGATTGGGTTCTTTCTTATATTTTAATAAAATACTTTGTTCACTTTACATGTACTTTAATTACAGTTTGAAAATTAGCAAAAATATGGAGGCATGCTACATAAAAATGCATATCACTTTTTTAAAGAGAAAAGTCATGATTTTAAAGAATGTTAATCGTGATAATACAAAAATGTTACGTACGCAAGAGCAATCTTGCCAATATTTCTTCCAAATGGAGATTCCGCTGCTACCACCATGCTACAGCAGCCTTCTGCGCAACAACAACAACCGGTGCAATACTTAAACTCTCGAATAAATCTCATAATATTCTAAAAACAAAATCAACACGGGATTTACCAAAATGGACATAAAATACATTAAAAATGCTGATAATAATACATAAAGTGATTTTGATTTTAATTCTAAACATTTTTTCCACAGCTTTTAATCAGAGATTGACAGACAAAATGAATACAAGCGCTAAAAGAAAAGTGAAAGATAAAAATCAAGTGATTTTCAAGTTTAAACACATTAATTATCAAGTTTCGTAACTGTTTTATTTTTACTTATCATTTTATATGCAGCATCACCTCTATATTTTTTGGACTATTTATTCCTAGTCATATGAAGGTAAAGTCAGGCGTGATCAAGAAAATCCTAAATAAATTTTATTAAGTCTGATAGCTTGTACTGGTGAATAATATCAGAATGTCAGAATTTACCATCCATTGTTGAAATAGTATATTCAATTGAAATCAATAAAAATAAAGCAAACCTTGTTTTCATTGTCTGTAACATTCAAACGGAAGCCGCGGGTTGGTGAACACATAATTCGCTCACATTCGTTCGACTCTGCAATACAAGATGTGTTCTGAATACCAGAATGAAAGCATTAATCTTATCAACAAAAACAACCACAATAACAACAACCATAAACAACTAGAACTGCCACAATCTGGAAGGAAACCACCTAGCCACTTTGCAAACTAATTAATCTGTTCAGGTTCAAAATGATATTTCTGATATTCTTTGTTCATATTTTATAAATAATTATTTTGAATGTTTACAGTGGAGGAAGTCTCCATTTGTTTGTGTTTAAGGCTTATTTATATTAATTTAGATAACAATTATCATCTTACCTTCTCTTGCAAAAAATATTTCCTGGAAATCTTTGTTCAAAATTTGATATCTGTTCTTCGTTTCAACCCCTGATAATGCTGAAATGTGACCAATAAAATTACACTGTAATAGATGGAGTGATATATGGAGCACAGTTCCACATATGGATCATAATATGCATTTTGACATTATTACTTTCATCCGTTGGTTCCAAAGCAATGAACGGACAAGGGCTGGTGTGTCTGTTTTTCATCATCTCTGATCGAGATTATTTGGCTGTGTATGTAGTTTTGTGATTATTTTCAGTCTTTCTTCATCCTTGAATGTCACATTGAATGTCTGACACATTGAAACCTACTACAACAAAACTTTCTCAGAGATATATGCATCAAATTACAATACATGAATAGTAAACCTACAAAGGAAGAATATAAGTGCCGGACAGCATTTTGATTTTTTTTCAATGACAATTCATGTTTGACAAAAATAATTCAAAATTGCAAAACTTAGCGTTTAATATCGTCCTCATATGGGAGTTAAACCAACATATCTTTTACTGGAAACCAGCATATCTTTTACCGAGAACCAGCATTTCTTTTTAATCGATGCATATTTAAAGAACCATATGAAGTTGGTTACCCGTGGACTGTGTCACTTTTATTATGAATATTTTATTGTTGTTTTTATTCTAAAGTGCATATACTGTTTTTTATTTTGTTGGTTATGTAGAGGGCGCTTTAACGAACACAGTGATTAATTTTATAATGTCTGTTTTGATAAAATCCGATACTTCACCTTCAAATATTTCCATTTTCTGTCTTACAATGATTGTATCTAACCCTTTCAGATATTCCACACTTGCCGGAAGTTGTTGCGATACCGGACCCATCTCCATACCTTTAATGATAAAACAAGTGGACCATTGCAGCCCTTAACGTGCTAAATGATATGAAAGATTTCCCAGTTTTTGATCTATAACAGTCCTAAATAAGTTGAAGCGAACAATTAACAGTTTATATACGCAGGCTGGGTTTACTCTAAATAGGTG
Organism: Ruditapes philippinarum; assembly: GCF_026571515.1. Lineage (NCBI taxonomy): Eukaryota > Metazoa > Mollusca > Bivalvia > Venerida > Veneridae > Ruditapes > Ruditapes philippinarum. The sequence goes on along the minus strand of NW_026855648.1, from coordinate 277,679 downwards.
ACAAACTCTAATATAGGGATTTACTGTAAGACACTGCAAAACGTCCGTACCGCAAAAACGTACGTATACGGACGTTTTGCGGCGCATATCGTCCACATTTTTCTGACGTACATTTTGCGGCAAAAAGGCATGGTCCTGCCGCATAACGTCCATACTTTAAAGTTTATACAATTTTCGTTAATTTTGACAAGTTATAATCAGGTGCTATTGTGTGTTACTTTAACCTGAGTATGCGCAGGTCTGTCCGTCCAAATTTAGCTTGCTATCACTCTAGCATCCACATACCCTAAACAATATGGCCAGAGTTATTTGCCCTTGAATTACAATATCTGTTATATATTACATATTGTTACCACTACAACGCTTTCATTTCTTCTTCAATCTTGACAATTTTCAAGATTTTCAAGAGAATATCTATGACCATAAAATCTCAACAAAGAAGATTATAGGTTAAATCTAACAAAAAAAAAAAAAAAAAAATAAATGAAATCAAACGCGCTATTTTTTCACCTTGTTAGTGTTTTCGTTCTTCTCAGTTCTTAATTTTTTTTATACAGAATATGTATAACAATAAGGTCTCGATCAAGTTCGTTTATGAGCTAAGAGGTTTCCCATCCCCACCCTCGCTCCCGCGACGAAAGGTCTCTTGCTCAATTATGACTAGGCGACTTAAAGGCCCTATCTCCATGACAATATAGCTCTCTCGCTCAAATATGACTACGCTGTCAAAAGTCCCTATCCATCCCCCGTAAATATGAATGGTAGAACCAAACCTCCATAGTCAACAAGATCACAAAAATCATCCCCACTTCTTGATGCAATTATATGAATAGCTATTGATCTTTAATTTTAATATTTTTTGTCATTCACTCAGTCCAATCCCGGTTTGTCCGTCCGTATAGCCGTCCTTATCTGTATGTCTATAAGATTACATTTATTTCAATATCATCGTTTTTATATCTCTGCTGCTGCTGCTGCTTGGTTCCATTCCATAAAAATCTATTCGAAAAACATCCTCGTCTTAAGCATATTTTTTTTCTTTAATGAAATAGTCAGAATTATAGAGTATCACAAAAATATTGCACATTAATGTTTATTTCGTCATATCTTTACCTGAAACAATATGAAATTGACATAACCAATAAAAGTAACGTTAATAATGAAAATATTTTAATACAGAAAATATGCCGCAAAACGTACCTAGTGCGATATGCACCGCAAAACATCCATACGCGTACGCTTTTCGGTACGGACGTTTTGCGGTGTTACAATGCGTCAACATACGGTACACCTAAAAAGTTTTCCTGGAGCTCTTGCATCCTAGTGGATGCATCAAAATATAATGCTGGCTTCAAAAATCTTATCAATTATTAGTCCAACAGTGGTCTAGCTGGGCTTTGTTTCATAGAAAGTGTATCCTAAGTCCTAGGACTAATACCAAACTATATGAGTATTCTAAGACCGTTTCAAGAACTATTTTCGTCTTTAGTAAAAGTTTAAGACTTTTACTTAATTCATTCGCCTTAGAAATGTTAAAAAATAAAATGACTCCCGCTCCAGTCCGCAATGTGGTTATGTTCATCTGCATCTCTATTCAGAAATCAAAAAGTTTTAACTTGGGACATTATCTTTGAAATGAATTGGCTCGGTTTTGGTCTTACCACAAATGTTTTAGATTTAGAACTTTCTATGAAGCAACCCAGGTAGCAACCTCTAACCAAGTATTATCATCGCTGAGAAAGAGTAACAATTTATGCAATAGTTCAAAACTAATTCATTAACACTACATTCATTGAATTTCTTTCATATTGGATACGTATTATATAAATTATGTTATGGGTGTGTACTGTATAGGTATTTTACTTACCACCTTTTGGCTGATCCGTTACCACAGCGACAGTTGTCATAGTGACAGCTGCTGTCTGAAATAGCATTTTAATATTAATTATTATACAGATCTACTATCTATATACGTAAATAGCACATAAACAACATAGAGAATAGCAGACAATTAGTTACTCTGAGACAAGGAACGCCGTGTGACAACAGGAGACTAGAGCATCGCGCATGTTTTGATTTTTTCTACAAAGGAAATAATACCTCTTATTTCTACTACAAGTTTCTCGGCGGCAATGTTGAAATTGCTGCTACAATACAGTAAATTCTATATTAAAAATGTGTTTTAATTTAGCAATATCCTAAGCAGTCATCTCCCCTTATCAGTACAGAAATCTCTGCCATCTCAATATTTTGATATTTTATATTTTTTAGACTTTGAATTTATTTTTCATTATTTTGTATACTTTTGAGTTTTTAACGTAAAGTTAAAAATAAAACAGAAAGAAAGAAAGGACGTTAGATTTTATACGTAACGTTTGATATTTACATTTGAATTTCGACGTTACGTCATGTGACTTTTATGTGACGTTTGTGAATGCAGTGATTACAATCTGTAGAGGGAAGTTATCACTGTGAGGAGCTAGCAAATTTAGTTTGAATATTTCTTTTAGCTTTAGAAATAGAAATACTATGCAATATATTTCCAGGAAGAATGACTTGGTAATGTTTTCTTCTAATATATATATAAATACAGTATGGTAAGGATAGTTGAGTACCCTAAGTTTTAGCCGAAAGTTTACATGATACTTTGACAATCCATCTTGACGGTAATGAGGCTTAGATCTATTCTAAAAGTTTAATAGTGCATGTTTGCTTTATACAGGCTTACTATGAAAAATTAGTGTTTAAGGTATATATAGGCTATCGTGTTTCTTGAAAAGGAACATAGATCTATACAAATTGTCATTTTAAACTTAGTTGTTGGTTGTTTACCATCATACTCATTTTTCAAAATAAATAAAAATAACTATTTCAATCATCATCCATATATTATATTATCAATCTAGTCTCCTGATAGTCACAAAATGTCAGGAAATCGCTTCCTCTTTCACAATATTTTTATCCCCCACCCTACTGAGTACACATGTAAATCAAAATAGCTCAGTTATGCCCCTGATTATAGATTTAACATGCAAACAAATTAAACAAGCACATGTTGTTATAACCAACATACAAAACTTAAAAAACCATTTACCTTTTATGAAATTATATCCTAGTTAAACTAGATATTTTAAAGTGCAGTCAGTCTAAATCAATATGCATGCGCGGTTTCTGTGACGTAATCAATAACAATGAGCTAGTTTCTGACACTACTTATTGTATGATATAAAAGTTGACCTAATTGTATGTTTTGATCTTGAATTGATCGCTGCACAATCATCTCGTTGACCTGTTATTACCTCTATTGATTTGTTTTTTATCTGATCTAAACACATTTTAATATTATATATGCACGACCTGTCGCACAAAATATTATATAAATCAGCCATTTTAATAATACTCTCTATAGCCTAGGGGTATTATTTAGAACTGATTGAAATATGCTTATAATCTGAAAACCAATAAATAATAAAACTGTTGTACATAGGTACAAATAAACTTCTATGCACACTATATAGATCTATAAACTTTTGTACACATGTGTACCATAAACTGAACATTGCCTACATATACATATATACATGTACATTAGTGTGCACATGTGCAAAATATATTCATGATACTAATTCGTTTTTCCTATTGTATACATAAATATAAACTGTTATGCAAATATACTCATTTACATAAATCCAACAAATTGAGATTCTTTACATTAATCATACAAATCATTAATCAAACATCAATATGAATATTCCGTCTATAGATGTATATAAACGAGTACACATGTACATAAAACGTTGCACACATGTACATATAAACTGTTATGCAAATAAACAAAAATATTCATTTTTATAAATCTCAACAAATTTAGATTCTTTACATTAAGCAAACAAATCAAATCATTAATTCACCATAATCTGGATATTTGTGATTATGGGAAATAATGCAGTCAGTTTCACTGTCGATGAGATATAATAATTTTGTGGTGAAAATGTTACTTACTCAAAATTTCGATTTACTAACTCGAAATTTTGAGTAAACTATCTCGAACTTTCGAGTTACTAACTCGAATTTTGGACTAATTACTCGATATTTCGACCTCAAACTCGAAATTTCAAGGATCTTATCTCGAAATTTCGACTTAGTAACTCGAAATTTTGACTAAGTAACTCGAAATTTCGACTACGTTACATTACTAGAATGACCAAAGTAATGAGTTACCAAGAGTTTAGATAATAATAGATATAGTAGGGAGTGCGGTTGAACTATTAAAGTTGAACATAAAATTATTAGTGGGTCACTTTTGATAATGACATGTACTGTACACGCCAGACCTAAAAAACACAAGACTTCCTTTAATTTGTATGTTCAGGCGTTCTTCAGACGTTGTATTGTGTCCCACCTTGTCTTAATCTATCAATATTTTGCTATCTTCTTAAATGATGATATTATTTTGTCATTTAAGCATATTAACATGTGCAATGTACACCATATCTTGTCTACAGACAATGCTGACTTGTTCAAACAGCATGTTAACTTGTCAAATAATCATAATGACATGTACAAACGAAATGTTAACTTGTCAAAGTATGATGATAACTTGTGCAAACGACATGTTAACTTGTCAAAATATAATGATGAATTGTGCAAATGACATGTTAACTTGTCAAAATTTCATGATGATATGTGCAAACAGCATGTTAACTTGTCGAATTATCGTGATGACATGCTCATAATACCTTAATTTAAGTTAATATGTGTTTTGCACAAGTCATCACGATTTTTTTGACAAATTAATTACATGTTGTTTGCACAAGTAATCATGATAATTTGACAAGTTAGAATGGTGTTTGCACAAGTCATCACGATACCTTGGCTAGTTTGCACATGTAATCATGAAATTTTGACAAGTTAACATGTCGCTTTCACAAGTCACCATGATACTTGGACAAGTTAGCATGTTGTTTTCACATGTTATCACGATGATTTGACAAATTAACATACTGTTTGCACATGTCGTTATGAAATTTTGACAAGTTAGCATGGCATTTGCACAAGTCATCATTATACTTGGACAAGTTAACATGTCGTTTGCACAAGTCATCATGATACTTGGACATATTAGCATACTGTATGCGCATGTCATAACGATAATTCGACAAGTTAACATGCTGTTTACACATGTCATCATGGGATTTTGACATGTTAGCATGGCATTTGCACAACTTATCATAATACTTTGACAAGTTAACAGTACGTTTTGACATGTCAGCATGATACAAGATAACATGTCATTTGCACAAGTCATCACGATTCTTTGACAAGTTCACATGTTTTCTTCACAAATCATCATGGTAATTTGACATGTTAACATGCTGTTGGCACAAGTCGTCATGATGCTTTGACAAGTTAACATGCTGTTTGCACATGTCATCACGATAATTGGACAAGTTAACTTGTCGTTTTCACAAGTCATCATTATACTTTGACAAGTTAACATGGCGTTTGCACAAGTCATCATGACATTTTGACAAATTAACATGCTTTGTGCACTTGTCATCAAATAATTCGACAAGTTAACATGTCGTTTGCACAAGTCGCCATTACATTTTGACAAGTTACCATGTCATTTGCACAATTCATCATTATAATTTAACAAGTTAACATGTTGTTTGCACAAGTCATCACGATACTTTGACAAGTTAGCATGTTGTCTAAAAATGTCATCATAACTATTTGACAAGTTAACATGCTGTTTGTACAAGTCAGCATGTTCCTTTGACAAAACATGATGTAAATTGCACATGTTAACATGCTCAAACGACAAAATAATATCTTCGTATCACAAGTTAACAGAAACATTGATTACATAAGACAGTCAGGGTGTTCCATACCACCTGTTCGAACATATCTTTTCACTTATCATATTCTTCTCCCATGTGAATAAAACGATCCTATACTTCACGTGTTGGACATCTGAGGAAAGTACCGAGGAGTGGCCAAAATAGGGCGTGCTGAGGCCTTTGTAAAATTTGATTGACTGACTATATTTCTTGTCAAATCGTATGCTTTATTATTATTCCCAACATGTATGTAAAAACAAGTTCAACTTTTATCAACACAATATGAATCAAAGTCTTAGTAATAAATGAATATAGTATATTGACAAGCATCTTTTAAAAAATGTTACAAATAAAGAAACGTGACAGACTAAATGGCGTATACACGTCATTGAAAATTTAGGTAACACATGAATATTTCACAGTTTACAATTGGGTGGGTTTTGGACTTGTTGTATCTCCACATGATGGTTGTATGTGTGCTTTAGACACAAAAAACATCCGGTTAACACGGAAATGTGGAACGTGCGATTTTACACCCGCACCCCGCCCCCCCTCCAAAAATAGCAGTCAAGAAAATGAGAAAAGATATGTTCGGTATGTGTGGACACTTTGACCCTATTAAATTGTTCTGTTTAATATATGGTGCTCTGTCAATGTGTAACAGCTACACATGAATTCAATCCTTGCTTTCACCGGCAACCAATGTAAGGCTTGTAATGTAAGTCGAAATTTCGAGTAAATAAAACGAAATTTCGAGTTATGTAACTAGAAATTTCGAGTTATGTAACTAGAAATTTCGAATTAGTGAGTCGAAATTTCAGAAAAATAAGTTGAAATTTCAAGATATTACGTCGAAATTTCGGATTAGTTAGTCAAAATTTCGAGTTCATTAATTCGATATTTCGAGTAAGTAAGTCGAAATCTCGAGTTAGTAAGTCGAAATTCCGAGTTAGTAAGTCGAAATTTTAAGATAATAAAGTCGAAATTTCGAGTTAATACCTCGAAATATTTAGTCAGTAACTCGAAATTTCAAGTTAATAAAAATATTCACCTGGCACTTATGCTCTTCCTTAAAGAGGAACTGAAATGAACTGTTAGATAGCTCACTTGCATTCGCCTACTTTCAGGGGCATTTTTTGGTTAAATGTATCAAAGAAAATATTTCAACTTTATATTACAAAGGGAAAGCAATTAACTGACTTATGCTTTTCTGCAAACATAGTTATCTTAAATGCAACAACATTTGGTGATAGTTATATCAATAAACGTTTTCAATATAGTGGCAATATTAGAGATAGTCGTTGTGATAAAAGTGTTACATTTTCAAGTTGAACATCATAATTATTCCCTTTTATCACATACCCGTACCGTTTTCACGGCATTGCACGGCCGTATTTTGACGTGATGTCATTTGCGTTATATAAACATAGCGTTAATATAATTTTATTCAACTCGTTCAATAAAGTCAGTATTAAACTAACACACATTCAATATGCTCTATTGATTACTCGAAACTTTCTATTAAATAATATGCCATATTTCAGGATGTAGTACCTGGAAATTGTAGTATTAAAGATATGCCATCTTCCTGGCGATGGAAAATATACCAAATGTTGAATCTTTTTCTATGGAAAACTCTATAGGATCTTGCCCCCGATACTTTATAACTCAATGAAATTTTTATATAAAGGGTAGCTCCGAATGGGGGTAGTTTCGGGAAGTGCTTTTAATCTCCCATTAAAAATGAAGGTTTTAAACGGTGCACTTTCAGGTGTTTCTGTTGCATTCATTACATCATTCATTAACAAACAACAGTGATCAAGGTGATATACCAATTTATGAAACTTTAAAATATGATAAACAAGATCAACAAGGAAAGGCGGCGTTCAATGAACGCAAACCCCACACGAACCAGCAACAAGAACCAACGGCAAGGATCCCAGAAGGACCCCACACAAAAACAGGACAGGACAAATGCACAGATACATATATAAATGGTAAAAAAATCAAGGTAAGTAATTCATCTGCTAAGAATTACAAATTGACAAAGAGTTTCCGTGAAAATGCACATGAAAATGCACATAAAGCATGCTCATATGCAAGTTTTAAATTCTTAAATTCATCTAATACACCAAGTAAAAAAAAACGTTAGCAACAACAATATACACTCAAAATTGATTGTGTCTGGTGGGAACTGAATATCTTTCATTTTTTTTTGCCATTGGTAAAGTTCTGAGTCATTGTGGTGAAGGTAAATCTTCCCTGAATAAGTCTTGGTCAGTTAGATTTAGATTCTGGTGATTGTCACAAAATAGGAAGAAATCAAAGCAAGTCCCATGGCAGCATTCCTCTGGAGCCCAACAGAACGTTCAATCATCTGCAACAGCAGAGTGTCAATAAATCAAGTGGTCAAACTCCTTCTGACGTAATACTGTGGGATGGAGACATTTGCATTTGCGCTCATAGTTTATCATCCGCAGATGTTTGGTTTTGCAGGTATCAATACAGCCTCTTAATGCCATCTATGATGATAGTAATTGATGTTAGAGCAGCCGCCATGGAGAGTCTCAGTGACAACCTTGACCCTCAGTCTTAGCTTTCACAACATTAACTGCCCTTCCTGGAACATAGGGTTAACGCACATTTTGTGCCCGAGTCCGGTAGGGCGATGGCCCCAACATTCCCGAGGGACTCTGCAGACTTTATAACACGAGATAAACGTGCGTTCACGTTATTATAGCATAACTGTTTTAAAAAAGATTCATGATGTATATTCAATACAAAACACATATATTAAATCCAAGTTGTGCTTGGACGGTATTTATCCAATTCCTCATGTTTTACGTATGCATTTTATTTTTCCGGGCCAACTACTTGGGAAATTCAAATGCTCACAATCGTTCGAAAATTCAAATTTAAATTGATTTATTGGAGATTTTTTAAGTAATAACACACATTAAATTACTCTCCTCAAGACAAATCACGACCCTCAGAAATTCCTAGAATGATTTCAGATTGACGGTAAAAAAGATCAGTCACAGGCGCTAGTCACACAATCAAATGGAAAACGGTCTATACATGCATATAAAGATATAAGGCCCCCAACGGAACAAAAACATCATGCAGAACACTGCTGCAAGAAGCGACCAGATCACGGTTATCTCTTTGTGGTCGCCGTTTGAAAGCATCAATCCAAGTGCTATCGCTTTTTCTTTCATTAAAGTCCCTCAAATGGCAAAGAAATTGGAAAAAGTTTTAATAAAAAACTCTTTTCCTGCTTAAGATCAAAAGCCCTCAAAAAAATTCACAAGGACCTCGCTTGTGACAATATTCTATCGCCATATATAACGTATGTATATACTGTTCCGCTCTGAATATTGTACAAGGATTTGATTGGTTAAGATAATAATCGGAATACTATTGACCAATCGTATAATAGTATTTCTTTGCTTCATTCCCTGTCACTTCAAAATCAAAATGGCGAACTTTACTTGACCTCAGCTTCCACAACCAATATTTTTGAAATATTTACGTACATAGTGGGCTCTAGTTCAATTTAGACATCGCAAATCGATAGAAAAAGAGTTTGTTTATGAAATTTATGCGAAACTTTTAGACGTTTTCTGGTTCTAACGTAGAAATCGACCTGAAATCGTGTTAGTATACATGAATAGATTGCATGTCGAAAACGACATGGATTGAAATATTGGCATTTTTTGAAACTTTTAGTCATTTCTTTGCTATTTGAAGAATTTTAATGAATCAAAAATCGTTAACGCTTGGATTGATGCTTTCGAAAGTCGACCAAAAAGAGTTAACCATGATCTGGTCGTTTCTTGCAGCATTGTTCTTGTTTTTTCATCATGATGTTTTTGTTCCGTTGGTGCCTTAAATCTTTATAAAGACCGATTATGGCAAACAGGCCAAATCATCATTTTAATCTTTACTTGGCCCTTTATGCATTGCGCAAAGGTAAAACCGGGCTATATTAACACGCCCGTTAACTCACAACGAGTGAAAAATGTCCATCAGTAAAAATGTTGTGAGCAACTTCCGTTCCTGGTTGTGAGCACCCATATTTAACGCGTGACTCGATAAACAAGGTGCATTTTTCATATTTTTTGAAGATTACAGACATTTATGTAAAAATATCGAAATGCAGTTAGCTAGCGATGTGTTTTCCGAGTATGCACATGTAAAGATATTGCTTGTTGGTGGACAATTTGATGGAAATACCGTGCGACGCAGTCACTCGGGGTAGCTGGAAAACTGGAGACAACTTCTCTTTGGACCTAACTTAAAACAGATGCCCACAATTCTTCAGCGTATATTATTATCTGAAAGTCTTCGTAGAAACGAAGATATACTCTTTTTTGCTTTAATCGTTGTGAGCACCATAATCTCGTTGTGAGCAAGACAAGCGCAGTGTAATGCAAATGGCAAGAATACAAGATTACAATTTTCTATCTACCAAAAGCAAACAAAACGTTTTTGTACAATTGTTTTTCTTTGCAAGAGTTCTTCTTTTTCTTTTTTTTGTAAATTATTCTTCATATTCACAAGTCATCAGATGAACAGAAAAACTAATCAGTGGAGGTAAATCAGGTATTTTATTTCGTATACTCTAGTGTGGCACGAGTGAACATCACAGGGTGTTTATGAATATTTTAACAATTTCATAATCTGTGTGATACACACATACATGTGTTTATGCTGAGCTGAAGACTGACCAAGTTATGTAAAACAAGAACTATCATGGTAAGTTGACAATGCCCCTGAAGTGGTGCTTTGTCCTTTGATTTATGGACCAGATAGATTATTTGTTTTTGGACAATTAGATCTTCAATGTGAAGGTAATTTAAGGTCAATGTGAAATAAATATAGGTCAGTTGGAAGGTCTTGTCCAAAGGGGCATTGTGTCCAAATATGAATTAATTCCACTTACTTATAAAGAAGTTATGACCAATGTTAAAGTTTTTGGATGTTCTAAAAGGTCATTCACGGTACCTACAAGGTAAAAAATACAAAACAGTTTGAACGTCTTGCCTAAAGGGGTGTTGTTTCAAAAAATGAGTAGAATCCGTATACTAATAAGGAAGTTATGACCAATTTTTAAGTTTTTGGACAATTTGACCTTCAAGGTGAAGGTCATTCAGGGGTCAAGGTCAAAATAATATAGGATATAGTTGAAAGGCATTGTCCAAAGATGTGTTGTGTCATAACATTATGCCAGGACATTATGGCCAATCTTAAATGTTTTTGGACAATTTGACCTCCAAGGTAAAGGCCATTCAGGGGTCAAGGTAAAAAAATGCAGGTCCGTAGGAAGGTGCTAAGGGATGTTGGCTTCAAATATGAATCAAATCCGGATACTAATAAGGAAGTTATGGCCAATGCTAAAGTTTTCGGACAGATTGACGGACTGACAGACGGACAGTTCAAAAGTAATATGCCTCCCTTTGGGGTATGCACAACGTCTTGCAAAGAAATGCTGCTGTGCAAAAACGTTTTAATTCCTGTGGTTGATTGAAAATTTTATTTTTACCATCTCAATTACATATTGAAACCATACACGCACTGCGCTTGTCTTGCTCACAACGAGGTTATGGTGCTCACAACGAGGATTAAAGCAAAAAAGGGTACATCTTCGTTTCTATGAAGACTTTCAGATAATAATTTACGCTGAAGACTTGTGGGCATCTGTTTTAGATTAGAATGCACAAAACGTCACCAGAATCGACGTTTTCAATGTTAAATTAGGTCCAAAGAGAAGCTGTCTCCAGTTTTCCAGCTACCTCGAGTGACTGCGTCGCACGGTATTTCCATCAAATTGTCCACAAACAGGCAATATCTTTACATGTGCATACTCGGAAAACACATCGCTAACTAACTGCATTTCGATATTTTTACATAAATGTCTGTAATCTTCAAAAATTATGAAAAACGCACCTTGTTTATCGTGTCACACGTCATAGATGGGTGCTCACAACGAGGAACGGAAGTTGCTCACAACATTTTTACCGATGGACATTTTTCACTCGTTGTGAGTTAAACGGGCGTGATTAAGAGTACTTGACTATGTTAACACATGGTTTTGGTCCCGTTATAACATGGACAAAAGAGGGAAAAATAGCCGATTTTATGCTATAATATTAGAATAAGAAAATAATTCATATAATGGTATATCAGACTGGATTCGGTATACCACATACCATCAGTTTATCTAAGGCTGAAGTCTGTTAATTTATTTAACCACATTGGGTGTCTCTGCGGCTGTTTTTTTAATTCAAACTTTCATCAATTCCGTGTTTAAATGTTGAATTCTGCTAAAGCCGGTGCTATGTGGCGTGTGTGGTACCTTGTATTTCACAGTACCGTCCATGAACATGCTAAGTCTAACGTAGACTTCAAATTACAAATTATTTATCATTTAATGATTAACGTGTCGTTGCCCTGTCCTTTTTATGTTTGGGGTCCGCCTGGGCTCCTTGCCATTGGTTCTTGTTGCTGGGTCATATGGGGGTTGCGTTCATTGAACGCCGCCTTTCCTTGTTGATCTTGTTTATCATATTTTCAACATTTTCAATTTTGCCGATTTTGGGCGTCCCTTAAGAATTCCGTTTTTTTCTTTTTTGGCCCTTTTGTTTGGGATAGCATTTCATTAAAGTATGATAATAAAGATCAACAGGACAAGACGATGTTTACAGAACGAAGCCCCCGACACTATAAGAATCTTACACTTGCTGCCGGCACAGACCGGAATATCTTGATCGAGGGTAACTGTTTACGGCGGTAACGAGGCTCTGGCGGGTAACGAGGCTCTGGCGAGTTTCTGCTTAAATGTTACCCGAGAGCTAGATATCTGCGTCTGTACCGACAGCCGATGATTGATTCTTTTTCTTACATATTACATATTAATTATTCAGAACAACTTAAAACCAATAACAATTGTAACTTTTCCTGTTATTGTTAATAATACCAATGTAATGGAAATGCCACATAATGTACACAACTTATTAAGCATCCTCCCTTAAACTTTACACCAATTATGGAAACTTTGTGACCCAAGCTCTTGAATTGGCAAAATTGATGTCACTTCACATAGTAACTTATATCTTCTTAAGGAGTTCCGCACCCGGAGTCTGGCCTAAAATAATTGAATACTAATTTCTATAAAATAAAGATTGCACCACGCCAAGTTATTTTTGGGGCCTTATCGGAAAATGAGAGACGATTGTGAATTTAACAAATTTTTAGATGTGGCATGAACAATTATTGGGACTTACACAAAATGTATACAACTCAAAATTTGCTAAGGATCACCTTTACGACATTGCGTTTTTCAGTCCTTTTACCATCATATTAAAATCATATTTCCGCTAACGATACACCTGTACAGGGACCTTATAATCGTGTTCTTAAGTTAAAGATTTATAATATACACCTTGCACAATTAGCGCGTGGAACATACCTATGGAAACGTGAACAGGCAGCAAAACTTCTCTCGTTTTATTGTAAAATTGTGTGCGAAATTAACAAACTATGGTTAATCGACAAGTAAGACGTCGTCTAAGTGAAGATAAATGAATAGAGATAGTGGAATGTTGGAGGCTGGCTGTTCACATAGACACGTTTTCCATATCCTTGGGATATTCCAGAGCGTTGGCTCCAGGATGTGGAACCGATTCCAAAAAAGGGCCATGCTGGAGGCCGGGATCGCCACCAGGACCGATAAATTGTCCTTCAGGCCAGGCGCTAACGGTTCTCGAACGCTACGACCTTACGTAACGACTTCCAGAATGCAGCTGGTGTGAGTGTAAGTACACACACTGTTAGAAAAAGGTTGCATGATGCTGGGTTGAGGTTACGGAGGCCAGCAAGACACAACGCCATATTCAAGAGTGTTTGCAATGGGCGCAGACTCATGTCCCACGGACAGTTTAAGATTGAACCCCGGTCCTCTTCACTGATGAGTCAAGGATTTGTGTGAACCTCACGGATAGACGGGCTAGGGTTTGGAGAACAACATGCGTTGCAGAACACGACCGTTATGGCGTGGGTTCAGTCATGGTGTGGTTGTGAATATGCTCTCAGGGGAAAACGGACATACACATCATTGAAAACGGTACACTTACGACAGAAAGGTAAGTCAATGAAATCTTCGACGTCCATGTACTCACGCACGCTGGCGCAGTCGACCCTGATTTCATTTTTATAGATGACAACGCCTGTACACAGAGCTCACATCTCAAGCCGATTTCTTTTGGGGTCAATTATAGTCCGTACAGATTGACCAGCAAGGTCCCCGGATTTAAATCCTATTGAGCATGCTTGGGATATGCTGCAGAAAGCCATTTCTTCACGCCACGTCCAACCAAAACCAGTTTAGAGCTATGACAGGCAATCATAGAAGAATGTGCCCAGATTCCTCCCCAAAAGGTTCGCAAGCTCATCAGCAGGCCGTAATTAATGCCCTTGGACACCATACTCGGTATAAAACACCAAACGCCAACCATTTCCTGATTTGCAAGTTTTTTTTATTCCACTATATGATCTCTTAAATGTTGAGTTTCGTCCTTCATACTCTTTCCGCAAGAGGCACACGCCAAGGAGCACTTCCATTGTCAATATTTTCTTAAAAATCAATTCCTAACTAATCATATTCAATTCTTTTAAGACAATTTTCACATTTATAGCAAATACATAAAAGGAACGCACTGTAGAAAAAGTTATTCTTAGTAAATTTTGAGTAGTATCAAAAGTGTGTAGTTAACGAGAGATAAATAAATATGACAAAATTCTATTTTAAGATGATCTGATTTCGATCCATGAAAATATGTTCATGGAGTTAATTTTATTTGTTTGGACAAATTGAAAGTTACACACAAAGTAACCATGAACTTATTTTTTGTTATCATCTAGTCAGAGGGTTTTATCAAGTAATTGCTGTTTCCTTATTTGACCAATGTTGCTTGAAAACTTTACATTTTGGAATGAATCAATACTAATTATGTTTGTTAGTTAAATTAAGGTGAGCTGTGGCCGTCTGCCTCTCAACCGAGGGATCGTATGTTCTAGCTCTACTCGGGTCATGTTCGTGATTCATCATACGACAGTAGTTGAAGTTACCATTCCTTTAAACAGAATGAACAGGTTAATTCAAACAAAGCCTTCAACATTTTCAATCTTGCCGTTTTGAGAAATCTTTAGGGATTCCGCTTTTTCAATATGATTTTGTCTTCACAGTACAGTAATTATTAACAATAACGCATTAGATTGGACTGTCGTGGAATCACTCACACGACGACATTAATAAATTATTCAAGTATTTGTTTCATTTTTTTTATTTAGAAAAGAAATTAATAATTTTTTTATTACATTTTTGTTATTTTTTTAAGGATTTTAATGAGATCAGTCATAGATTTTAACAGTGCTGTGTTGTCTAAGCCACATACTATTTGAAATGTTATTGGACTTTCCAGGAATTATCGGAGAGATTATTGATGTGCAAATTTCAAGCTATAACTATGCATGGCTGTTTGTTCGATTTAATACAAACTTTGAATAAATAGATACTAATAGAAACAGATCACGTGATAGGTTCACGAGAAACAATTTGTTCGAGTAGATTTAATAGACTGAATGATGATAATTACTTAATTAGTGTTCGATAAATTTTAGATATAATGGCAAATGTAGTTTAATTTTTAGAGATGAGGGAAAATAATGTGAGAAAATGTTTACATGAAAGGACGGTATAATTCTTCTATTTTGAGATAGAAAGTTTTATTTACGTGTATTATTCGTGAATACCTGCACAGGTAAGATATTAATAATGCAGACTAAAAAAATGATGATGATATTAATATCACGAAGTATCAATGATTAAAGTATATACTAAGGAAAAAAATCTGACAAAATATTTCAAACGGTATTTTGTTATAGCTAAATATGTAGGCAACGTGCAAACAGATTCATGTTTTGACACATGATTGATTATCTCGTGGGTTTGTTTTATATCTTTTTGTATTTTGGAGCAATATGGACATTTTGTGTGGAGATTGGTGCATTGGTAAACAGGTCCCTTTCTCTGTCTTATATGTGTAATGTGATAACAATGCTTTGTATCTATATAAATATTAATTATTCCTTTATGTGTCAATATCAGATCTTAATCCTCCGTTTTATTATGTCTTCAATTCGTAAATGCCATAAACTATCTACATACCATTTTACAACGCACTTCTGTGCCATGTAAATTCAAGGAGATGCATTATTTTTTGCGCATGTGTAAAGCATGAAGGACAAAATGACAATAGATTTAATTTAAGATGAAAGTTATTATTTTTGAATCGATGGCCCATAATTAAAGCTTTTATGGGAATGAAAAAAACAAACAAACAAACAAACAAAAAACTACCGTTTCTAACCATTTCATCGCTCTAAATACATAATAAAAATGAGTAAGATCATAACTTTTATAAAAATTGTTTAATTTTAAATAACTATTTTCCGCTCATCACATGGACATCGCTTTTTACCCTACGCATAACGCGTATGCTCAAAATATCTCTCTTGTTGCTATAGAATTATCATTCTATAAAAAGCCTTTTCCACTTGCGTTTTTAGTGAACTGGAGCATGCATTTCTGTATTGTAATGGTATAATTTGTCCTTTCAATTACAAAACCATTTAGGTGATGTTATCCTTTTTTGTTTGCAAACTATGCTCAACCATTCATTTTAATTGAACATTTATTTTCAAAAACTCAAAACCATATTTAGAATATATTGACTTACAGAACTTGTATAAAATTGAGTAAGATCATAACTTTTATAAGAAATTGTTTAATCTTAAATGACTATTTTTCATTGAACGCCGCCTTGCCTTTTCTTAATGATTTTGTTTATCATATTTTCTGCTCAACACATCGACTTCGCTTTTTGCCCTACGCATAACGCACATGCTCAAAACATCTCTCTTGTTGGTATGGAATTATCATCCTATAAAAGCATTTTCCATTTGCGTTTGAAGTGTACTGGAGCATGCATTTCTGTATTGTTATGGTAGAATTTGTCCTTTCAATTACAAAACCATCTAGGTGATGTTTTCCGTTTTTGTTTGCAAACTACACATGTAGGTTCAACTATTCATATAAATTGAACATTTTTTTCCAAAAATCAAAACAACATTGATTAACTGAACTGGTACAATGGTGCAAATTAAGTCTTGTCATATAAAAACAAACTAGAGGTATTTACAAACACTTTTGTCAATTTTTATAAAAGTAATGGGAAACAATAAAGTTTTATTTGTGGTTTTCCTTAATTATATTGCAAACATTTCAAAGAGATCTACGGACAATAAAGCATACTTAAATAATTAAAATTATCAAGTGAAATGTTTAACAAGACCATAAATAGCCATACCGTCAGACGCTTGTGGAAATAGAAGTGGGGCCTAGGTATTTCATATTTCTAATTGATGATAAAATGTTTGTAGTTTGTATTAAATATGTTCATATTGAATCGACGTATCTATTCTTTCTTTTCCAGATATGTGACATCTGATTATAACGTTGAAGTTACTACACTAGAACAAATATTTTGTTA
Organism: Ruditapes philippinarum; assembly: GCF_026571515.1. NCBI lineage: Eukaryota > Metazoa > Mollusca > Bivalvia > Venerida > Veneridae > Ruditapes > Ruditapes philippinarum. The sequence goes on along the minus strand of NW_026855648.1, from coordinate 260,224 downwards.
CAGCAATCATGATGAACACCAAAATCCTTATCATCAGTACTATGTTTTTTCGGTTGGAATTCATCCTCTGCTCAAATTCAACACAGGTTAGAAGTTTACACGACAGCTTGTTCAAGAACTACAATAGAAAACTGTTTCCTTTGTTAGATCATAATGACACTGTAAAAATTGCTTGTACAGTAGGGATTGTGAGTATCAATAATTTTAATGAATTGTCTGGTGAGATAGAAATAACCATGTTATTTTACATGCAATGGAGTGATGAAAGACTAAGCTGGACACCGTCTGAATTTGGCGGGAAATCGAATCTTCTTATTCCACCGAAAGATGTGTGGCACCCACAGTTGTTTGTACTACAATCTTTTGACAGAATTCAAGAAATTACCAATGTATCAATGCTGATGCGATTGCTTTCAAGCGGTAAAATTATATGGAACCCAGGGAATGTTTTAAAACTAGTTTGCTCGGTTGATGTCACTTACTTTCCCTTTGACACGCAAGATTGTTACGTGACGATTTCAGGATGGGCTTATACAAACGAAGAAGTGTTGTTTTATACAACAGAGAGTATGATAAACAAAGATTTTTTAAGCCAGAATAGTCAATGGATAATATCGTCTGCAACTGTGGAAAATAGAAGTGCTGTCGTCGCCCCAAGCTTTCCACCATCATTAAACATTAGAATTTCATTGAAAAGAAGAAGTGATTTCTTTGTAGTTTACATAATTGTTCCGATGATGTTTTTAAGTTGTATGAATAACCTGGTGTTCATTATGCCTGCGAATTCTGGGGAAAGAACATCTGTGGCTATAACCACATTTTTGTCATTTATTGTTTTTATGCAAATGATAAATTCGACAGTTCCCCAGAGTTCTGACCCAATGGCTTACATTTATTTTTATGTCCTGTTTCTACTGATATATAGCTCAGTTATCCTCTTTCTATGTATTCTTTCATTACGTATTCATGACAGGGATGCTCCCGTTCCGTCGGCAATTGTAAAATTGGTGTACGTTCTTCGTTGCTGGTGGTTGAAACGAAAGAAAATTGCTGTTGTTAAGCCTGAACGGAAAATGTCATCTGTTTCAGAAGAGATTGAGATGAAACATAACAAGATCAATGAAAATACAGAAAAAGAAAATGAAACTCCCTCTGTGACATGGAAAACGGTTGGCAAAACATTCGATTTGTATTGTTTTCTTATTCTGTATTTTATATTTATTGTTATGACAGCCAATACATTCAGCAATTTGTATTATAACCGCAAAGTTTAAACTTAAAACTGCTAAAATGATTTATCGTTATATTATGATGATAATCATTCCTTTGTTACTGTGAATTTACAACTTTGCTTTAAAAATACATGTATTGCACTGGAAATTTTTAAAAAGATATTACTTATCTGCAATTCATGTGTTAAGATTTTAAGGGGATTTTTGTAGTTGTTATCTAAAAGAATTTATGTTTCTATGAAAAGTATCATTAAAAAGAATTGACAGATAATGACGTTATTTGCTAATTAACATCATCTACATTTATTTCATCCGAGTGTAAAAGTGAGTTTCAGGTAAAAGTCGAATTAACTTAACATTTGGTCACAGTTGTTTATATTTAAAACTTTACTTCACACGTTTGTTTTAACAAGTCTAGGTATATTTGTATTTTTTATATATTTTAATGACGAAGAAACAAATAATGATTGGCATTTATTTATTGATTGTCTTAAATACATACTTAATCAAGCCAAGTGCAATTACATTTTCAAACTACATTTTTCTATCTCGTTTATAAAATCCTTTCCTCTTTACCTTTTTAAAAATATTTACTTAAGAGCACGTTATTTGAGTTTGGTCTCATAAAGGATTGTTATTGATGATGCGTGATTAAAAGCCATTCATTATAACTATCTGTTAGAATATTGACTGTTAACAAAACTGTTATTATACTTGAATAAAACAAACATAAAGCCATTATATTGCCTTCGACCGATGTGTCACACTTTTTAAACCATTACTACGAACGACATTTTTATCAATATTACCAGGCATTTTTCTTAGTTACTTCAGCCACTTATGACTACATGCATTCCTTTTTGGCGCCCTGTCAAAATCCAAATCAGATAGAATAAAAACGTAAACACCCAAAATGACATAATTTGAAAATGTTACAGGCTCGGTTTGAGCGAGTCTGTTCATGGGCGGTACTTGAAAGTGCAAGCGACCGTCCACACCCCCTAGCACCGGCTTAAGCAGAATTAAACATTTAAACACGAAAATTGTGAAATTTGAATTTAGAAACAAATAGAATTTAGAAAAAGACGTTCGTTACAGTTTTTATAGTAAAAGAGATTACTAACTCTAAATTTCATAAATGAAATATTGCTAAAACAGATATATTCGAGCAATAGAGTGTGTGTTTTATACATTAACCCCAAAACTAAAGAAGTAACATGTTTTTATAGTAATTTAGAGCATCATTATTTTGGCAGTTATTTAGTGGTCGGATACGGGATCACCAAGTGTCTTTCGGTATTGAATGTGAATGGATATTTAGTTTCATAGAAAATATTTATCTTTAAGCTGAGTATTACAATAATGCAAGCACATGTTTAAGCAAACATTGTTTCATTTTTTAGTTTTATCGTAAATAATCTGCAACACAGTTATTTTAAAAGTACGATACAATAACTAGTTCCGAAATCTAACTTATATACTCCATAAACAGGCTCAATCAAACTGAGCTTGCGACATTGTTAATATAATGAAAGCGTCATTTAAGTTTCCAGTTAGGTCATTATATTTCTATAAGGCCAAGACCAATTAACAATTTATATCTCGGATATCATATGTTAGCTGCTATTGCTACGGATAAGTTTATTCTTATTCTGTCTTTTATAGCGTAGAACAAGATATTCTGTTATTCCTACTAGACATTTAGCTTTGATTTATTGGGAATTCCCAAGCGAAAATTAAAATTTTAAGAAAAAATCTTTAAATTTTTCATTTATATAAAAATAACAATTAAATATATAAATAAATAACATAATTCACAAAAAGGGTGTTTTTTAAAAATAAATTAACATGCTCTAATTAAAGAACTTATTTGAATAAAAATGTTTTTAATGTTTTCTTTTAAATTTATATTTTTAAAAAAATTTAAAAGGTAAAATAAAAAATAAAAACAAAATTTTTTTTTTTGTAAAAAATAAAAAATTTTTTTTTTAAAAATTAAATCTCTGTTCCAAAAATTTAAAAAATTAAAACAGTAATCAAATACAATTTTAAATAAATACCAAATTCATTTTAATTTATAGAAAAAATTTATTTCGGGATTCACACCAGGGGCTCAAGTTCAACACAAGTTGTAAATTTATACGACGGCTTGTTTAAGAACTACATTAGAAAACTTTTCCTCAGTTAGTTAGATCACATTTCCATCATCCAGCGTGAATAGACTCAATCAAACGGTGTCTGCATTTTTCATTTAGTAAGTAACACATTTGATGGACTTTACGTAGAATGACGCTGAAAATAAAGGGGAAAAAAACGTTTTGTCATGTCACCCAAAGATTATACTGATTAATATTTATAATTAAACTCTTAAACCGGTGCTAGGGGGGGCTGGACGTAGCTTGCACTTACCCCACTCCTTTATGAAGGGGCCTTCAATCAAAAATCAATTTCTTAGTTGGAAAAGTATCCGTTTTTCAAGAAAGATTTTAAATGTAGGATATGTGTGAATATTGTTTATGCCATAGCCAGACCTTTACGCAATGCCCAATTTAAAATTCAAACAGAAATCAAGGGGATTAAATAAATTTCCCGATCATTTTAATAATTAAAAGTTTGTAAAATTTAAATTCATTTTCAATATCATTATTCATTCGAATGTCAATATAATTACTTCTATTGTTATTTAAACTTTATAATTATTGTAGGTCCCGAAATCAATGATTTGTTATTATGGATTCTCAAATAGATTATTTTACCGTAATTCCTTATTTTATTGAGTTAAACATGGTCTCCTGAGTTCTTATTTGTTTACGTTTCATCGGTTTACATTGTTACAATATGAACAGCTTCGTTTACATGGTCACCGTGTGAATTGATGATTCTACAAGGAGAAATGAAGTTAGACTGAAATGCTTTAATCAATAATGTGAAAAATATTGTTTTGAAAGAGAAATTTAATTTGTGATCAGATATATATTCCCTAATGATCTATACATTTGATTATAGATCTGAGAACACTAGCAAACTTTGATAGTGATAAACAATAACACAATAACGAATGTGTCCTGTTCAAAACAATTCAATGATATCGCTCTAGTTTATTCCCCTTACACTTAAAAGAACAATTATCACGCATGTGAAATGAAATATGATAACAGATTTTTAGCTTACTTTATTTGTCAATCACACCGAATAATTATTACTAGATTATGCCAGATTTCATTTTACTCTTAATCAACGAGAACAATATAAAATACGTAAGAGTTTGGGTCCTTGACATTTTCCCGTTGCTTTTATTAAAACTACCAAACATTTCATGAAAATAGATTATGACCCATCTATATTGAAACATACTGTATAGTTAGCATTTAACCCTTTTACAGTTGGATACTGTGCTTTAATTACATCTGATGGGCCAAGAGGGAGACTCTATGAGGGGCAGTTCTTAAACCAATTGTGACAGAATAGTTTAGTTTTCGTTTTCTGCATTGATTGGTCGGGCCCGTGTTGGTGATTTTCTTGTTGTGTTGCCTTCCAGCCTAAGAATGTAGTTTTATGGACCTTTGACAAGTTTAAACAACCCAGTTGTGGTTGTCATACTTACCGCTATATGACTGTCGTCTATGTTCTTGTTAATTTCATAAAATTATAATTTGCCACCGTAAGTATTTCCTTCTCTTCTTAATTTTCAATATTTGCCCCCATCAACTTCTTATTCACTACCCATACACCCTTGTCCCTGTAATTCAATATCAGACATTTTGATATATCAATTGCATCTCATATTCTCATTACATTTCTCCCGACTGTTCTAATTTTATTTTTACCCTCTCCTGTTTTATTTGTTGTCCTGGTGTGTGCCTTACAGATAACCTTGTGTAGCGGAGTATTGCCGAGAGATGTGTTTGGTGAATGTCGCTCCCCGGTCTATGTTGCTATGTTCTTTTCTCAATTTCAACTTTAGGTAAAGCCCAAGTATACTTGTTGAAATGTTTCTCTGCCGCTAGAAATAATTGCCATTGTATGAAGGAAGCTTAGAAAATGTAATGCTTATGAAGCAGTTTAACTTCTTACACTGAAATGTTTCTGGGCAGAAAACAATATGTATTTAAAGAATAAAAGCAAAAATACAAACATGCTATTTGGTTCTATTAAAATCAGTATTCACGTTTTACACCATTTGGCAGTATACACAAGACACATTTTGAAATGATATATAAATATATTTGCCGTATATACTATTATAAAAAGAAAATATAAAATGTATGTAAATTTGTAATATCAAACAATATGATTTTTAAAAAATAGAGAAAATATCGGAGCGAGAAACTTTGTCAAAACATTTCATATCAATGCATATAAATGTTTTCAGAAACTAATGTTAAAATACAACTTCACCAATGTATGAATAGTCACTGCAAAATATATTAACAAAAGTAAAACATAACAGTAGATGTCAATTGTCTTTCCAATTACTTTCCAAGTCACTAAAGGAGTAGCATCAACATTATTTTGAACGAACAACTTTTCGTTCGTGCTTTTTACGTCAACTTGCTCAGACAAAATTGAAGCTTTCCGCTCGGATGCTACAGTAGCTTTCTTTCTCTTGAGATACCAATATCGAAAGTAATAAATCATCTTTTCGATGGCCGGAGGAACTGGTGTGTCCTTGTCATAGATACGTAACGAGAATATACACAGAAATAAAATGAGTGAGCTATAAACTAATAGAAAAAGAATATAATAGTATATATAAGCCATAGGTTCTGAACTCTCCGGAACAATCGAATTTATCATTTGCATAAAAACAATAAATGACAAAAATGTTGTTATAGCAACTGATGTCCTCTCTCCAGAATTTGCAGGCATAACAAACACAAGATTATTTATAAGGCCAAGGAACACCAATGGAAATATTATATAGACTACAAAGAAATCACTTCGCCTTTGTAGTTTTAGCATCACAAAAATCGTCGGGGGAAATGATGATATTATATCATAATTGTTCTGTGACGTTGCCGACTGAAGTATCCATTGGCTATTGTCGGAAAAATAATCTTCGCTTACTTTTGCATCATTAACGATAAGTAACACTTCGTCGTTTGTGTAAGACCGACCTGAAACCGTTAATAAGCATGTTTGGGTATCGAAAGGAAAGTACGTCACGTCAACAGAACAAACAATTTTCAAAACATTTCCAATATTCCACATGACGAGGCCATTCGAGAATAATCGTGCCATCAACGATACATTCGTTATTTCTTGGAGTGTGTCATATGATTGTAGAAGATAAAGTTGTGGTCGCCAAATGTCTTCTGAAGCTACTAACAACACCGATTTGCCACCATATTGAGATGGTGTCCATATCAAGTTTTCGTCAATCCATTGAAAATTGAAATACATTGTAAGTTCTATTTCGCCAGACAGCTCATCGAAATTATTTATACTTATGATTCCAATCGTGACATTTATTTCCACTGAATTGTTGTGATTTATCAATGGAAAAAGTTTCCTGTTATAATTCTGGAACAAGTTTGTGTATAAACTTTCAACCTGTGTTATATATGAGCAGTGAATGTATTCATGCAGAAGGAGTAAAATATTTACAATGAAAAGTTTACACTCCGTATTCATCGTGGTCTTCATACTTCTATTTTAATTGACACTTAATCATCGTGTGAATTGTATCAACGACTTTTTGCGCTAAACAAAATGATCACTTGATTACAGAAGAATGGAATATCCGCAGCCGTTGGTCACCTTTCGTGCATTATGATATCTGGTCACTTTCTATGTTTAAGATATACATGTATGCTTTTCAGATGCATGAACGATACTATGAATTGTTTTATAAGTTTGGTAAGCTGACATCAACATCGTTTAAACAAAATGATATACTTTTGTTATAAGAAACACCTTTTTATGTATATTTTCTATTTATAATTTACATTATTGATAAAAGATTTAAGAATCTTGTGTATTTCTGTCAAAATGTTTTCAGTACAAATCCATAAACTTCCCAATTAATCTTAATCCAAACTGTTGTCTCCACAAACGTAATCTAACCATAAGTGCAGCGAAATATTAACATTTAAATATTCAAACTTGCTCTGTTATTTCCCTTCAACAGATAAGATATATAACCGATTTAGTTTCTATCCAATTGCTACCATATTCATTGTTTTCATTGACAATTGTAGTAGAATTATCAAGATATATCCGTTGAAACATTATTTTTTTTAAAGCGGGAGAATGTCTTAAAATGAATAATTTATTCTCCAAATTATGTTCATCTTCCAAACCAAAAGGTCCTGAAAATATCACTTTACAAGTAAATGATACCGTCATCCCAGCAGCACATGGTGTTGAAATGGAAGCAATGATTGGCGAGAGAACTCGGACATAAAGGAATGGACAGTGACAATGAACTATTGATAAGTTAGTATCGGATATTTCAGGTATAGAATCACAATCCAATATTTCGAAAGGACCCAATTAGTGAACAAAAGTGGTGCTTTAAGTGTGTCACTATTTATCGAACAAACATGTATATATATATATATATATATATATATATATATATATATATATATATATATATATATATATATATATATATATATATATATATATATATATCTATGATTAGATTAAATATGACATAAACTATATCAATGCATATCTTATTTAGAAGTGGTTTGTCCATCAATAGCAATAAGTATTCATATGGAAAGAATTGTATTAGACTGAAAACATCTATAAATCGAAATGTTAATGTCACGTAAAGTATCGACCAAATGCAATTGTATATTCTGGTACATCAATTTTGTGCATACATTTAGATAAATTACTTGTTACTTTTATACAAAATATATATCACCCTCAGCTATCATATAAACTGTATTTGTTTGTTGTTTTTTGTTGTAATTTTTGTAGGAATATTTTTTTGTTGTATGAAATAAAACTTCTTTAGGGGAATCATTGATTTTGTAAGTTGGTGGTAGGAGGGGAATCAAATAATATTTTATTTAAGGCTTTAGGACATTTTAGTCTTATTATTTTTGTGTATGTCGGTATTTTAAAATTACAGTTTAAAAGACACATTAAACAATCAAACGCCTGTACAGAGGGATTCAAACCCACAGTGGTGAGGTAAGAGTGGTTTGAAGTCAATGACCACTCGGGCACGGACGCCCTTGTCTTGTCACGGAATCATATTTCCCCGTAAAATTCATGGTCATCGTTCCTCTTAAGTTAAAGCTATAAATTTAAGAAATTAAGTGACTTAGGAAGTTCACGTATATAGTATGTGTAAAGTACTTATTTATTCAAGGCAATTAAAGTTATTTTGCCGTTTTGTTATGATAGCTGATTACTTAAATGATGCATGTCGTTTAGCTCATTTAAATTACTATCTAGAAGAACGCACACGTCAATGAAATATAACTCATCACATCTATTTCAGGACAAATGCATCAATTAATCATACCGACTAGGAGTTTTGTTAAGTCGTGATAATTCATTGAGTCATTATTGAAATCATTTCTAAAATACCGTGCATTTGAACAAAACACAACGGAAATAACAATATTCAGTTAAAGGTACTGTAGAAACAAAATACCGTGCGCATCTAGTAATATTGGAAAATATCAATGGAATACGGTATATCTAGGTGAGAACACTTTATTAGCAATACAGACGCCGGAGAAGTGAGTATATGATTTTTTATTTAATAGTTTTGGTTGTATTTAATATAGTTATATCTTAAATATTAAAGTGAATAAAATATGATAAACAAGATCAACAAGGAAAGGCGGCGTTCCATGAAGTTTGTTAATAATGCTTCTTAATTATGATTTAGTCTTAGCATATTTGATTAAAAACGATATAGATGTGATTTTTTATTTTCTTTAAGTATAAATTTTTACTATTTGAATTCATTTGTTTATTTCCGTTATAAATAAACTTTCATTTGGAAGGTATGCTTGAATTCGTTTTTATTGAAGTATTTCTGTTATCAATGCATACCTTGAACTTAAACATCTTCGACCCAGTTTAACAAAACTGCAACACTAATGTTAATTTAGTCTGCTTTACGCAAAAAAAATATAATTCAATTCATCGTTGAAAGTCAATGCAGACGGAATTATAATATGATAATTGAGGGGTCAATGCTATATAGCGTAAGTTTTACCTTCAAAGATGTATGTTAGATAATCTTAGTCTTAAATTACATTATATGCTTCATTTTTCAGGGTTTTAACTGAATACATTCGAAAATGCAAAAATATTTACACGCTTTATTAGCATTTGTCATACAATCTGACATAATAGCTTCATGCCTTAACACAACAGAGGCAAACAATCTGTATTCAAGTCTGCTTATTGATTACAACAGCAAACTATTGCCCCTCACAAATCAAAGTGAAGCGGCGGAAGTTGGTGTTTTTGTTTATTTACGTAGTATCAACACATTTGATGAACTGTCCGGTGAATTAGCGTTGACATTAATATTCAACTTCACATGGACGGAAGAACGTATGTCATGGTCTCCTGAAGATTATGGCGGGAAAAAATATCTTCTTATAGCACCGGAAGACATATGGCGACCAAAAACATTTGTACGTGAATCGTTTGATAATATACAAGAAATTGGCAAAGTATCTGAAATGTTAAGGATCAACCATGAAGGTATAGTTGTGTGGACAATGGGTTCTGTTACAAAAATCACTTGTCCAGTTGATGTGACATTCTTCCCTTTTGATAGCCAATATTGTTCTATAACTTTAACTTCCTTTACAGTCAGGAGTGAAGATGTAATGTTCCTTTCTTTAAAACCATCTTTTATTACAACCTATTGGACTGAAAACAGTCAGTGGTTATACGTAAATAGCACTGTTTACAACTTAACTGTTCCTCATGGCCCATCTGGAATTAAAATCGACTTCACATTAAAACGGCGAAGTGAATTTTATACAATTTATATAGTAACACCATTAGTGTTTCTTGGAGGGATGAATAATCTGGTGTTTACTATGCCAGCTTCGTCTGGAGAGAGGACATCGGTCGCTATCACAGCGTTCTTATCATTTGCAGTCTACATGCAGATAGTAAACAACAATGTTCCACAAAGTTCATCTCCTATTGCATATATTTATTACTATTTAATGTTTCTTTTATTGTATAGTTCATACATAATGTTTATGTGCATAGTGTCTATGCGAATATATGACAGGAAAGGGAAAATACCGGTCGTTACTAAATATCTTGTATATTGTTTAAGATGTATGTGTTTTAAAAGGATGTGCAAAATTGGAAAAATATGTATTGGTAACGACAAGACGCCCACAAGAGTGATCAATGTAGTAGAAACAGATTTAAGCAATGGTCAAAACACTAATGTTGATTGTGAACGAGTTGAATCTGATAAAGATCAGTTAAAGGAAGGCTCCAAGGAAGATGATGATCTAACTTGGACAAATGTCGGAGAAACATTTGATACCTACTGTTCATGGTTTAATTGTTTGGGGTATTGGACAATTACCGGTTTTACAATAATATGTCTGTATTCAAATGCAGAAATTTTGAAATCATTCCGATAATATCATTTAAAACTAATAACATTTTGATTTTGCCGCGTGTTTAATGACAATTTGATGTATGGTAGTTTAATAGAGAATTTGATAAATTAAAAAAAAATTCTACTATGTTTAGACTAATCAAAAGAAAATTATTTGCTAATATCAAAAAGGCAAATATCATAGTGATCATAGACATATTTTGTTTGATGAATAAGATTAGAGATTATTTATCATTTTACATTTTACATTAAGTTCATCACATGATGATCATTTGCTTTCTGTAAGAAGAAACATTTAAGATTATCTCATAAAATCTGTAAAATAATATTTTTGTCAGTTATATGAAAATTTATTATTATATAAGAAAGATAAATTGAATCCAATTCAATTAAACTTTTTATATGACAATGTTACTTAAGCAATGTATAAATGACCTGTTTGCTGCTGCTGATATAGCATTGCTTGCAACAGTTACCAAGACACAATTCCTAACACAAAGAAACATACTATATAAATTAACAAAACCTAAATTGATACTGTATACAACTGTTGTATTATACATGCACAATCAATTACTATGATAAAAATAAATGGTATAATCAGTTAACATGTTTATCCTACCTACGATAATAAAGTTCAATAGATTATGTTTTCTAAGGAATAACTGTAATAAACTTTCTTAATTAATTAAGGAATTAAAGTGTCATAATTGTTTGTTTATACAATCAAGCTTTAGCCTATAGTAGGGCCGAAACGTCTCGCGGAAAATGGCCGACACGTCCAATGGTCGATTTTTCGATTCGGGCCGATTTAGTTTGGGGCCGAAATATTCTGTTTCCGTATTGGCCTATTGAGCTTAGCCAAAAGATGCATCTAATTAGCTATTATTGGTGGTAACAGACATGCACTTTTTCCTTTTTGTGTTTTTTGTTTTCTTCTCCAGGTTGAAAAAATGTCAATATTAATAATATATTATTATTTCATATTATAAAATGTAAACAATTGATATCATTGACATTTTACTAACCGTAAAGGGGAAACATTTCACAAGGCGTTTCTTTTGATTTCGTAACACTATACATCCCCTTTTTATTTTATTTTTTATTTGTAATTGCAATCTAAATGATCAATGCAGCTGTTACAGAAGTTTTGTTGTTTTTGTTTTTGTTGTTGTTGTGTTTTTTTATTTTTTCGATTTTGAATATAATATTTGAATTATGATTGTTGAATGATTTCATGGTCCGGGTTTAGTTTTTCTCCCTTGTTGGTCTTTATTTTCATATTTAAGTTAAAACGAGATATATCAGTCACGCTAAAAGTTAATGATTTGCAATATTATATTCTAATAAATCAATAGTTCGAATTTGTTTGAACTCTTTTTTTTACTTAAATATATACATTGTACCTGGCATTGGTACTGCGTAATTGAATATGGATTAAATATGTAGAAGGCTAATTAATTATGTATATAGAAGGCTAATTGAGTATGATTTTATTCAAGTAAATGCCAGCAGGTCATAGACCCACGAGGACAACATATTTACAAATAAGCAACATATTAATATAAAATGCATACATGTAAAACAATATCAGCAGTTTTGTACATAATAGATATTTCAATATTTTTTCTGCCATATTCCATCCCATGTAAATATTAACATACAAATACACTCTTTCTGTAATAAATACAACACACAAAATTGTATATATAGGTTGTGCCAGCAATGGAAATAAAAATATAAAATGAACAAAAAGTACTGAATGATATATATCCCTGTGGCTTTGGTCTGTTTTGTCAACCATATTGTCTTGTTGTATGTGACGGTACTAATGTCCCACAATGCAGTAGGCGTATGTCTAGCTATTGCATGTGGTTTTTGGAAATAGTCTCTGTTTTATTATTTTTCTTTTTATCTTTTTTCATTTTTTTTTTCATTTTTATTTTTTTTTGGAGGATGTGACGGGGTTGCGTACTTGGGTGCTCTTTGAGTCTTATATTATTTTTAAGCCTTTTCATACTTATAATATATAAATTTTGAGAAGCTCGTTTGACATGTTTCTATGTTTGAAAAAATTGAACATCCGAAAAGTCATTTTAAATGACTTATTGAATATATTTATTGTCATTAACAGACCATGTGCACGTCAGTATTATTCAATACATTTTCAAAGAACTTTCATTAATGTTATAATTCTTATGGGATATCAATGACATTGTGATATTTGTTCTAACGCCATTCATGCAAGGCATTATTCTTGATCCTATGGTTGATGTAATTTATTGCAAAATGCTTTTATAATGTCATCATAACGTTTTATTGTTCTAGTGGTCTCAGATCTGCATCATCAATAATTTGTAAATTTTAGATTCCAAAAAATATTATTTAACCAGTAACTGTAATTTAACTGAATGTCATAATGTTAATTATGTTCATTTAAAATTCTGTTTACGTTTAATCAATAGGGAATGACGTCTATACATTGTCCCAATATGAAAGCCTGATTCTACCAGAGGGATTAAGTTTTAGCTTTATGATAATTTAAATAATCTAAAATATTGTTTTGAAAAAGAAAATAAATATGTAATCAATATCATATTCCCTAATGATATTCACTTTATTACAGCGCTTAGAATATTAACGAGCTTTGATGGTACAAAATGTTGTAAATGATAACTATTATCCTCTTGTAGAATCAATTCACCCATAGCTCTAGTAATTTAATTGCTTGACATTTTAATAATAACCATTCAATGTAATGTAATAGGAAATATCTGTTATAATCTATTTCAAATCAAATGTTTCAAGAGTTATAAATATGATACATTGAAGTGATTCATTGATGCATGGAAGATTTCAAAATATGACATATTAAGCTAAATTTAAAAACTTAGATAAAACATCACATGTTAATATTCATTATACACAAAGTATAATATATTATAATGAATATATTAATATGTTTTCGTATTGAAGTGAGATGAATGTATGTATGTGAAATTTATGTAAGCACGCCATAAAATGATAATAAATAATAATGATAAAAAAAACGTGATTCATATATATCAATTATTCCCTGAAATATTGCAATAAGATTGACCGCTGACCACAGGAATGCAATTTCAGTTCATTACGACAAGTAAGCAGGACAGGTTAATTAAGACATGCAGTTAACCGTTGAAAAGGAAATACATCTTTCTAAATGCGCAAGCTTAGCTTAGGAAGAAATTGTAACCTTATTTTAACTTTTAAATAAAAAGAACCTTAAAAACATAACAAAAATTAAATGTTTTTCCCATGTTTATTTTTTTCTCTCCATATCTATGTAGGCATTTTTGAACATATGTACATATTTCTTTTGCAAAGAGCTCTAAATCACACAATAATGTTAATTAACAAACCTGAGAACTTTATTGTTTTAAATAAATGATTTCAGCTCTGACATTTAGCTTGACTTTTCCTTCGGGGACAAGATAAATTATAAGGGCATGAGAAAAAAGACATGCCTTATGGGTTTGACGTTGGATACAATTTAGTGTCATTCGTTCGTATCATTATTGTAAATAGTTAAAACATTTTGAGAATCCTCGAGCTTTCCATTTGACAAATTTCTCTTCTCCATTTGCATATTGTTCCTGTGTAAATTTATGTTAACACAAGATTGACGTTGAAAATATTTTATCTGTATACTGGTATAATATATCTTTCTTGTTACATAATTTTCATTTATGAAAACAACACGAAAATGTAATGTCTATGAAACATCTAAACTTCTTAAACACATTATATTAAGCACTATATATTTAAGAAAAAAAAAACAAATACAATCATTTCACATATCTAGTTTTATTTACATCGCTTTTTCACATTTTCATTTTGAAATTTGACGTTTTACACAAGAAACATTTTAAGATATACATTTGTATAAATTTGTTTGCCATAATTATATATTATCATTATTACAAAGAAATGTGAATTTCATTGTTATGTCTTATAATACGCATATAGAGAAATTACCGCATCGAGTAACTGTGTCAGAACATTTCATATCAATGTAAGTAAAAATATTCAGCAACTGTAGTTAAAATACAATTTTACGAATGTGTGAATGGTCACCGCCAAATATGTCATCAACAAAAGAACATAGCAGCAGGAATCAAATGTCTTACCAACCGTTACCCAAGTCATTAAAGGAGAATCCTCATCATTTTGACTGAATGATAACTTTTCGTTCGTGCTTTTAACGTCAACTTGCTCAGACAAAATGGATGCTTTCCTCACAGGTGTTACTTTGTCTTTGTTTCTCTTGAAATACCAACATCGAAAACAATAAATCATCTTTTCTATGGACTGAGGAACTGGTGTGTCCTTGTCATAGATACATAACGAGCATATACATAGAAATAAAATGAGTGAGCTATAAACCAATAGAAAAAGTATATAATAATATATATATAAGCCATAGGTTCTGAACTCTCAGGAACAATCGAATTTATCATTTGCATAAAAACAATAAACGACAAAAATGCTGTTATAGCAACTGATGTCCTCTCTCCAGAATTCGCAGGCATAACAAACACAAGATTATTTATAAGGCCAAAGAACACCATTGGAAATATTATGTACACTACAAATAAATCACTTCGTCTTTTTAGTTTAAGTATCACAAAAATCGTCGGGGGAAATGATGATATTATATCATAATTGTTCTGTGACGTTGCCGACTGAAGTATCCATTGACTATTGTTGGAAAAAGAATCTTCATTTACTTTAGCATTATTGACGATAAGTAACACTTCGTCGTTTGTGTAAGCCCAGCCTGAAACCATTAATACACATGTCAGGGTATCAAAAGGAAAATACGTCACGTCAACAGAACAAACACTTTTCAAAACACTTCCAATATTCCACATGACGAGGCCATTCGACAACAACCGTGCCATCAACGATACATTCGTTATCTCCTGGAGTGTGTCATATGATTGTAGAAGATAAAGTTGTGGTCGCCAAATGTCTTCTGAAGCTACTAACAACACCGACTTGCCACCATATTGAGAAGGTGTCCATATCAAGTTTTCATCAGTCCATTGTAAAGTGAAATACATTGTAAGTTCAATTTCGCCAGACAGCTCATCGAAATTATTTATACTTCTAATACCTACCGTGACATTTATTTCCATTGAATTGTTGTGATTCATCAATGGAAAAAGTTTCTTGTTATAGTTCTGGAACAAGTTTGTGTATTAACCTTCGACCTGTGTCATATTTGAGCAGTGAATGTATTCAAGCTGAAAAGTAAAAAAGTCACGATTAATAGCTTGGAATCCATATTAATTATGTTATCTATTGTTTCAACTGACTTATTGTATCGCCATCGTATAAATGTACAACAAATATATTTCACAATATTTCAAACGACTTTTAAGTTTAAAGAGAATTAAATATTTACAGGTTTCTGTCACATTTGGCGTAGTATGATAAATAATAACCAGATGTACCAAAATATTAAAAACTGATGTAGAACTTGAATACTTCCATGGTCGTCTGATAGACAAACTTTGGTACTTATCTGTTCAAGAAGACGCTAAACTGTAATTTATATCTTCGGGTTCTGGTTCACGTCATTGACAAATGATAAAAGATCTAGATCTATCATGAATATCTTTTCATAGTTACATTGTCACGCTTTCACATGTATTATAATCCGGAAACGCTTTCACAAAATACACGTGTAAAGCAAGGAACGATATATGAAATACTGTATAGTCCGACATTTTATTATGCACAAAACAAGGCATACATTCAGATGTCGACAACTAACAGTTAACTATATTTCCGATTCAGTTCGTATACTACTTTTGTTGTTTTAAAATATTTTCAGAAATAAAAATGACATTGTTATATATATCCTCTGAATTCTTAACTTTTTTTCAAATATGTTTAAGTGAATTGATTAAAAAAGTCCAACTAATTCACGAGGCTTTCAGAATTAAATGTTTTTTCTGGGATACTCAATAGAAGCAATGACTGGCTATGGAATATATAATAATACCTGTTCAAATATTTCAATCACGTGCTACAAAAACAAGAACTGAATTATTGTTAGTCCATCAGTCCAATTGTAATATTGATAAACATTAATAGAAAAGTTTAGATATGGAATCACGATCAATAAACATAATGTTGAGAGCACACATTGAGTGATCATTAGGGACCGTTTTAATGCGTTAATAGGTAGTGTCGCCATGTTCAAAATTGATTTAATTAAGAACCCTTACAAAATCTCACATGTAGACGTTATAAGAGGTTAAAACACGGCAGAGTAGGACCGGTGAAAATTGTTTTGCTAATCAGATAATGGCCCCGTGTTCTTCAGCCCGAGATTCATTATTTATTATTATTTCAATTATTTATTTTAGTTTAAGCTAAACGAAATAGAAATTATAGACATTTTTTTTCAAAAACTTAAATTTTTATGTCGTTAAAAACCCAGAGAACAGACACAGAGTTTTTTTTCCATTTATGGTACGAAAGACTAGTAGAACCAAGTTACAAGTTTGTTTCTATCAAACTGCTATGGATTTTTGTATTTTTATTGGGAGCTGGAGGGGGGATTCTTTGCGTTTCAGTTAAACTGATCAGTGTATCATTACCATAAACCCCGCCTTCGGAGTTCGTCGAATAACATTTGTATATATTAGAAAAACACTCGTCAAATATGATAATCATTATCTTTAAACAGTGAATTTTAGGTGCTAAATATTACACTTTAATGATTAAGCTTGCCTTACATATTGTTTCATGTGTAAAAATTCATAGTCCATTTTTTCATCGCCTGTTGCTAAAAATCTGGTAGTTTTTAGTAAAATTTCTAAATTATTTGCCAATGCGCACGTATTGACCTGATTATTTCTGGTCTTCATACTTGCCATACATTATTACCTAATTATAATGCAAAGTTGTAAACATACAGCCCCGGCTAACAAATCTATACCCGACTTTTTCAAATGTCCTTGAGTTCTTGTGATAATTTTGAAGTTGTCCTAGAATGAATCAATACTAATTATTTTTGTTAGTTAAATTAAGGTGGGCTGTGGCCCTCTGTCTCTCAACCGAGGGATCGTATGTTCTAGCTCTACTCGGGTCACGTTCATGATTCATCATACGACACTAGTTGAGGTTACCATTACTATCAACAGAATGAACAGGTTCATTCAAACAAAGCCTTCAACATTTACAATTTTGCCGGTTTGAGTATTCTTTAGGGAGTCCGCTTTTTCAATTTGATATTGTGTTCACAGTACAGTAATTATTAACAATAATTCATTAGATTGGACTGTCGTGGTATCACCCACATGACGACATCAATGAATTATTCAAGTTTTTTGTTGTTGTTTTTTTTTCATTAAAGAAATTAATTAAACATTGTTTTACATTTTGTTAGTTTCTAAAGGATTTTAATGATATAAATCATAGAATTTAACAGTGCTATGTTGTATAAGCCACAGACTCCTTGAAATGTTATCGGACTTTCCAGAAATTATCGGAGAGATTATTGATGTACAAATTTCAAGCTATCACTATGCATGGCCGTTTGTTCGATTTAATACTGACTTTAAATAAATAGATACTAAGAGAAACAGATCACGTGATAGGTTCACGAGAAACAATTAGTTCGAGTAGATTAAATAGACTGAATGATGATAATTACTTAATTAGTTTTCGATGAATTATAGATATAATGACAAAGAAGTTTAATTTTTGAGATGAGGGATAATAATGTGAAAAAATGTTTATATAAAAGGACAGTTAACTTCTACTATTTTGAGATAGAACGTTTTATTTACGTGTATTATCTGTGAATATATGCACAGGTAAGATATATGAAAATATCAATATCACAGAATATCAATCATTTATATATTCTAAGACAAAAAAATCTGACAAAATATTTTAAACTGTATTTTGTTATAGCTATACATGTAGTTATAATTAGATATACATTGTATGTAGACAATGTGCACATCGCATATATTCAATCAAATTCATGTTTGGACACATGAATGAATTGGTAATCTCGTGGGTTTGATTTATATCTATTTCGTATTTTGGAGCAATATGGAAATTCTGTTTGGAGTTTGGTGCATTCGTAGACAGGTCCCTTTCTCTGTCTGATATGTGTAATTTGATATAAATATATTACTTAACAATGCTTTGTATCAATATAAATATTATTAATCATTTATGTGTCAATATCAGATCTTAATCCTTGGTTTTATTTTGTCTGCCATATCTACATACCATTTTACAACGATCTTCTTTGCCATGTAAATTCAAGGCGATGCATTATTTTTTGCGCATGCGCAATGCACGAAGGACAAAAAGTCAATAGATTTAATTAAAGATGAAAGTTCTTATTTTAGAATCGATCGCCCATAATTGAAGCTTTTATGGGAATGAAAAAAACAAACAAACAAACAAACAAACAAACAGAAAACTACCCTTTCTAACCATTTCATTGCATTATATACATTCTATAAAATTGAGTAAGATCATAACTTTTATAAAAAATTGTTTAATCTAAAATAACTATTCTTCCGCTCATCACATCGACTTCGCTTTTTGCCCTACGCATAACGCACATGCTCAAAATATCTCTCTTGTTGTTATGGAATTATCATCCTATAAAAAGCCTTTTCATTTTGCGTTTGTAGTGTACTGGAGCATGCAATTCTGTGTTGTTATGGTGCAATTTGGCCTTTCAATTACAAAACCATTTAGGTGATGTTATCCTTTTTGTTTGCAAACTATCTTCAACCATTCATATAAATTGAAATATAAACATTTTTTTCCATAACTCAAAACCACATTTAGATTGTATTGATATACTGAACTTGTACAATGGTGCAAATTAAGATTTGTCATATAAAACAAACATTTACAAACACATTTGTCAATTTTAATAACAGTAATGGGAAAGAATAAAGTTTTGTTTGTGAATAGTCCCCCGTGGTTTTCCTTTATTATATTGTAAACATTTCAAAGAGCTCTACGGACAATAACGCATACTTAAATAATTAAAAATGACCATGTGAAATGTTTAACAAGACCATAAATAGCCATACCGTCAGGCGCTTGAGGAAATAGAAGTGTGGTCTGGATATTTCATAATTCTAATTGATGATAAAATGTTTGTAGTTTGTATTAAATGTGTTCATATTGAATCGATGTATCTATTCTTTCTTTTCCAGATATGTGACATCTGATTATAACGTTGAACATATATTTTGTACCAGCAATCATGATGAACACCAAAATCCTAATCGTCAGTATTATGTTTATTCGGTTGGAATTCATCTTCTGCTCAAATTCAACACAGGTTAGAAGTTTACACGACAACTTGTTCAAGAACTACAATAGGAAACTTTTTCCTCTGTTAAATCATAATGACACTGTAAAAATTGCTTGTACAATAGGGATTGTGAGTATCAATAAGTTTGATGAATTGTCTGGTGAGATAGAAATTACCATGTTATTTTACATGCAATGGAGTGATGAAAGACTAAGCTGGACACCGTCTGAATTTGGCGGGAAATCGAATCTTCTTATTCCACCGGAAGATGTGTGGCACCCACAGTTGTTTGTACTACAATCTTTTGACAGAATTCAAGAAATTACCAATGTATCAATGCTGATGCGATTGCTTTCAAGCGGTAAAATTATATGGAACCCAGGGAATGTTTTAAAACTAGTTTGCTCGGTTGATGTCACTTACTTTCCCTTTGACACGCAAGATTGTTACGTGACGATTTCAGGATGGGCGTATACAATCGATGAAGTGTTGTTTTATACAACAGAGAGTATGATAAACAAAGATTTTTTAAGCCAGAATAGTCAATGGATAATATCGTCTGCAACTGCGGATAATAGAAGTGCTGTCGTCGCCCCAAGCTTTCCACCATCATTAAACATTAAAATTTCATTGAAAAGAAGAAGTGATTTCTTTGTAGTTTACATAATTGTTCCGATGGTGTTTTTTAAGTTGTATGAATAACCTGGTGTTCATTATGCCTGCGAATTCTGGGGAAAGAACATCTGTGGCTATAACCACATTTTTGTCATTCATTGTTTTTATGCAAATGATAAATTCGACTGTTCCCAGAGTTCTGACCCAATGGCTTACATTTATTTTTATGTCCTTTTTCTATTGATATACAGCTCAGTTATCCTCTTTCTATGTATACTTTCATTACGTATACATGACAGGGATGCTCCCGTTCCGTCGGCAATTGTAAAATTGGTGTACATTCTTCGTTGCTGGTGGATTAAACGAAAGAAAATTGCTGTTGTTAAGCCTGAACGGAAAATGTCATTTGTTTCAGAAGAGATTGAGATGAAACATAACAAGATCAATGAAAATACAGAAAAAGAAAATGAAACTCCCTCTGTGACATGGAAAACGGTTGGCAAAACATTCGATTTGTATTGTTTCCTAATTCTGTATTTTATATTTATTGTTATGACAGCCAATACATTCAGCAATTTGTATTATAACCGCAAACTTTAAACTGTTAAAATGCTAAAATGATTCATCGTTATATTAAGGCAAATGATGCTGATAATCATTTCTTTGTTACTGTGATTTTACAACTTTGCTTTAAAAATACATGTATTGCACTGGTTATTTTTAAGGAGTTATTACTTATCTGCTATTCATGTGTTAAGATTTTAAGGTGGTTTTTGTAGTTGTTATTTAAAAAGATTTATGTTTCTATGGAAAGTATCATTAAAAAGTATTGACAGGTAACGACGTTATTTGTTAAATTACAACATGTCCATTGAAGCCGCGTCACGACAAAACCAACATAATGGGTTTGCGACCAGCATGGATCCAGACCAGCCTGCGCTTCCGCGCAGTCTGATCATGATCCATGCTGTTCGCTATCAGTTTCTCTACTTGTAATATAGTTTGTAAGCGAACAGCTTTGATCCTGATCGGACTGCGCGGATGCGCAGCTGGTCTGGATCCATGCTGGTCGCAAACCCATTATGTTCGTTTTGTCGTGAAGCGGCTCATTTATTTCATACGAGTGTAAAAGGGAGCTTCAGATAAAAGTGGAAATAACTTAAACATTTGGTCATAGTTGTTTAAATTTAAAACTTTACTTCACACGTTTGTTTTAATAAGTCTAGGTATATTTGTATTTTTTTATAATTTAATGACGAAGAAACAAATAATGATTGGCATTTATTTATTGATTGTCTTAAATACCTACTTAATCAAGCCACGTGCAATTACATTTTCAAACTACATTTTTATCGTTTATAAAATCCTTTCCTCTTTACCTTTTTAAAAATATTTACTTAAGAGCACGTTATTTGAGTTTGGTCTCATAAAGGATTGTTATTGATGATGCGTGATTAAAAGCCATTCATTATAACTATCTGTTAGAATATTGACTGTTAACAAAACTGTTATTATACTTGAATAAAACAAACATAAAGCCATTAAATTGCCTTCGACCGATGTGTCACACTTTTTAAACCATTACTACGAACGACATTTTTATCAATATTACCAGGCATTTTTCTTAGTTACTTCAGCCACTTATGACTACATGCATTCCTTTTTGGCGCCCTGTCATAATCCAAATCAGATAGAATAAAAACGTAAACACACAAAATGACATAATTTGAAAATGTTACAGGCTCGGTTTGAGCGAGTCTGTTCATGGGCGGTACTTGAAAGTACAAGCGACCGTCCATACCCCCTAGCACCGGCTTAAGCAGAATTAAACATTTAAAACACGAAAATTGTGAAATTTGAATTTAGAAACAAATAGAATTTAGAAAAAGACGTTCGTTACAGTTTTTATAGTAAAAGAGATTACTAACTCTAAATTTCATAAATGAAATATTGCTAAAACAGATATATTCGAGCAATAGAGTGTGTGTTTTATACATTAACCCCAAAACTAAAGAAGTAACATGTTTTTATAGTAATTTAGAGCATCATTATTTTGGCAGTTATTTAGTGGTCGGATACGGGATCACCAAGTGTCTTCTGGAACTGAATGTGAATGGATATTCAGTTTCATAGAACATATTTATCTTTAAGCTGAGTATAACAATAATGCAAGCACATGTTTGAGCAAACATTGTTTCATTTTTTAGTTTTATCGTAAATAATCTGCAACACAGTTATTTGTACGATACAATAACTAGTTCCGAAATCTAACTTATATACGCCATAAACAGGCTCAATCAAACTGAGCTTACGACATTGTTAATATAATGAAAGCGTCATTTAAGTTTCCAGTTAGGTCATTATATTTCTATAAGGCCTAGACCAATTAACAATTTATATCTCGGATATCATATGTTAGCTGCTATTGCTACGGATAAGTTTATTCTTATACTGTCTTCTATAGCGTAGAACAAGATATTCTGTTATTCCTACTAGATATTTAGCTTTGATTTATTGGGAATTCCCAAGCGGTTCAATAATTGGCATTTTAATTAAAATATATTTATTAATTACAGAACGATTTAGATGGTTATGATGTGTTTAAAGCTCGTACAGGTAAAATACCGTCAATTGCATCATAAACATTTTACTAGAATAATATATATATTTTTCGACGTAAAATATCTTTATATATTTACATTTATAATATATAACAAATTGAATAATGATAAATAAAATACATAAGTTCCACTACGGTTGTTCCTTTTATTTAAATACGATGCTCCTATTAAGAATCTTGAAATGAAAAAAATGTTTTTAATGTTATCTATGATTTCTATCTTCAAAATGGTAGAAAGTAAAAATAAAAACATAAAATAAAAATTATTGTAATTATACATGTACTTAAATAATAAATTTTCTTGCCTGCTTTTCAGAAATAAAAAATTGAAACGAGTATACTTCAAATAACAATGATAAATACCAAACTCATTTTTGTAAGAATTATTATTGTACGCCCCGACTTCACACACTGCTCAAGTTCAACACAAGTTGTAAATTTATACGACGGCTTGTTTAAGAACTACATTAGAAAACTTTTTCATCAGTTAGTTAGATCACATTTCCATCATCCAGCGTGAATAGACTCAATCAAACGGTGTCTGCATTTTTCATTTAGTAAGTAACACATTTGATGGACTTTACGTAGAATGAACGCTGATATCAAGTGAACCAAAAGACGATTGTCATGTGCATCCAAAGATTATGACTGTATAATACTTATATCATTGTAAACTTCTTAAACCGGTGCTAGGGGGGGGCGTGGACGGTAGCTTGCACTTACCCACTTCCGTCTATGAAGAGGCTCAATCAAAATCATTCTTAGTTGGAAAGTATCCGATTTCCAAAAAGATTTTTTAAATGTATGGATAAGTGTGAATATTGTTTATGCCATAGCCAGACCATACGCATGTCAATTAAATTCAATACAGTATCAATGAGATTACAATAATAATCCGATCACTTTGATAGATAAGTTGTAAAATTAATTCATTTTCAATATCATTATTTTTCATTCGAATGTCAATATAATTACTTCCATTGTTATTTAAACTTTATAATTATTGTAGGACCAGAAATTGACAATGCTGATCAATGATTTGTTATTATGGATTCCTAAATAGATTATTTTACCGCCATTCCTTATTTTAATGAGTTAAACATAATCTCCTGAGATCTTATATTTGTTTACGTTCCATCAGTTTACATTGTTACAATATGAACAGCTTCGTTTATATTGTCACCGTGTGAATTGATGATTCTACTAGGAGAAATGAAGTTTGACTGAAATGCTTTGATCAATAATGTGAAATATTGTTTTGAAAGAGAAAATTAATTTGTGATCAGATATATATTCCCAAATGATCTATACATTTGATTATAGAGCGGAGAACACTAGCAAACTTTGATAGTGATAAACAATAACACAATAACGAATGTTTCCTCTTCAAAACAAATCAATGATATCGCTCTAGTTTATTCCCCTTACACTTAAAATAACAATTATCACGCATGTGAAATGAAATATGATAACAGATTTTTAGCTTACTTTATTTGTCAATCACACCGAATAATTATTACTAGATTATGCCAGATTTCATTTTACTCTTAATCAACGAGAACAATATAAAATACGTAAGAGTTTGGGTCCTTGACATTTTCCCGTTGCTTTTTACTAAAACTACCAAACATTTCATGAAAATAAATTATGACCCAAATATATTGAAACATACTGTATAGTAAGTATTTAACCCTTTTACAGTTGAATACTGCGCTTTAATTACATCTGATGGGCCAAGAGGGACACTCTATGAGGGGCAGTTCTTAAACCAATTGTGACAGAATAGTTTAGTTTTCGTTTTCTGCATTGATTGGTCGGGCCCGTGTTGGTGATTTTCTTGTTGTGTTGCCTTCCAGCCTAAGAATGTAGTTTTATGGACCTTTGACAAGTTTAAACAGCCCAGTTGTGGTTGTCTTACTTACCGTTCCATGGCTGTACACCTATGTTCTTGTTAACTTCATAGTTATAATTTGCCGCCGAAAGTATTTCCCTCTCTTCCCAATTTTCAACATTAGCCCCCATCAACTCCTAATACACTACTCATACACCCTTGTCCCTGTAATTCAATATCATCTATTTTGGTATATCAATTGCAGCCTTTAGGTTTTTCATATTCTCATTACATTTTTCCTGACTTTACTAATCTTATTGTCACCCTCTCCTGTTTTATTTGTTGTCCTGCTGGCTGGATACAGATAGCCTTGTGTAGCGGAGTATTGTCGATGGATGTGTTTGGTGGATGTCACTCCCCGGCCTATGTTGATATGTTCTTTTCTCCATTTCAACTTTAGGTAAAACCCAAGTATACTTTTTGAAATGTTTCCCTGCCGTTAGAAATAATCGCCATTGTATGAAGGAAGCTTAGAAATTGTAATGATTATGAAGCAGTTTAACTTCTTACACTGAAATGTTTCTGGGAAGAAAACAATATGTATTTGAAGAATAAAAGCAAAAATACAAACATGCTATTTGGTTCTATTTACATCGGTATTTACATTTTACACCATTTGAGAGTATACACAAGACACATTTTGAAATGATATATAAATATATTTGCCGTATAAACTATTATAAAAAGAAAATATAAAATGTATGTATTTTTGTAATATCAAACAATATGATTTTTAAAAAATAGAGAAAATATCGGAGCGAGAAACTTTGTCAAAACATTTCATATCAATGCATATAAATGTTTTCAGAAACTAATGTTAAAATACAACTTCACCAATGTATGAATAGTCACTGCAAAATATATTAACAAAAGTAAAACATAACAGTAGATGTCAAATGTCTTTCCAATTAATTTCCAAGTCACTAAAGGAGTGGCATCAACATCATTTTGTATAAATAACTTTTCGTTAGTGTTTATTACGTCAACTTGCTCAGACAAAATGGAAGCTTTCCGCTCGGGTGCTACAGTAGCTTTCTTTCTCTTGAAATACCAACATCGAAAGTAATAAATCATCTTTTCTACGGCTGGAGGAACTGGTGTGTCCTTGTCATAAATACGCAACGAGAATATACACAGAAATAAAATGAGTGAGCTGTAAACCAACAGAAAAAGAATATAATAATATAAATAAGCCATAGGTTCTGAACTCTCCGGAACAGTCGAATTTATCATTTGCATAAAAACAATAAATGACAAAAATGTTGTTATAGCAACTGATGTCCTCTCTCCAGAATTTGCAGGCATAACAAACACAAGATCATTTATAAGGCCAAGGAACACCATTGGAAATATTATATAGACTACAAAGAAATCACTTCGCCTTTGTAGTTTTAGCATCACAAAAATCGTCGGGGGAAATGATGATATTATATCATAATTGTTCTGTGACGTTGCCGACTGAAGTATCCATTGGCTATTGTCGGAAAAATAATCTTCGCTTACTTTTGCATCATTAACCATAAGTAACACTTCGTCGTTTGTGTAAGACCGACCTGAAACCGTTAATAAGCATGTTTGGGTATCGAAAGGAAAGTACGTCACGTCAACAGAACAAATAATTTTCAAAACACTTCCAATATTCCACATGACGAGGCCATTCGAGAATAACCGTGCCATCAACGATACATTAGTTATCTCCTGGAGTGTGTTATATGATTGTAGAAGATAAAGTTGTGGTCGCCAAATGTCTTCTGAATCTACTAACAACACCGATTTGCCACCATATTGAGAAGGTGTCCATATCAAGTTTTCGTCAATCCATTGAAAATTGAAATGCATTGTAAGTTCTATTTTTCCAGACATTTCATCAAAATTATTTATACTTATGATTCCAATCGTGACATTTATTTCCACTGAGTTGTTGTGATTTATCAATGGAAAAAGTTTCCTGTTATAATTCTGGAACAAGTTTGTGTATAAACTTTCAACCTGTGTTACATTTGAGCAGTGAATGTATTCATGCAGAAGGAGTAAAATGTTTACAATCAAAAGTTTACACTCCATATTCATCGTCATGTTCAACTTCTATTTTAATTGACACTTAATCATCGTGTGAATTATATCAACTATTTTTACACTAAACAAAATTATCACTTGATTACAGAATAATATAATATTCGCAGCCGTTGTCCAACTTTCGTGCATTATGATATCTGGTCACCTTCCATGTTTAAGATATACAAGATATACATCTATGCGTTCCAGATTCACGAACGATACTATGAATTGATCTCTAAGTTTGGTAAACTGACATACACATCGTTTAAACAAAATGATATACTATAAGAAACACCTTTTATGTATATTTTCTGTTTATAATTTACTTTATTGATAAAAGATTTAAGTATTTTGTGTATTTCTGTCAAAATGTTGTCAGTGCACATCCATAAACTTCCCAATTGTCTTAATCTCCACAAACGTAATCTAACCATAAGTGCAGCGAAATATTAACATTTAAATATTCAAACTTGCTCTGTTATTTCCCTTCAACAGATAAAAAATAACCGATTTAGTTTCTGTCCAATTGCTACTGTATTCATTGTTTTCAATGACAAATTGTAGTAGAATTATCAAGATATATCCGTTGAAATATAATTTTTAAAAGCGGGAGAATGTCTTAAAATGAAAAATTTATTCTCCAAATAATGTTCATCCTCCAAACCAAAAGGTCCTGAAAATATCACTTTACATGTAAGTAATACCGTCATCCCAGCAGCACATGGTGTTGAAATTGAAGCAATAATTGGCGGTATAACTCGCACATAAAGGAATGGACAGTGACAATGAACTATTGATAAGTTAATATCGGGTATTTCAGGTATAGAATCACAATCAATAACAATATTTTGTTCCAATATTTCGAAATTTCGAAAGAGCAAAATTATTGAACAAAATTAGAGCTTTAAGTGAGTTACTATTTATCGAACAAACAATTACTGGCGTCCGCGCCGAAGCGCGGCGCCCTATATGGAATGAAATCAGATTTTGTGAAAGGGCGACAACATCTTCTCAAGCCTTTTAGTCGGTCATGTTAAAAGCCGATCATTCCGATCGGTATGAGGGTGCTTGATTATTAATTAAAAATGAAATGTCGCGAATGTACAATGACGAGCGAAATGGAGTATTTCGCATTGCAAACAGTTTCAAATGAATAAACCTTTTCCGCTCTTCGGAGTATTTTTATTTATCAGTGGGTTATTATGGTATGTTATTGTTGTACATGTACATGTATCCGAAAGCTGTAAATAGAATGATGAGTTGATGACCTAAATATTCCGAAAATCTATTTATTGAGGGATGTACTTCTATCGGTAATTCCCGGTCTCTCCTGGTTTATTTTGACCGGGATTTACTAGTGACCGGCGAATAGTACCACACGTTTATTGTCCGGTCTCTCCCGTTTTTGAAGTAGATATTTGATATCGTTACAGAACAGAACAAATATTTTACAGATAAATAAGTTTTTTTTTTCCAAAATGAATGTTTGTCACTTAGTTTGGTTACAATAATTAATAAACACAGATCAACTCTCACATTTATTGATTATTATTGTTATTATACATGAACATACAATTCGAACAAAAAAAACCAACAACAACAATAGTGTGTTTTATTTTATCTAAATGAGATAAAAACAATAAATATGTATAATAGTTGAGAAAAAAGGTACATTTTATGGAATTAATATGACACTATCAGCTTTGAAACATTTTATTTAATTTGTTATTCGTGTTTAGTAAAGATGCCGAGGAATTATTCAAAGTTACAAATTAGATATTATGAATTATTCAATTGATTAATAATTCTAAAAAATGATAAAGAAAAATACAAATGTACATGTATATGGTTTAAGAATAAACAATATTATATATTGAAAGATTAACCATAATTTACTGACTTTTTACAGTTAAGTTTTGACTCATAATCGTCGGTCAATATGACAATTGAATTCTTAAAATAGTAGTAAACGTAAAAACTCAGTATTAAAATAGCACATAAAACATAAAAAAGAAAAGAAAGCAATATTCATAAAATCTGTATTTTTTTATTAAAATAGATATAATAATTGTTGTATAATAAACAATTATGCTCAACATGATCAACATGGTAATTTAACCAGTGTCATATTTGTTACTAAGTGTGAACAGATACCTTAAGAGGGTGTCTTCGCTAAAAGCAATAACATAATAAGGGACAATTACACAAGTGTGATATTGATCATGCATAACACATATGGATTATAAATGATTGTATACAATCATGTATATCCGTTGCTATTAATAATTACGATCATAAAGAAATTACAAGTAATATTCTAATCTCTAGCATAGTTAATAATGAAAAATGTCTTTCATCCGTTCATTCATAAGTGATATACAATTCTGGTAAAAACCAATTAACCATTGAAAAGTTTATAAGAATATCTTGTCATCATATATCTACTAGATCATCTTCACCTGCTGCATTTTTTGCTTGGACGCCCTTTGATGCTTTGCATCAATGCTTTTCTTGTGTTCTATCTATGATTAAATTAAATATGACATAGGCTATATACATGCATATATTATTTAAATGTGGTTTATCCATCATTAGAAATAAGTCATCATATGGAAAGAATTGTAATAGACTGAAAAGATCTATACTTCGAAATGTTAATGTCGCATAAAGTATCGACCAAATGCAATTGTATATTCTGATACATCAATTTTGTGCATACATTTAGATAAAATACTTGTAACTTTTTATACAAAATATATATAATTACCCTCAACTTTCATGTTTAGTAAACTGATTTTTGTTTGTTTGTTTTTTGTTTTTGTTTTTTATTTGTACGAATATTTTTGTCGTTGTAAGAAATTAAACTTCTTTAGGAGATTCATTGATTTTGTAAATTGTTGGCAGGAGGGGAATCAAATAATATTCTATTTCAGGCTTTAGGACCGTTAACTCTTACTATTTTTGTGAATGTCGGTATTTTAAAATTACTGTCTTTTAGAGCCATTTAACAATCAAACGCCTGTACAGAGGGATTCAAACCCACAGTGGAGAGGTAGGTGTGGCTTGAAGTCAATGACCACACGGGCACAGAAACTCTTGTCTTGTCACGGAATCATATTTTCTCGTAAAATTCTTGATCATCGTTCCTCATAAGTTAAAGCTATAAATTTAAGAAATTAAGTAACTTGGATAGTTCACGTATTTTGTGTATTTATTCAAGGCAATTAAAGTCATTTTGTCGTTTTGTTATGATAGCTGATGTATGTCGTTCAGCTCATTTAAATTACTGTCTGGAAGAACGCTCACGCTAATGATGTATAACTTAGAACATCTATTTCAGAAAACATGCATCAATTAATCATACCGACTAGGAGTTTTCGTTTAGTCCGTGATAATTTATAATTGAAATCATTTCTAAAATACCGTGCGTTTGAACAAAACACAACGGAAAAACAATATTTAGTTAAAGGTTCCGTAGAAATAAAATACCGGTAATATTGGAAAATATCAATAGAATATGGTATATCTCCGTGAGAACACTTTATTAGCAATACAGATGCCGGAGAAGTGAGTATATGATTTTTTATTTAATAGTTTTGGTTGTATTTAATGTAGTTATATCTTAAAGATTAAAGTGTATGAAATATTATAAACAAAATCAACAAGGAAATGCGGCGTTCATTGAGGTTTGTTACTCATGCTACTAAATCATGCTTTAGTCTTAGCAGATTTGATTGAAAACGATATAGATGTGATTTTTTATTTTGTATTTTCTTTAAGTATAAATTTTTACTATTTAAATTCATTTGTTAATTTCCTTTATAATTAAACTTTCGTTTGGAAGGTATGCTTGAATTCTTTTTTATTGAAGTATTTCTGTTATTAATGCATACCTTGAACTTGAACACATTTGACCCAGTTTAACAAAACTGCAATACTAATGTTAATTCAGTCTGCTTTACGCAAAAAAATAAAATTCAATTTATAGTTGAAAAGCAATGCGGGCGGAATATATTATGATAATTAAGGGGTCTATGCTATATAGCATAAGTTTTACCTTCAAAGATGTATGTTAGATAATTTTAGTCTTAAACGACAGTATATGCTTTTTTATTTCAGGTTTTTAAATGAATACATCGAAAATGCAACGATATTTACACGTTTTATTAGCATTTGTTATAAAATCTGACATAATAGCTTCATGCGTTAACACAACAGAGGCAAATAATCTCTATTCAAGCCTCCTTAATGATTACAACAGCAAACTATTGCCCCTCACAAATCAAAGTGAAGCGGCGGAAGTTGGTGTTTTTGTTTATCTACGTAGTATCAACACTTTTGATGAACTGTCCGGTGAATTAGCGTTAACATTAATATTCAACTTCACATGGACGGAACAACGTATGTCATGGTCTCCTGAAGATTATGACGGGAAAACATCTCTTCTTATAGCACCGGAAGACATATGGCGACCAAAAACTTTTGTACGTGAATCGTTTGATAATATACAAGAAATTGGCCAAGGATCTGAAATGTTAAGGATCAACTATGAAGGAATAGTTGTGTGGACAATGGGTTCTGTTACAAAAATCACTTGTCCAGTTGATGTGACATTTTTCCCGTTTGATAGCCAATATTGTTCTATAACTTTGACTTCCTTTACAGTCAGGAGTGAAGATGTAATGTTTCTTTCGTTAAAGCCATCTCTAATCACAACCTATTGGACTGAAAACAGTCAGTGGTTATACGGAAATAGCACTGTTTACAACTTTACTATTCCTGATGGCCCATCTGGAATTAAAATTAACTTCACATTAAAGCGGCGAAGTGAATTTTATACAATTTATATAGTAGCACCATTAGTGTTTCTTGGAGGGATGAATAATCTTGTGTTTTCTATGCCAGCCTCGTCTGGAGAGAGGACATCGGTGGCTATCACAGCGTTCTTGTCATTTGCAGTTTACATGCAGATAGTAAACAACAATGTTCCACAAAGTTCATCTCCTATTGCATATATTTATTACTATTTAATGTTTCTTTTATTGTATAGTTCATATATAATGTTTATGTGCATAGTGTCTATGCGAATATATGACAGGAAAGGGAAAATACCGGTCGTTACTAGATATCTTGTATATTGTTTAAAATGTATGTGTTTTAAAAGGATGTGCAAAATTGGAAAAATATATATTGGTAACGACAAAACGCCCACAAGAGTGTTCAATGAAATAGAAACAGATTTAAGCAATGGTCAAATCACTAATGTTGATTGTGGCCGAGTTGAATCTGATAAAGATCAGTCAAAGGAAGACTCCAAAGTAGATGATGATCTAACTTGGACAAATGTCGGAGAAACATTTGATACTTACTGTACATGGTTTAATTTTTCGGTGTATTGGACAATTACAGGTTTTACAATAATATGTCTGTATTCAAATGCAGAAATTTTGAAATCGTTTCGATAATACCATATAAAACAATAAAAGTTTGGTTTAACCGCATGTTTAACGACCAATTGATGTATAGCAGTTTAATAGAAAATTTAATAAATTATTAGAGAAAAACAATAATATAATTAGACTAATCGAAAAAAGTATTAATTTTGCAAATATCAAAAAGGCTAATATCATAGTCATCAAAAACATTATTTGTTCGATGGAAAATACAATAATAAAACTTATCATTTTGCAATTAATTCATCCCATGTAAATTATTTGGTTTCTGTAAATTGAAATATTTTATGATTATGCCATTAAATCTTTTAAACAATAAATTTGTCAATTATATATAAATATATAATTAAAGAAAGACGAATTTCGTCATATTCAATTAAACGTTTTATATGAAAATGTTGCTTAAGCAATGTATAAACGAAATGTTTGCTTCTGCTGATACATCATTTCTTGCAACTGTAATCACAACACAATTCCAAACACAATAAAGCTTACTATATAAATTAACAAAACGTTAATTAATTGTATAAATCTGTTGTATTATGTACAGTTAATTAGTATGATATTGATAAATCGTATATTCAATTAACATGTTGATACTACCTATGATAATCACAACATTTGAATCTCATTCACATCCATGTTTTTAATAAAACAATGTTTGTTTTTATGTTTGTAACCCTCACAATATATAAGATCATCATTTAGTAAATATGTAATGGCCGCTTCATGCTCTGTAACACCTCCTATAACAATAAAATATAGCGACAAGACTTTTGAAACCAAATAGTTAGCATTTGTTAGTGACATTTTAACTAAGAATTCGTGTTGTAGCTAGGTTGTTTGGTCTCCATTTTATATTTTAGTAAAGTGTTAATTGCTTATACATAAAATCTTTTTAAAAAGCATGATGTACAACATTTTGAACAAAAGTGCAATAATTGTTGATGTGAGTGTTTATTTGTTTTGTTGACACACCTTTTGCTCATATCTCAGCTGTCAATCTACCTTACCGTTTTCCCGGATAACTTACCAGCAAATACCAATATTTTCGCAAGTTCCTGACTACTAATCCCACATGATTTCTGAATAAAATGAGTATTAGTCTCAAAATCTGAGATTCATAAGTATTTTGCAAGGTGTTACTTTTAATTTGGTAACACAATATCATCATTTTATTTGTGATTGCAATAAAGCTATCAGAGAAGTTTTGTTGTTGTTGTTGTTGTTTAGAATCTTTTTTTTTACATTTTTAATATAATATTTAAATTATGATTGTTGAATGAGTTTAATGTCCGTTCTTAGTTTCTCTCCCTTGTTGGTCTTTCTTTTCATATTTAAGTTAAAACGAGATATATCAGACACGCTAAAATATAATGATTTGCAATATTGTATTCTAATAAATCAGTAGTTTGAATCGATTTGGGCTCTCTTTTTAATTAAGTGTGTCACTTGCATTGGTTTTTGGTAATATTGATTGAATATGTATAAGGCTAATTGAATATCGATTTTATTCAAGTAAATTCCAAACAACATATTTACAAATACGCAACATATTAACAGAAAATGCATACATGTATAAAAAATTCGATTTTCCATCATCATTTTGCCATAATTCATCTGAAATAACTATCAACTTACAAATATACGATTTCTGTATAAAAATACAATACACATAAATGTATATAGAAGTTGTGCCAGCAATGGAAATAAAAATATTAAATGAACAAAAGTACTGAATTGAATTATATCCCTGTGACTTTGGTCTGTTTTGTTAGCCATATCGTCTTGTTGTATGTGACAGTATTAATGTGCCACATTTCAGTAGGCGTATTTGTAGCTTTTGCATGTGTTTTTGTGGAAATAGTCCCTGTTTAATTATTTTTCTTTTTAATTTTTCTTTTATTTTTTTTTATTTCATTTTTTTGGAGGATGTGACGGGGTTGCGTACTTGGGTGCTCTTTAGAGTCTTATATTATTTTTAAGCCTTTTGATACTTTATTATAATATATAAATTTTGAGAAGCTCGTATGACAAGTCTCTATGTTTGAAAGAATCGAACATCCGAAAAGTCATTTTAAATGACTTATTGAATATTTTTATTGTCATTAACAGACCATGTGCACGTCAGTATTATTCAATACATTTTTTTTCAAAGAACTTTCATTAATGTTATAATTCTTTTGGGATAACAATGACATTGTGATATTTGTTGTAACGCCATTCATGCAAGCCATTATTCTTGATCCTATGGTTGATGTAATTTATTGCAAAATCCTTTTATAATGTCATCATAACGTTTTTATTGTTTTAGTGTTCTCAGATCTGCATCATCAATAATTTGTAAATTTTAGATTCCAAAAAATATTATTTAACCAGTAACTGTAATTTAACTGAATGTCATAATGTTAATAATGTTCATTTAAAATTCTGTTTACGTTTAATCAATAGGGAATGACGTCTATACATTGTCCCAATATGAAAGCCTGATTCTACCAGAGGAGATTAAGTTTTAGCTTTATGATAATTTAAATAGTCTAAAGTATTGTTTTGAAAAAGAAAATAAATATGTAATCAATATCATATTCCCTAATGATATTCACTTTATTACAGCGCTTAGAACATTAACGAGTTTTTATGGTACAAAATGTTGTAAATGATAACTATTATCCTCTTGTAGAATCAATTCACCCATAGCTCTAGCAATTTAATTGCTTGACATTTTAATAATAACCATTCAATGTAATGTAATAGAAATATCTGTTATAATGTATTTCAAATCAAATGTTTCAAGAGTTATAAATATGATACATTGAAGTGATTCATTGATGCATGGAAGATTCCAAAAAATGACATATTAAGCTAAATTTAAAAACTTAGATAAAACATCACATGTAAATATTCATTATACGCAAAGTATAATATATTTTAATGATTATATTAATATGTTTACGTATTGATGCGAAATGAATGTATGTATGTGAAATTTATGTAAGCACGCCATAAAATGATAATAAATAATAATGATAAAGAAAATGTGATTCATAAATATCAATAATTCCCTGAAATATTGCAAGAAGTTTGACCGCTGACCAAAGGAATGTAATTTCAGTTCATAACGACAAGTGTTAATTTAGCAGGACAGGTAAATCAAAACATGCAGTTAACCGCTCAAAAGGAAATACATCTTTCTAAATGCGCAAGTTTTCCTGATGAAGAAATTATAACCTTATTTTAACTTTTGCATAAAAGGAACATTAAAAACCTAACAAAAATTAATGTTTTTTTCCTCCATATGTACGTATGTAGGCACTTTTGAAATTATTTACAATTTTCTTTTTGCAGAGAGCTCTAAATCACACAATAATGTTAATTAACAAACCTGAGAACTTTATTGTTATAAATAAATGATTTCAGCTTTGACATTTAGCGTGACTGTTCCTTCGGGGACAAGATAAATTATAAGGAATTGAGAAAAAAGACATGCCGTATGGGTTTGACGTTGGATACAATTCAGTAAATTATTATTGTAAATAATTGAAATATTTTGAGAATGCTGGCATTTTCCATTTGACAAATTTCTCTTCTTCATTTGCATATTGTTCCTGCGTAAATTTGTGTAAACACAACAATTGATGTTGAAAATGTTTTATCTGTATACTAGTATAATAAAGCTTTCTTGTTACATAATTTTCATTTATGAAAACAACACAGAAAATGTAATGTCTATGAAAACATCTGAATTTCTTAAACAAATTATATTAAGCACTATATATTTAAAAAAACACACAAATACAATCATTTCACATATCTAGTTTTATTAACATCAATTTTTCATATTTTCATTTTGAAATTTGACGGTATACACAAGAAACATTTTAAAATATACATTTGTATAAATTTGTTTGCCACAATTATATACTATCATTATTACAAAGAAATGTGAATTTCATTGTTACGTCTTGAGATACGCATATTTACCGCATTGAGAAACTGTGTCAGAATATTTCATATCAATGTAAAAGTAAAAGATATTCAGAAACTGTAGTTTAAATACAATTTTACGAAGGTATGAATGGTCATCGCCAAATATGTCATTAACAGAAGAATATAGCAGCAGGAATCAAATGTCTTACCAACCAATATCCAAGTCACTAAAGGAGTTTCATCAACATATTGACTGAACGATAACTTTACGTTAGTGCTTTTAACGTCAACTTGCTCAGACAAAATGGAGGTTCTCCTCTCAGGCGTTACTTTGTCTTTGTTTCTCTTGAAATACCAACATCGAATACAATAAATCATCTTTTCTATGGACTGAGGAACTGGTGTGTCCTTTTCATAGATACATAACGAGCATATACACAAAAATAAAATGAGAGAGCTGTAAACCAATAGAAAAAGAATATAATAATATATATAAGCCATAGGTTCTGAACTCTCCGGAACAATCGAATTTATCATTTGCATAAAAACAATAAATGACAAAAATGTTGTAATAGCAACTGATGTCCTCTCCCCAGAATTTACAGGCATAACAAACACAAGATTATTTATAAGGCCAAGGAAAACCATTGGAAATATTATGTAGACTACAAAAAAATCACTTCGTCTTTGTAGTTTCAGTATCACAAAAATCGTCGGGGGAAATGATGATATTATATCATAATTGTTCTGTGACGTTGCCGACTGAAGTATCCATTGACTATTGTTGGAAAAAGAATCTTCATTTACTTTCGCACTATTGACGATAAGTAACACTTCGTCGTTTGTGTAAGCCCATCCTGAAACCATTAATAAACATGTCTGGGTATCAAAAGGAAAATACGTCACGTCAACGGAACAAACAATTTTCAAAACACTTCCAATATTCCACATGACGAGGCCATTCGAGAATAACCGTGCCATCAACGATACATTCGTTATCTCCTGGAGTGTGTCATATGATTGTAGAAGATAAAGTTGTGGTCGCCAAATGTCTTCTGAAGCCACTAACAACACCGATTTGCCACCATATTGAGAAGGTGTCCATATCAAGTTTTCGTCAATCCATTGAAAATTGAAATACATTGTAATTTCTATTTCGCCAGACAGCTCATCGAAATTATTTATACTTATGATTCCTATCGTGACATTTATTTCCATTGAATTGTTGTGATTTATCAATGGAAAAAGTTTCTTGTTATAGTTCTTGAACAAGTTTGTGTATAAACCTTCGACCTGTGTTATATTTGAGCAGTGAATGTATTCAAGTTGAAATAATAAAAAAGTCACAATTAATAGCTTGTAATCCATATTTATTGTAGTTATCTATTGTTTCAACTGACTTATTGTCTCGTTATCGTATAAATGTACAACAAATATATTTCACAATATTCCATATGACTTATAAGGAATTAAATATTTGCAGGTTTCTGTCACCTTCGGCGTTTTATGATAAATAATTACCAGATGTACCAAAATATTAAAAACTGATGTAGAACTTGAATACTTCCATGGTCATCTGATAGACAAACTTTGGTACCAATCTGTTCAAGAAGACCTCTAAACTTTATTTGATATCTTCGTGTTCTGGTTTACGTCATTGACAAATGATTCAAAGATCTTAATTTATGAATATCTTTTCATAGTTACATTTTCACGCTTTCACATATATCATAATCCGGAAACGCTTTCACAAAGTACACGTGTAAAGCAAGGAACGATATAAGAAATACTGTAGAGTCCGACATTTTATTATGCACAAAACAAGGCATACATACAGATGTCGATAACTAACAGTTAACTATATTTCCGATTCAGTTCGTATACTACTTTTGTTGTTTTCAAATATTTTCAGAAATAAAAATGACATTGTTATATATATCCTCTGAATTCTTAACTTTTTTCCAAATATATTTACGTGTATTATACATTGTTAATGATTAAAACAGTCCAACTAATTGACGAGACTCACAGAATTAAATGTTTTTCTGAGATACTCAATGAAAACAATGACTGGCTATGGAACATATAATAATAGCTGTTCAAATAGTTCAATCACGTGCTACAAAAACAAGAACTGAATTATTGTTAGTCCATCAGTCCAATCGAAATATTGATAAACATTAATAGAAAAGTTTAGATATGGAATCACGATCAATAAACATAATGATGAGAGCACACATTGAGTGATCATTAGAGACCGTTTTAATGCGTTAATAGGTAGTGTCGCCATGATTTTTCAAAATTGATTTAATTAAGAACCCTTACAAAATCTCACATGTAGACGTTATAAGAGGTTAAAACACGGCAGAGTAGGACCGGTTTGCTAATCAGATAATGGCGGAGAATAAAACCCCAGAGACCTGACACATAGTTTATTTCATTTATTGGTACGAAAGACTAATAGAACCAAGTTGCAAGTTTGTTTCTCTCAAACTGCTATGGATATTTGTAGATTTTTATGGGGGGGGCGGGGGGCGTTGGAGTTAGGAGATTCTTTGCGTTTCAGTTAAACTGGTCATAAATTTCATAAGATCAATGTATCATTACTATTACTGTAAATCATTATGAAATCTTGTACGCTCATCCGAATGTGGTTAAAGTTTGAATTTCAATTAGCATTTATATCACACTTTTTAAAGATGAAAATAATAAAAAAACAATTTTGACGAGTGTTTTTGTAATATATACAACTGTTTACCGACGAACGCCGTGACAGTTATTCAAAGAAGTCGTGACAAGTTATCATATGAACTCATTCTGATAACTCAATCCTTCGTGTAACAGTTCCTATCCCGTGTGATTACTAGTATGACTTTCTGGCCCTGAGGATAGTTAACTCTCATAATTAGTCAATGACATTCATAACCAGTTGAAATAATTTTTTACTTTGATAGTTTTGACTTGATGTCATTTGCGTA
Organism: Ruditapes philippinarum; assembly: GCF_026571515.1. Taxonomy (NCBI): domain Eukaryota; kingdom Metazoa; phylum Mollusca; class Bivalvia; order Venerida; family Veneridae; genus Ruditapes; species Ruditapes philippinarum. The sequence goes on along the minus strand of NW_026855648.1, from coordinate 220,518 downwards.
ATATAAACTTATTAGGATAAAGACGCGCTAAATATTAGCGCTACCACATGAACTCCCTGGTTAGCCTTACGTTACATCGCCCTACCTAGCATGTTTGACGACATTTTTAATTTCGTGGTTTTGGGCGTTCTTTGAGGCTTCTGCTTTTCCCTATATTATGGCAAACATACTGTACAAATGGCGGATTTAAATGACGATTGCCGAGGAAGGCACATTTCTGTACTGCATTTTTCATCATAAAATTACTAACGTAAATGACTTGTCTTACAAAATGAATATCCACACCATTTGTCCGCTGTGTCATACTTCAGCAATGAATATATTCATGCAGATGGAGTAAAATGATTACAATGAGAAGTTTACACTCCATATTCATCGTGGTCTCCATACTTCTATTTTAATTGACACGTAATTATCGTGTGAATTGTATCAACATTTTTTACACTAAACAAAATGATCACTTGATTACAGAAGAATTAAATATTTGCAGCCGTTAATCATCTTTCGTGCATATATGATATCTGGTCACCTTCTATGTTTAAGATTTACATGTATGCTTTTCGGATGCACGAAGGATATTAAGAATTGATCTATAAGTTTGATAAACTTACATCAACATCGTTTAAACAAAATGATATAGATTTAAATAGACTGAAAACATCTATAAATCGAAATGTTAATGCCACGTAAAGTATCGACCACAATTACAATTGTATATACTGATACATCAATATTTTGCATACATTTAGATAAATTACTCGTTACGTTTTTATACAAAATATTCTCTACTCATGATTAGTAAACTTTTGTGTTTTTGTATTTGTATTTTTTTTGTTAGAAATAAAATGTATTTGGGGCAATCATTGATTTTGTACGTTGGTAGCAGGAGGGGAATCAAACAATATTTTATTTCAGGCTTGAGGACCTGTTACTTTAAAAAATATTGTGTATGTCGGTATTTTAAAATTACTTTCGTATAGAAACAACACACATTTAAACGCCTGTACAGAAGGATTCGAACCCACAGTGGTGAGGTAAGAGTGGTTTGAAGTCAATGACCACTCGGGCACGGACGCCTTTGACTTGTCACGGTATCATATTGACCCGCAGAATTCTTGGTCATCGTTCCTCTTGAGTAAAAGCTATTAATTTTAGGAATTAAGTAACTCTGGTAGTTCACCTATATAGTATGTGTAATATATTGATTTATTCAAGGCAATTACAGTCAATTTACGGTTTTCATATGAAAGCTGATTACTTAAATGATGCATGTCGTTCAGCTCATTTAAATTACTATCTAGAAGAACGCACACGCCAATGAAGTATAACTCATCGAATCTTTTTCAGAACAAATACATCAATTAATCATACCGCCCAGGAGTCCGTGATAATTTATTGAAACATAACTGAAATCATTTCTAAAATATTGTACAATTGAACAAAACATCGGAGATAACAATATTCAGTTAAAGGTTCTGTAGAAACAAAATAACGTGCGTATTTCGTAATATTGGAAGAATACAATGTAATACGGTTTATCTAGGTGAGAAGACTTTATTAGCAATACAGCAACTGAAGAGGTGAGTATACGATTTTTTATTTAATAGTTATGGTTGTATTAAATGGATTTATATCTTGAAGATTAATAATCAAAGGTTGTTAACCGTGCTACAAAATCATGCTTAAGTCTTAGCATATTAATTTAATTGAAAACGATATAACTGTGATTATTCATTTCGTGTTTTCTTAAACTATAAATTAAGATTACAAAATTCATTTGTTAATTTTCGTTTAATAAAATTCCTTTATAATAACACTTTATTATTGATGTAACTCTGAACATCTTTGACTCAGTTTAACAAAACTGCAATGCTAATTTAGTCTGATTTACGCAAATTTATTATAATTTTATAATTAAATTCATCATTTGAATTACATGCAGACGGAAATAAAACGTTAAGTATATTTATAATAAAATATATACTAAGCTCGTCTTTGGGTAAAATACTTTTATTGCAGGAATGTATTGAAATGAAGGACATTCTTACTAAATATTTCTAATTTGAAAAAGAAAGAGCAAAAGCTATGTTTGGGAGCTGCATTCCCTTCCCTGCAACTGGTCAAGTTAATGTGGTCCTTATTCTTTAAAAAGAAACTGCCAGTTTTTTAATGACATGATGAATTCATACTGTGTTTACCTATAATGAGTAGGGATTGAAACGTAACAATTATGCTCTGTGTATAGTAAAAAGGTGTCTATTGTACATTTAAAAACATTCAAATTTGAGCAACATACATCTATGCTATATTCAATGCCATATAGCGGAAGTTTTACCTTCAAAGATTTGCGTTGGATAGCCTTAGTAATAAATTAAATTATATGCTTTATTTTTCAGGGTTTTAAATGAATACATTCGAAAATGCAAAAATATTTACACGTTTTATTAGCATTTGTCATAAAATCTGACATAATAGCTTTATGCCTTAACACAACAGAGGCAAACAATCTGTATTCAAGCCTCCTTATTGATTACAACAGCAAACTATTGCCCCTCAAAAATCAAAGTGAAGCGGCGGAAGTTGGTGTTTTTGTTTATTTACGTAGTATCAACACATTTGATGAACTGTCCGGTGAATTAGCGTTGACATTAATATTTAACTTCACATGGACGGAAGAACGTATGTCATGGTTACCTGAAGATTATGACGGGAAAAAATCTCTTCTTATAGCACCGGAAGACATATGGCGACCAAAAACTTTTGTACGTGAATCGTTTGATAATATGCAAGAAATCGGCCAAGGATCTGATATGTTAAGGATCAACCATGAAGGTATAGTTGTGTTGACAATGGGTTCTGTTACAAAAATCACTTGTCCAGTTGATGTGACATTTTTCCCTTTTGATAGGCAATATTGTTCTATAACTTTGACTTCCTTTACAGTCAGGAGCGATGATGTAAGGTTCCTTTCTTTAAAACCATCTCTTATTACAACCTATTGGACTGAAAACAGTCAGTGGTTTTACGAAAATAGCAGTGTTTACAACTTTGCTATTCCCGATGGCCCATCTGGAATTAAAATCAACTTCACATTAAAGCGGCGAAGTGAATTTTATGCAATTTATATAGTAACACCATTAGTGTTTCTTGGAGGGATGAATAATCTTGTGTTTTCTATCCCAGCTTCGTCTGGAGAGAGGACATCGGTGGCTATCACAGCGTTCTTGTCATTTGCTGTCTACATGCAGATAGTAAACAACAATGTTCCACAAAGTTCGTCTCCTATTGCATATATTTATTACTATTTAATGTTTCTTTTATTGTATAGTTCATACATAATGTTTATGTGCATAGTGTCTATGCGAATATATGACAGGAAAGGGAAAATACCGATCGTTACTAAATATCTTGTATATTGTTTAAGATGTATGTGTTTTAAAAGGATGTGCAGAATTGGAAAAATATGTATTGGTAACGACAAGACGCCCACAAGCGTGATCAATGTAGTAGAAACAGATTTAAGCAATGGTCAAATCACTAATGTTGATTGTGAACGAGTTGAATCTGATAAAGATCAGTCAAAGAAAGACTCCAAGGAAGATGATGATATAACTTGGACACATGTCGGAGAAACATTTGATATTTACTGTTCATGGTTTAATTTTTTGGTGTATTGGACAATTACCGGTTTTACAATAATATGTCTGTATTCAAATGCAGAAATTTTGAAATCGTTCCGATAATACCATATAAAACAATAAGAATTTGATTTTAACGCGTGTCAAACGGCCATTTGATGTATAGCAGTGTAATTAGACGCCGCTTGCAAGCGGTGTCTAGTAGATATGCATTTGTCCATACAGCCATGGGGAAAATTTTAGACTTAATGGTGTGTATTCTTTTTGTTTAACAAAATCACACTGTTTTTAAATTTTCTAATAAAAATAGCTTTTATGATGTACAACATGTCACAGAGCTTTAAGGGATTAGAATAAACGTTTAACTGAAGTGATAGTGCCATGTTTGAATATCATACTCTTTTTATCATTATCTAATTTTATTACATAATAAATCACGTGCCAATGAGCCAGTCTGTAGTCGATCGTTCTAAAACTTAACCGTTGAGAGAGGTGACAACTGAGGCAGTGTCACTTGCCTCATTTGTTTCGCCTCTGTTGAAGTTCGGCTCCGCCTTAAATTGTCATATAAATTTGATATTATGCTCCATATGCAAGCATTTAGTCTTCGTTTACGGGGTAGAAGGGAACCAGGACAACTTTGATCAATATCACTTGTCGAATCATTAAATTACAAGTTACAAAGCCTAAACCACGCCCACTATCAGAGAGGCGGTTCTCACTCAACCGTTAAGTAAGTACAACAAACCTGTTACGCTACGGCCTGTAAGGGGAGATCACTGCAGAACAGTTTGTCCTCAAAATCATTCGAACATTATGCAATTCGTACCAATATTTAAATGGGTATATTCTCGGCACATATTGTCTTGAATTTATTTTAAGTATACCAATTATTTCAATTTTATTTGTTATCCAATTTATTTTGATTCGACCAGACGTTTCAGTCTTTGTCGCAACAGACAAGCATTGAAGAATGTCAGACCTGGCATTATTTTGTGAATTTATGCATTAGGTTCTACTTTTTCACAAAAAATATGCATCTTTATTATTAAACAACGAGCACATACCAAGAACATGGAGAAAAAATTGATTTGTGCTTCGGATATTCAACTGTAATAGAGAACGATTTTCAATGCTGATTGACTGTTCACATCATTTGGCGGCGTCTTTGATGTGCAGCATCAACATTTAACTTGTAGAAAATTTGATAAATTAAAAAAGAAAAACAATAATATAGTTAGACTTATCGAAAAAAGTATTTGCTTATATCATAGTCATGTTTCGTTCTATGGAAAATACAATAATTAAAATTATCATTTTGCAATTAATTCATCCCATGTAAATCATTTGGTTTCTGTTAATTGAAATATTTTATGATTATGCCATTAAATCTTTTAAACAATAAATTTGTCAATTATATATAAATATATAATTAAAGAAAGACGAATTTTATCATATTCAATTAAACGTTCTATATGAAAATGTTGCTTAAGCAATGTATAATCGAAATGTTTGCTTCTGCTGATACATCATTGCTTGCAACTGTAATCACGACACAATTCCAAACACAATGAAGCTTACTATATAAATTAACAAAGCGTTAATTTATTGTATAAAACTGCTGTATTATGTACAATTAATTAGTACGATATTAATATATCGCATTTTCTTTTAACATGTTGATCCTACCTATGATAATCAAGACATTTAGATCTCATTCACATCCATGTTTCTAATCAAGAAATGTTTGTTTTTATATGTTTAGAAAAGTTTAAATTGCTTTTTCATAAAATGCTTAAAAAACATAGAACATAAATGCAATAATTGTTGATATGATTGTTTATTTGTTTTGTTGACAAACATTTTGGTCATATCTCGGCTGTCAATCTACCTTACCGTTTTGCCTGGATAACTTACCAGCAAATACCAATGTCTTCGCAAGTGCCCGACTACTAATCCCACATGATCCCTGAATAAAATGAGTATTATTAGTCTCAAACTCTGAGATCAACTGTCGAACAGAAAAAGTACCTCGCCCGAACCAGCGACCATTTTATTACAAATCCGATATTCTTACTAGTGAACTAAGCGGATGTACAAATGTGATATCTAGTGGTAACAGCCGTGCACCTTTACCCTTTCGTGTTTTTTTCTTCTTGTGGGTGAAAAAAATGTCAATATTTCATATTATAAAACAGGAAACAATTGATATCATTGACATTTAACTTACCGAAAAGGGGAAACATTTTGCAAGGCGTTACTTTTAATTTCGTAACACTACATCATCATTTTATTTTTTTATTTGTGATTGCAATAAAGCAATCAGAGAAGGTTTTTTTGTTGTTTTTGTTACTGTTGTTGTTGTTGTTTATAATTTTTTATTTTTTAATATAATATCTAAATTATGATTGTTGAATGAGTTTAATATCCGTTTTAGGTTTCTCTCCCTTGTTGGTTTTTAATTTCATATTAAAGTTTAAACGAGATATATCAGTCACGCTAAAAGTTAATGATTTGCAATATTGTATTCTAATAAATCAATAGTTTGAATTGCTTTGGACTCTTTTTTTACTTAAATATATCACTTGCATTGGTACTGCGTAATTAAATATTATATTGAATATGTAGAAGGCTAATTGGATATCAATTTTAATCAAGTAAATTCCAGACAACATATTTACAAATACGCCACATATTAACATAAAATGCATACATGTAAAATAAATCAGCAGTCCTGTACATGATAAATATTTCAACATCATTTCTGCCATAATACATCCAAAGTAACTATTAACATACAAATATACTATTTCTGTATAAAATACAATACACATAAATGTATATAGAAGTTGTGCCAGCAATGGAAATAAAAATATATAATGAACAAAAGTACTGAATAATATATATCCCTGTGGCTTTGGTCAGTTTTGTCAACCATATCGTCTTGTTGTATGTGACATTATTAATGTCCCACAATGCAGTAGGCGTATGTGTAGCTATTGCATGTGGTTTTTTTGGAAATAGTCCTTGTTTAATTTTTTTTTTTCGGAGGATGTGACGGGGTTGCGTACTTGGGTGCTCTTTGAGTGCTATATTATTTTTAGGACTTTTAATACACTATTCTTATATGTAAATTTTGAGAAGTTCGTATGTCAAGTTTCTAAGTTTCAAAGAATTGGATATCCAAAAAGATTTTTTAAATGACGGATTCGTTTGAATATATTAATTTTCATAAACAGACCATGTGCACGTCAGTTTTATTCAATACATTTTCAAAGAACTTTCATTAATGTAATAATTCTTTTGGGATACCATTGACATTGTGACATTTGTTCTAAGGCCATTCATTCAAGTCATTATTCTTGATCCTATGATTGATGTAATTTATTGCATGTCATCATGATCGTTTTTTATGTTCTGGTTTTCACAGATCTGCATTTAATCAATAATTTGTAAACTTTAGATTCCAAAATAGATTATTTAACCAGTAACTGTAATGTTACTGCATGTCATAAATGATATTTTAATTTTAAGTTGTGTTTACCTTTATTCAATAGGGAATGCCTTCTATAGAATGCCCTAATATGAACGTCAGATTCTCCTATAGGGATTGGTGTTGATAATATAAATAATTTAAAATATTGTTGAAAATTAATGTTATCAAATATCATATTTCCCTAATGGTCTTAACTTCATTAAAGCGCGTAGAACATAAACGAACTTTGATGGTACAAATGTTGTAAATTATAACAATTATGTTCTGATGAAAACCACCCTTTCATAGTTCTACTAATTTGATTACTTTACATTTAATAGACATTCAATATAATGTAATGTGAAATATATGTTGTATTTCGTTTCAAATAAAAAATTTTCAACAGTTATAAATATGATACTTAATAGTGGTAATAAGTGAATTATGATACATGGAAGATTCCAAATTATAACATATGAAGTAAAATTTAAGAACTACATAAATATTACGTATAGATATGAATAAACAAAATATAATATAATTTAACTAGTATATCGATATGTTTATATATTGATGTGAAATGAATGCATGTATGTGAATTTTAATAAAATATAATAAATAATAATAAAGAAAAAGTGATTCATATATATCAGTTATTCTCTGAAATATTGCAATAAGATTATCCTCTGAACAATGTAATGCAATTTCAGTTCATCATTAAGCAGGACAGGTAAATCAAGACATGCAGTTAACCGTTCAAACGGAAATACATCTTTCTAAATGCGCAATTCTTTACTTATGAAGAAATTGTTAACTGTTAAATAAAAGGAACATTAAAAAACTAAAAAACGGTTAAATGTTTTCCCCATGTTTATTTTTTTCTCTATATCTATGTTGGCTTTTTTTAACATATGTACATATTTCTTTTGCAGAGCTTTGAATCACACACTAATTTTAACTAACATACCTGGGAACTTTATTTTTTTTAAATCAATAATTTCAACTTTGACTATTAGCTTGACTTTTCATCGGAGACAAGATGAATTATAATGGCTGGAGAAAAGAGACATGTGGTATAAAATAGAGAAAAGCGGAATCGGTAAAAAAAATTCAAAAAGACAAAATTGAAAATGTTGCAGGCTCGGTTTGATTGCGCCTGTTCATGAATGGTACTGGAAAGCGCAAGTTAACGTCCATGTCCACTAGCACCGGCTTAAGAAGAACTCAACATTGACCATGAAAATGGTGGAATTTGAATTTTAGAAACATCCACATACGGCTGTTATCATGAAATCTTCAATATGACTCGTTTGTCCCATTCCATAAATTATGTATAATTATTATTATAAAATAGAGAAAAACAGAATAGTATAAATATTAGAAAAAGAATATTGAGAATGTTCGCGTTTTCCATTTGACAAATTATCTTCTCCATTTGCAAATTGCTCTTAGATAAGAATTGGCGTTGAAAATATTTTATCTATACACATGCATATTATATTTTTCCTTTGACAAAACTTTTATTTATTAAACAACACAAAATATGTGAGTTTATTGAACACCTTATCTCCTTAAACTCATATTAAGCAAAATTTATATTTAAAAAACGATATACAATCATGCTGTATATTCAGGTTTATTAACATCTATATTTTGCATTTTAACATTTTTCATTTTGAAATTTGATAATACACAGAAGAAACATTAAAAAATATACATTTGTATAAATCTGTACTATTTATACTATTGTATTAAGAAATATGAATGTAATTTTCATTTATCATTGTAATATCAAACACTATGTATATACAGATATAAGTGCATTGCGAATCTATATCAGAATAGTTCATATTATTTTATGCTTTTCAGTCGATTACTGATTTATCCGTGAAAAATATATTTTAAAATTTCAAAGTGAAAATTATCAAAATATAATTTCACACTTTTCAATGACGAAACTACTTTTTTAAGTTTTTCCCAATGTGGTACCTCAATTTTATTTTTGCTGACAATTCTGAGAAACGCAAAGCTTAACTTGATAAACAACTTGAATTTCAAAAGTAATGAAAAGAAGAAAACTTTCATCAATTCATTCGAATTACCAATCACCAAATATCGTCTTTAAATTTTTTGCTTACTTTTCAGTCTGAAAAATGCAATTCCTTCCACATGCAAAACTGCTCTTGGTGACATTTGGGCATATTTAAGTATCCTACCAGCAAAAACTGCCAAATGCAATGTGAAAACTTGAAAAGCAATGGCAGCCATCAGCCCGAAAAAAATGGCGACCGCTTACATTTCACAAAGCCAGGTCTAATATAAATTAGCCGTAAGTAACGAAATAAGGTCGGATATTGTAACTTTTTCTTTTACTGTATTGTTTGTTTTTATTATTAAAAGAAGAGATCATTCATATTGTTTTGAGTAAAATGAATAATATCAAGCCATTTAACGTTGATTGTCGAACTTATTTTTTTCAGCCCAAGACTTCTTGTATTTTATGAGAAATTTGACTAATAAAGACTACCAGTTTCAATGTTTAAGTTAATATTAAGGAAACTTCGTTTAAACTTGTTTTTGAGCATCAAATAAAAAGAAAGTTTGTTTGTTTGTTGTGTAAGATGTAATTTTATTTCATCTCGTGAACTTTAAAAACAGTATTCTCGCTCTTGCTTACGCCACTCGTGAGAATACTGTTTCTAAAGCCCACTCGATGAAATAAAATTTCATCTTACACACAAACAAACGAATATCCTCCATTAAATGTATATAAAAGATATTCAGAAACTAGTTAAAATATAATTTTACGAACGTATGAATGGTTACCGCCAAATATGTCAACAACAGAAAAACATAGCAGCAGAAATCAAATGTCTTGCCAACCAATATCCAAGTCACTAAAGGAGTATCATCAACATGTTGACTGAATGATATCTTTTCGTTAATGCTTTTTACGTCAACTTGCTCAGACAAAATGGATGCTCTCCTCTCAGGTGTTACTTTGTCTTTGTTTTTCTTGAAATACCAACATCGAAAACAATAAATCATCTTTTCTATGGACGGAGGAACTGGTGTGTCCTTGTCATAGATACATAACGAGCATATACACAAAAATAAAATGAGTGAGCTATAAACCAATAGAAAAAGAATATAATAATATATATAAGCCATAGGTTCTGAACTCTCCGGAACAATCGAATTTATCATTTGCATAAAAACAATAAATGACAAAAATGTTGTTATAGCAACTGATGTTCTCTCTCCAGAATTTGCAGGCATAACAAACACAAGATTATTTATAAGGCCAAGGAACACCATTGGAAATATTATGTAGACTACAAAAAAATCACTTCGCCTTTGTAGTTGTAGTATCACAAAAATCGTCGGTGGAAATGATGATATTATATCATAATAGTTCTGTGACGTTGCCGACTGAAGTATCCATTGACTATTGTTGTAAAAATAATCTTCACTTACTTTTGCATCATTCACGAAAAACAACACTTCCTCGTTTGTGTAGGCCCAGCCTGAAACCATTAATAAACATGTCTGGGTATCAAAAGGAAAATACGTCACGTCAACAGAACAAACAATTTTCAAAACACTTCCAATATTCCACATGACTTGGCCATTCGAGAATAATCGTGCCATGACTGAATTGTTACTTATCTCCTGGAGTGTGTCATATGATTGTAGAAGATAAAGTTGTGGTCGCCAAATGTCTTCTGGAGCTACTAACAACACCGATTTGCCGCCATATTGAGATGGTGTCCATACCAAGTTTTCATCAGTCCATTGCAAAGTGAAATACATTGTAAGTTCTATTTCACCAGACAGCTCATCGAAATTATTTATACTTACGATTCCTATCGTGAAATTTATTTCCATTGAATTGTTGTGATTTATTAATGGAAAAAGTTTCCTGTTATAATTCTGGAATAAATTTGTGTATAAACTTTCGACCTGTGTAATATTTGAGCAGTGAATGTATTCAAGTCGAAATAGTAAAAAGTTCACGATTAATAGTTTGTAATCCATTGTAATTATGGTCTTCATCGCAGCTTAAAACATGATTTTTATTGTTTCAACTGACTTATTTTATCATCATCGTATAAAAATTAACAACAAGTATATTTCACAATATTCATCATGACTTTTAAGCTAAAGGGGAATTGAATGTTTGCAGGTTTCTGTCACCTTCGGCTTTTTATGATAAATAATTATCAGATGTACCAAAAATGCACGTGAAAAACAATTAGCGATTAAGAAATTTAGTCTGTCATTTATTCATTCACAAAATAAGATGTTGAACTCACATTTTGGTAAACAAACGGTAAACTGCATTCCCGATTCACTTTATATTGCTGATGTATTCAAATATATTTTCAGTAATAAACTGGCATTGTAGAGATATATCCTTAGATTTGCAATGCAAATGCAAAAGAAATATTTATTCCAAATAAGTGAGAGACTGTTTTCCATTTTGTTGTTGCTGCTGTTATTGTTGTTGTTTTTTTCCACAAACATATTTACGTGTAATTATTAAAACATAATTGCAGGGCTAACATAACTAGTGTTTTTTCTTGAATACTCAAACCATTGACTGACGATAAACCAAATAATAAAAGCCGTTCAAAAAGTTCAATCACGCGCTACGTAAACTAGAACTGTATTATTGTCAGTCCATTGTTAAAGGAAAGAATGGTGAAATTGAAATATTGATAAACATTTATAGAACAGTTCAGGTATGGAATCATAATCAATAATTACAGTTCCAATATTTTGAAAGTACACATTAAGTGATCATTATGGACCCGTTGTATGTGTTAATAGCCAGCAAACAATATTTAATTGTATAAATCTATGCCCGGTCATGACTTTTCTAAACTGATTTAAGAACCCTTACAAAATCTGATACCTGTACGTAATAAGAGGTTAAAACACGGCAGAGTAGGACCGGCAGGTTAATATTGGTTTGCTTAATAAATTATGGCCCCAAGGACTTCAGCCTGAGATTCATTATTTATAAAGGATTATTTGCGTTTCAGTTAAACTTGTCTTAAAATCTAGTCATCATTACTATAAACCCCGCCTAGACTGCGTTGACATTTGACCGATTTTTCACGCGCTTATGTTAAGCGGGCCGATTATGATCCCGTGTCACAAAACTCATAATCGGTCATATGACATTCATAACAAGTTGAAATATTTGTTAAATTTGTTAATATTTATAGTAACATGTGACTTATCATCACATACCCGTGACGTCTTAACTGCGACTCAGAAAAAAAATGATGCTGCACTGCCATTCGTATGTATTGACTTGACGTCATTTACGTATGAACACATCGATCTGCGGATGTTTCTAAATTCAAAATCTTACCATTTCATGTTTAAATGTTGGAATCTGCTTAAACCGGTGCTAGGGGCGTGGAGGATAGTTTGAACTTAACGGTACCGTCCAGGAACAAGTTCAGTCGAATCAAGCTTGCAACACTTTTAATTTTTGCCGTGTTGGGCTTACTTTTGGGTATTCTTATTTTCTCTATTTTATAATAACAACAAGCAGGTGTTATGAGGCTGTCAAAAAGTTGCCACGTACTTTAAATCAGTGTCTTCATGTTTAACATCACGGGTTTCAATATTTCAAATGTTAAAGATCGAAAATACAATAAAATCATGCCGTTGAATATACAAAACATACGGAAAATAGATACGGAAAATACTTGAATGTTTACAAACAGATTTTCTTTAAGAGATAAAATATTTTAGCAATAAAATTGCTTTAATATGTACAAGTTAGTTGGTTTTATGTTTTACGGAATTAAAAGGGAAGATATTCACGTTAGTGTTGAAATTCAAGTATGCTTTCATTGTAGGATTTACTGATAGGAATTCTTTTATTTTGAATATAAATTTTCAGATGGAACCTCTTTTCTAGCATAACGAATAACGTCGTGCAATAGATGGGCAGGTACAAACAACTTTTTACCGTTTAAGCTTAACGGTGCACTACCGGTCAACCTGTTTCGATTATTTTCTAAGCTGTAAACGGTAACCCCGGATTAGCTGGGGAAAACACAAAATATTCTTGATTTCGGAGAAAGTCTTTTGTAGATAAGCTAAACAAACTTTTTTCTGATTTCTGATTCATGAACTATATTACATTTATCAACGCGTAATAATTGTCTAAAGTTGCCTCTGTCACAGACATTATGCTTTAAAATATAAACCTAAAATACAAAAACATAGATACACCTTGTTGTCGCTATGAGTCGCAGCCTGCAAGATGGAGTAGAAAAAGAATAAACTATAGTCAAATTTGATTGTGCTTTATTCCTTTATATACATGTATATTCAAACCAATAATATATTTCTAAAGTTTTTGGGTTTTACAAAGGCTAGTTTATATTTAGTATCATCAAAAGGTAATATCTACACTGACATTGAAACAGAAATAATATTTACATTTTTAGAAATGTTCCTGGCAACATAAACAAGTTTGTTTGTTTACCCATACGTTTTGTCATTCCAGTTTGACGCTTCTAGGGAACAATAATGCAATACAAATTATTTTACATTATTTATATTGACAAGGAATGACACTGATAGTGCATGCAAAGGGAAAATGTTTGAATAATTAGAGTGAGTAAAGAAGTGACATTGAAATCATCGATCAAGATAACAGAAATAATCAAAGTGCTGCAGCACTGAATGCGACGGACATGCAACCGGAGAGACATTAAGGCTTTTTTTAGAAAAAAAAAAAACAAAATCGAAACACAAAATATATAACAAAGAAAATTTGTTCCATACAAGTTCGAGATTTGTAGAGCAATATATTTTGTGTCCCAAACTGATATAATTTAGATTTTTTACTTTCAAGCACTTAAATACAGAATGAAATTTATGCCTTAAAACTCTGGTCAAACTTGTAAATCAGTGTCCTTATCGATTTATTCCAAGAAATGATATGTAAATAGAAAAAAAAATATACTGTCAACGAAATATTTCTAAAATAAAACCATGCAAATATACTTCAAGCATAATACATTATACATTTGAGAATGCTATTTAGAATTGCCTCGTGTTATATCATAGTGGACATATAGACAATAAAATATAAGTCATTTGTATTTTTATTTCTCTTGGATATGTCTCATTAAAAAAAAAAAATGGTTAAAATCATCAGCAATTAATAGTGTATTTTTTAGATTTTTTTTTATTTACAAGGTAAAGATGTAGAGGCCAGAGCACATCGTTTTTATTTTAATTTAAATGTCACTTAAGCACTACAGTGTTTAGTTGTCCTTTTCAATTTCACAGTAAATTCCATTTTCAACTTGTTTGCTTCTTACAATCGTATAGAATTTCTAAAAGTATTGCATGTAATCCGTTGGTTTATTACATGTATAATGTGTACTCCATAATCGCCTGTCCAAAAATCAGCACAAGTGAAGCAGAATCTATTTTTAGAATAGCGAAGGTTAACTCATATCGTGACCTAGAAAAATATGTAAATCGGAAGTAGAACTGTTTCTACTTATATTATAACTTCCTTACCATGAAAGACTACATGGTGGTAAAGTGTTGAAAAACTCTCTTCTTACATGCATTTTCAAAAATAGATATTTATACTAACCATTGTACTGTATCTAATTTATTAATAACTGCTGAATATTCAGCTAAACCCGCGGTATGAGTCACGAAAATAGTTCTTCTTTTATTAATGCGCGAGTTATCCTAGAGTCACGAAAAACTTTTGATTTGTTAATAATAATGTTTTGTATAATGTAGAAATATTTATTTTCTACTAATAATGTCTTGGAACTCAGAGCTTACACCTTTATTGTAGTATAATTTGCTGTCCTACTTTTTCAACAGCGGTAAATCGTTTTGGCAGTAATTTGCATATTGCGCAATAATACTACGGGACTACAACGTTTTTATCAATAATATACGTTCATATTTTAACTTGGATAACTTAATTTGAAATTAAAAAGGCTAATTATGGAAGACTTTAAGATATCCCGACAAAGTATGGGAGTTTTGAAGGATCAAATTCATGTACTATTTCTTGGGCTGTTAATCGGTTTAGGACACTTTGCGCGATTGTAGCCGACGAAATCCCATGTGTAGATGACTTAGCTCTGAACGCGCCTGAGGGCGCGTCCGTCGCAATAATCCTTAGGATCGGTCGGGGGTGAATATCACTACTCCTGTTCGGTCAAAAGGTTTAATTATTTATCAATATAACACTACTTTCCCAGAGTGAACATTTACATAACTCATATTGGTCAAGCATTTAACAACATAGATAAGTCCGAAGTCGACATTTACACAGCTACATTTGTAATACTTGTCAACAAAGAAAATTGAAATTGGCCTGGGCAACACATGCATACCTGTTTATCGGTCCGGCAAATACATTACTAGTTCTGATCGAAGAAACAAATTAAAGCTTCATGTTTTTGTCCCGGGTAAACACTTGTGTTAACCAATGATCATGTTTTTGGTATTGATCAAGGAAAAACATTTGTACCAGTATTATTATTCCGGATATTATATTAATAGTGCTTTTCAAGAGAGAATGATTTCAAAAATTCAGCGTTAAGATACAAACTTAATAATGTAACACCAGTAACTACCCAATAAATTAGAAAATTGAATCCAGAACAATACATATCAAATGTTTTTCCAACTATTGTCCAAGTTATTTCATCGTTTTCTTGTTCATTTGCGTGTTCATCCTTTGACTTTACTTGCTTGCATTCATCACCATAACTTTCCTCGCCGTCAATATTTGTTTCCATTGTACAATCTGGCAATTTTGGCTTTAGATCTTTTACTTTCCTCTTCTTACACATTCTTCTGAAACACATGCATTTTAAACAGATAACGAGGTATTTTGTGAATACCGGAACTTTGCCTTTCCTGTCATATATTCGCATCGACACGATGCAAGCAAATGTAATGTACGAGCTATATAACAAAAGAAACATCAGATAATAATATATGTAAGCTATTGGCGACGAGCTTTGCGGAACATTATTGTTTACAATTTGCATGTATACAGCAAATGAAAGAAAGGCCGTAATTGCAACTGAAGTGCGCTCCCCAAATGAAGCCGGCATGTAAAACACAAGGTTATTCATTCCACCAAGGAAAACTAACGGTACAACTATGTAAATTATGTAAAACTCGCTACGTCGTTTCAATGTTATAGTTAAAACAAGACCAGATGGTCCATCTCGTATAGCATAGCTGTGAATTATGCTTTTCTGGAACTCCCATCGACTGTTGTTAGCCCAGTATCTTATATCGGCTGAAGGTTCCATTGAATGAAACGTTAAGTCCTCACTTCTTACTGTAAGAGTGGTCAGTGTTATTGAACAAGATTGAATGTCAAATGGAAAAAATGTCACATCCACAGGACATGTAACTCGTGTTACAGAACCAAGTGTCCAAACAACAATTCCCTCATAAGTAATCCGTACCATTTCAGACCCGTTACCTATTTCTTGAATATTGTCGAATGATTCACGAACAAATGCTTTAGGTCGCCATACATCTTCTGGTGACATAAGAAGAGATGCTTTACTGTCGAAGTCGTCAGGAGACCATGACATGCGCTCTTCCCTCCATGTGAAATTGAAAATTAAAGTGAGAGCTAACTCGCCAGAGAGTTCATCAAACTTATTGATACTAAGTAAATATATATAGACACCAACATGAGCTGGTCCGCTTTGATTAGTGACAGGCAAAAGCCTTTTATTATAACCATTTAATAGCTTTGTGTAGAGATTATCTGCTTCAGATACATTGAGAGGTGACACCGGTATATCTGCTAAAACGATCAGAATAAGTACCGCAATAGACTTGTTAGCAGAACAAGACTTATTTTTCATTATAGCAATGTACGCTAATAGGATTCTTGAAGTAACATGTAGTACATATCTGAAAATTAAAGATATTAATCTGAAATTGTCAATTGCACATTAAAAAAGCAGCTGAAATTTGGTATTGGTTAATAAATTGAAAACCCATTGAAATTGTTTCTCAAAATTGTTTAAAAAAGAAATATTGGATTATCTCGATTAACAAATGTTCCCACCAAATATGAAAGAAATCTAAGTATACCAAGATATCTTATATTCATAAATCGGTAGAATGACAAAATTTAATTCATCTATAAATCTCTAAACTGCAATTTCCAGGAGAACAATATATCTTACCTTAGTTGATATGTATATTTCTTCTTGCATAACCACGATAATCCGTTACCGCATTTAGTTTTTAGAAAAGCAAAATGAAATTCTTATAGAATTATTGGCAATTAAAACGCTTTATTACCCATCACTGGATACAATTCCCAAAGCAACAAAACTATTAAGTTTCAGAGATGATAACAACTTTTTCAAAGAATCAATACGATATTTCGTAATCTGCCAAAGCAATTGAATATTTGTCACGGCACCAGCACAGCTTTTAAACAGTCCTATGGGGTAGAGTCAATTTATATGTTTACGTTTTGATAAAAGCATAGTTGTTTGCGCAAGACACATTATTTTTATATTTCCTCTAAAAGCATTTATATTAGATAAACAGCACGCACTATTAGATATATCATTTTAAAGAGTCACGGTTGCTATTTACAAGCAACTTTTAGATAATGACATCCCATTAGTATCACATGATAATTAAAAATATTAAGTTGTGGATTGCAATCACTTAATAACTTGTGTTTTTTTCCCAATTATTGTTGTACGCAGCAACGCATAATCATAATCATTTATTTACGCTGTCATTTGGTGTAATTCAAAGCGATGCATTGTAACTGCACATGAACTCCGAATGGACTTCAATATTTATTATATTTTACCGACAGACCTGACAGATGTTCAAACAATCAGATAATGTATAATGTAGATTGTCTTCATAAAAAGTAGATATTTTGATAAAAATAAAATAAATTGTTGCATACCGCTAAAGTTTGAGCCAGGGTGGACGGCAGCTTGCATATACCACTACTGTCCATGATCAGGCTCAGTCAAACCGAGCCCGTGGTAATATCTCCAATTTTGCCGTTTTGGGCGTTTTTCAAGGGTTTCTATTAAAAAAATTTCTATCTTAATAACAGAATATTACCTAAACAGCAACACAACGGTAAATATACATGTATATAGTACAGTACAAAAACAATTCAAAAAATGCCATACAAAGACAATACATGTGCCATACAAAGGAAATTCAACATTGCGTTATACAATTCAATTAGTTTAAACATATTTACATGTAAAATATTGTACAAATAATAAAGTACGTAACAAAAAAAGCAAAAGGGTTGGGCAACAAGTTCTAGCAACAATAGAATATGCCCTTCACAGGAATAAATATACTAGAAAAAATACTATTACGGCAACAATCATTCAGTTCATTTATTCATTAAATGTACAACGATTTTGATTTAAATGTGCTATCCATCAACAGGTGTCTATCCTGATCTTGCTGTAGCAATGATTAATAACTATAAGTTAGAGAATGATGGTTTTTGTATGTTTGACATTTATGTTCATTAAGTTTAGAGCAAACTAGCCTAAATAAATGAAAATCTTTGGAATAAAAAAAGAAAAATGTGTAATGTCAATTATTATCAAAACGATTGGTCGTCAATAGATTCGAAAATGACAACGTTAACTTCGTATTCAAAAGTTTCGCGACCACAAAATTGTGCGTCAATGTTAAATAGATGATATAAGATCGAGTTTCTCGAAAGAGTATTATTGGTTGTTCGACGTAACGATAACAATACTTGGCATTTTCAATCACAAAATCACATTGATTAAAAGGTCTTCTCGCAAATTATTATTACATTAATCGTTATTTGAATTACTGCAATTATTTCATAAACGTTTCTCTGGCTTTGAAGAAAATATTTCGGAACTGTTGGTGCTTTAAACAGGTTTTAAGCCTAGATTTAAACATGTTATGTGTTGGAGGGTTTCGTATACCTGGGTCGATGGTATTCTTTAATTCTAAGGATGGTAAAAAGGATGCATTGTTTAACTGAGTGCGCCTAGCTATAGTAATATAATTGTTTTGTCTTTTGTATTCGCAAAGGATAAGAAGTAATTTCTGGTAGAGTTGGCGGAAACAAAGAAGATAAATAAATAATACAATGCAATATCTCACTAAAAGAGTTTTTACCATAGAAACATAATAATTTAAGTCATTTATAACAAACAGGTAAATGTCATAAATGGGTATAAACAATAACAAATAATAACAATAAACAATTTGAATTAATGCCTTTAGACATAGTACATCATAAGATAAATTTCAATTTCATTTTTTGGGTGTAATGCATATCGTAAAATCTGATCAATTCACTTCCTAAATAATGCTACACTATATACATTTGCTGTCACAAATTTATATATGTTGATTTGCAAAATAAAACATAATTTAAAATATGTATGTCACGATGAAAAGTATACTTTATCATTTTTTATCATTGCTTAGACAAAACTTCGGAATATTATAAACTTTGGTTAAGATATAAGTTGATAAATGACGACCAGGTAAAAGTAATAAAAATAATAAAGTTGAAAACTCCACAATATATATCAAACGTTTTTCCAACAAGCGTCCAAGTAACCTCTTTATCCTCGAATTTGTCTTCAAGATTCGGTTTCACGTCAGTATTGTCTTGCTCAGTTTCAGAAATGTCAGTTTGTGAATCGGAGCGGTAGAGAGAGTTTATTTTATCAAGTGGTCTTCTTCTTTGTTTACAGCACCAGAATCTTAAAGTACTGACTAGATTTTCTACACATGCAGGAACCTTTCCTTGCTTGTCATAGATACGCAAAGACACAATGCAAGCAAACATGATGTATGAACTGTATATAAGTAAAAACAACAGATAGTAATAAATATACGCTATCGGTTTGGAACTTTGTGGAACGCTGCTGTTGACAATTTGCATATACACAGCAAATGATAAGAAAGAAGTTATTGCCACAGAATTTCTTTCGCCTGCAAATGCCGGTATGGCAAAGACGAGATTGTTTATTTTTCCAAGAAATACTAATGGAATTATAAGGTAAATAACGTAAAATTCGCTTCTTCGCTTCAATGAAATTTCAAGAAGTGTTCCAGATTGTCTGGTCGGTTCAGAAAAACTAAATATCCTGCTGCTGACGTAGCTCCACTGACTGTTATTCATCAAGAATACCGTGTCAACAGACGATGACAATGTCTTGATTTTCATTTCCTCCGACCTCACTGTCACAGTTGTCAAAGTAACTGGACATTTTTGGCTATCAAAAGGGAAGAATGTAACATCTACTGGGCAAACAACCTTAAGAACCTCTCCAATTGTCCACACAACGAAACCGTCATATGTTATCCTCAACATGTCAGATAGTTTCCCAATTTCTCCCATATTATCGACAGATTCACGAACGAATATTTTAGGCTTCCACATATCTTCCGGCGCAAAAAGCAGCGACGTTTTCCCGCCATAATCGTCAACTGACCAATTTATTCGCTCTTCCCTCCAAGTGAAATTAAAAAGAACGCTGAATGATAGTTCACCAGACAATTCATCAAAACTGTTTATACTCGACAAATACATGTACATACTGACATCGACAGCTTCACATTGATTTTGTAAAGGCAGAATGTTTTTGTTGTAATTCTTAAACAACTTAGAATAGAGAAAGTTGGCGTCTGTAATATTCAAACTGGAACATAAATTACTGGACAATGTTATGACCATGGTTGTGTAAGCATACAAAATTTTGTCGTACATCCTTCACCTGTTGTATGAACAATACTCTGAAATATGAAACAAAACATATTTCATTTGCCATATACAAAAATAGAACAGTGTACTAAAAGTGTAATTCAAATATGGATCAAACAATTTATGAAAGAGAAATGTAAGAAGATATCGTATAAAGAAACAAAAACAAATACACTAATAGAGTGAATTAACAAATGAATATAGACTAGATAATATCAGGGAAAATGAATTAAAAAGTGTACAAAGTGCAGATAGACAAGGATTAAATATGGATTGAGTATTAAATGATGGTAGACAAAGAAAATATATAGTGACAATGTGATTGCACATGTAAATGAAGATATACAAAGTAGACCAATACAAAATGTTGATGAAGAGTATGTTATGCTAAATGAACGAAGACAAGATAGACATGTTTTAAAAGAACAACAACAATACATACAACAAGTGTATAACAGCAAAAATTTAAAATATGGAAGATCTTTGAAACGTAGATTACGTTGACAATGACAGATTACAAAGATTGGAATCTAGTTCAAAAGACAGTGTTTACAATGTTAAAGGAGGTATACAAACAAATGGACAACCGAAAACAAATAGAAAAGAGTGTTTCATTTGAAATATTTGCTTCAAAATGTGTAAGTGATATTTTTTATTGAGTGATGATTCATATGTAAATATCATCAAAGAAATGAGAAATTAGATATAAAAATGAAGTCTCTTTGACATGATAATAATGACATAATGATACAGTTAAAGACACAAATCCAAACTAAAATATTCATCATGTCGACCAAAAGTTAAAATCAGTGACGACAATAGCAAAGACATTGAACGTGATCGTAGTGTAAACAGATTGGGTGATCAGTACAATAGACAAGAGAACAAAATTCAATAAGACTCAGATAGAGAATATTTTCTTACAACAAATAAACAAATAGATTTCGAACGAAAAAGAAATAAAGAGAAAAAAGAAAGTAAAGAAAAGGATACACATTTAAAGTGAAAGAATATGAACTTGATAAATAGAAGATTAGAAAGATAACAAAGAGAAATTGAGAAAAAGAATGAACTTGAACGGCTGCTTATGGAAAGATTGTTATTGTTGAAAAATCAGGAAAAAACACTAACCCGAAGATTGATAAACATAGACAGAGATATTCAATGTGAAAAAGTTGCATGTGTAAATTTTATTGATGACAACACATATGTTGCATGAATTCGAAATTCGAATTCGAATATCATAACTACATAAGGGATACACAGAGACCTTGTGAGAGTAATAGAGGTATTAAAGATGCATACAGACATTATTAGAAAATAGAGATAAAGGAGATACTCTGATTTAAAAAAAACAACAGATAAAAACAAGATACCATTTGACAAACAAATGATGATGATGATGATGTAACATTTAATGGAGAAAATGAATAAAATAGTGAAACAGTTAGAACTCTTATAACAAGAAAGAAGAAAGAAGGAACAACCAGAATACAACACACAATATAGAAACCAACATTATATATACAGAAGAAATTACTCTAGATGAAGAAGACCATATTACTAGTAAGAGTGACACTGAACCTAAAAGTGAAAAATTAAACGCTGAAATGCTTCCATTTTCAGTTACCGAATGTCATTTGGGCGTTGTAACGCCCCAGCTACCTTCCTTAAACGAGAGACATAAATTTGATAAGCCTCATTTACCTAGATTTTATCTCATATTCTCAGGTAACATTCATACTCTTATAAATCGCCTAGATGTCGTATTCAAACGCTTGTCAGAAAACAACTTTAAAATAAACCCATTTAAATGCGATTTTTTTTTTTAAAGAGAAAGTAACTTATTAAGGTCATGGGGTATCAAAGGAAGGTATTCAAGCAGACCTAGAAAAGACAAAAGTTATTAAAAATTGGCCCACTCCAAAGTCCGCCAAGGAAGTATGAACATTTTTCGGATATAAAGGATATTTCAGAAATTTCAGTAAAGTGACTCTATCAATTGCCAGACCATTGAAAAACCTACTTATTGGTCCCACAAACCTTCTCAACAGAAAAACACATTCATTTGGAACTTCGAACAACACCCAGCGTTTGAAGAATTAAAAGAAAATTAATACATCCACCAGTACTCGCATATGCAAATGACAAATTACCCTTAAACCCCATACAGACGCATCATCAAAAGGTTTGGATTTGTGTTATACCAACGACAAAACGGCGTCAACAGAGTTATTGCTTATGCCAGTAAAAGTCTTAAACCTTCGGGAAAAAAACACTTTTCTGCTCAAAAGCTAGACTAAATTGCTTTCATCTTGTTAATCACAGACAAATTCCATGATTATTTGTACGGCACCACTTTCGAAGTCGTCACAGACAACAATCCTGTGACGTATGTGACAACGATAGTACAGGTCCGAGATGGATGGCTTCCTTATCAAATTACAAATTTTCAATAACTTACAAAAGTGGTAAAAATAACGCTGACGCCGACGGATAATCATGAATAACTAACAACGAGATCTCAACAATGTCACAAACGATCTCTGTTAAACCATCGCAAATACCTGATGCAGTATAAGTCTTGGAACCAAAATTTTTGGAAGACCTTGACCCTTTAGGAACGGGCGAAATTTACAACGATTTTATATTATCACAGTCTTTGAATTCAAAGAATTGAAAACAAGCTCAAGCCCAATCCCAAGATTCGCCATATCTACAGTTGTTAACGACATGGAAAATGATACTAGACCGTCAGCTCAGCGGGTCAGTGGTTATAATTTTGAATTCAAAGATGGTGTTCTGAGGCGTCCTCAATTCAAAGGCCAAGCATATGTTCATCTTATACTTCCTGAAGCCGTAAGAGAAGAAATCTTCCGCGCTCTTCCAGATGATCTCCGAAATCAGGGTCGCGATTGGACTACATCTTTTTTCAAACAGCGTTTTAAATGGCTTGGAATGGATACTTTTATAAAAAAAAAAGTCAGTTTATATGAAAGATGCATCAAGAGAAAAACACAACCTTCAACTGCACTGTTAGTATCGATTTCATCTACTTCGCCAATGAAAATAATCTGCATTTATTATTTTAGCCTAGAAAGTTCTAACGGTAGATTCGATCATATTCTTATTGTCACAGACCACTTCACAAGATATGTTCAAGGGTTTACTACCAAAATTCAGATGACTACAACTACAGCACAGGATTTGTTTGATACATTCCTCGTTCTTTACGGCTTTCCAGACAAAATACACTGTGATCAAGGCGTCATTTAATCAAAGAATTTTGTAATTTAGTCTGACACCACAACATATCATGCGGTGGGCAACGATTTAATAAAACTCTTTTAAAGATGCGTTGTACCTTATCTGAAAGCAAGAAAGCTTTCTGGAAATCATATGTCGCTTCACTCGTTCATGCCTATAACTTTTCAATCCACGAAAGGACATGCGTTCTGCCGTACTATATCATGTTTGACACACTACCAAACAAGCTATTGATGCTTTACATGGAATTACTATCGTAGAAAACTCATCCAAATCCGAATTGGGATTGAATATGTTAGAAAACATCGAGACGAACTTTTACTTGCCTACACATTTGAACAAACAGTAGAAAACCCCGCAGAAATAAATAGATAGGTACGACATTTAGGCTAGAACAGCTACATTACACCCAGAAAATATAGATTTAATGAGGAATGTTTTACTCAGAGCACAGGGGGAAGACGCTGTGATCTGACATTATCCCGGGCCCCCTCCCCCGAATGCCCTGCTACAACCCATTAAAAATATCAATGCAAGTTGATTTGCACAATAAAAATTCATAAAAACAATATTCTGACACGTTTCGACGATTTTCATTATACCCCTATACTATATGAATTTTTATTGTGCAAATCAACTTGCATTGATATTTTTAATGGGTTGTAGCAGGGCATTCGGGGGGAGGGGGCCCGGGATAATGTCAGATCACAGCGTCTTCCCCCTGTGACTCAGAGGAAAACATAAAATGACAGACAAATGGGAATCAGACCCTTGTATCGTAGTTTCGCAACCAGACCAAACATTACACACAGCACTTGAACTTACTATTGTGATAAATATCTGGAAAAAATAATCCCTCGGAAGCATTAAAACAGCAAAATAACATGACAATTACAGACTAGATTTCATTGCATCTGTAAATGAAGGATAATGAAAAAGTGCAACATCACTTACGCCCCCTAGCACCGGTTTGAGCGGTACTCAATTTTCAACACTTAAAAGTGCTGGACTCATTGAATCAACAGGACCAAAAATATATCAACACTCATTAATCTATCACATTATAACATTGATATATCGTATATAAAAATACACTTACATATGTGCCCAAACAGAGTTTATCCGAAACGAGTACATATGTCGCAATAATCGGTGCCTTAATAACGTACAGATATATCCATATCGCGGAAATATGACATTTCGTTCATAGATGAAACTAGATGAAACAGACTTGCATTTGTGTTGTTCAAAATTATTCTCATATACTGTAGTATGATAACTCATATATGTGTAAAATCCAACTAATATTGTACTGGTCTCGTAGATCAAGTTGATGTAATATATTCATGCTGAACAATATTTGTTTCAGTATATATTATTTGTACATAATTATATTTCTGTGTAGGGATGACATTTTCCAGCTAGAGGGAATGTGTCACAGGGAATATTTATATATGTATTTATTAGATAGTAGTGGCAAATGTTTATAAACCTATACTCAACTAATACTTCCAATTGTCTCAGATCATATCACACACAAACAGTTTAGAATAATACTCTGACAGGGTCTCATATGCAGTTATTCTTGCATATCGGATAAGATTAAAGGTCTACCGTTTACACAGGTGCTAAAAAAATCCTTTCTTGCATATCAGACTGGCGTTTCCGTTAGTTTTACCCATGCTGGAAATTTCATCTTGCAAAAGGGTGCCAATGAGTCTCGTGCTGTACAATTGCAGGCTTATGATGACGTATTTTTACCGTTATGAATGTAGTTGTAATTTCATACGCTGTGGTAAGAAAATAGAAACGAGTAAAATGACATAAATTTCCATAGAAAATTTGTTTATTAAGGTAAGGGGTTTAAGGTATAATGGAATATGGTAGAGTATGCAAGAAAATATAACAGACATTGTTTGCGGTTCTGATAGGAATACTCGTTCCTTTTAATTCTTGCGCACCTTTTATGAATGTATTGCGTTCTTAGGATTTTACCGTTATGAATGAAGTTGAAAATCATACCCTACTATAAGAAATCAAAGCACAGAAGGCGCTGAATTTGTTTGGGTCTCAGAATGTCAGAAAGGTGAAGGTTGTGAGATTATAAACCAATTTGTTTTTGTATAGTGCCACCAATGCTTTCCAGCATTTTGGCTATAAAACTAATTGCAACACTGATATTTAATTCAATGTTTATTTGACTTAAACAATTTGAAAAAAAAATGAGTTGCGTTAACTGGGATTTGAACTCCAAACCCCTCGGCCACGATGAAGTTATATGTTAACGGCCTGAAGAAAACCATATTATTCTAAATTAGGGTTTGTAACGACGCTAACTGTTGTTTAATACAGATGTTAATAATCATGGAGCTTACTATAAGAATGTATATCTACAAAGAATAAAACAATATCTTCGACCATTCGGGAACTATTTTGCTTGAAAATTAATGCGCCTGTCATTTGACCATCTTTACGCAGTGATGTCCCCTGGAATTTTCGGCGTTAGTGTACATATAAAGAGAAGTAACCGCTTCAAAAAACCGGACTACTTTCGGCATTTGCAATTAACAGTATCAGAGTCTGAAATTTCGCTACCATTATTTGTTTGGTCTGACGACCCAAACAAATAACAAGAGCTGTCGGTAGGACAGCAACGCTCGACTATTCTTAGTGCTTGATAGTAAAAAAAATGCTTGATACAGTTACCTTCTCCTGTTTACAGGTTGGGGAAATGATGGTGAACAAGTGTGCAAAGTTTCAAAGCCATATGTCAATGGCCTTTGAAAATATTTGAGGTATTACAAAAACTTTAACGTAAATTCTAAGTCGAAAAAGGGGCATAATTCTGTCAAAATGCTTGATACAGTTATCTCCTCCTGTCTACAGGTTGGGATCATATTGATGAACAAGTGTGCAAAGTTTCAAAGCCATATGTCAATGGACTTTGAAAATCTTTGAGGTATTACAAAAACTTTAACGTAAATTCTAAGTCGAAAAAGAGGCATAATTCTGTCAAAATGCTTGATACAGTTATCTCCTCCTGTCTACAGGTTGGGGTCATGATGGTGAACAAGTGTGCAAAGTTTCAAAGCCATATGTCAATGAACTTAGAAAATATTTGAAGTATTACAAAAACTTTAACATAAGTGGTTACGCCGACGCGGACGCGGACGCAGACGCAGACGCCGACGCTCGGGTGACTACAATATCTCTACTTATTCTTATCGAATAGTCGAGCTAAAAAGTGCTAAATGAAAATATTAATCAGAAATATGATTAATATGTTGTATGCAAGGAAAACACAAAAAATAGGAATGCATTGATTTTCCACGCGTGTATTTTGAAAAAAAAACTTGTCAAGAACCTCTCGATTAGACGATTACATGCCGCGCGCAAAATATGCACATTTACAGCGCTGATGGCCATATCTATAAGAAATAGTCCCGAATGTGTTTATCAATTCTAAGAGATACTTTAATGTTTAAAGATTCTATTCTATAAAATATTTTGATATTTTCAAAATAGTATGGAGTAAAAATATTCGGTTCTCTTCACTTAATAATCAGGTGTGATACGGTAAAAGCTAAATTTAACAGACATGCAGTTTATCAACAGAAAATCTGAAAATAATTTATTGTGTATTGAACCGCGTCAGTAACCGTTAAATTTTGTTTATTTTTTCTTCTTCTGCTTCTTGGTAAAATAAAATAAGTATTTTTTTCTTTTTTCGTGAAATCTAGAACACATTTTCACTCAAAATAATAAAATAAAAATTCTTTACACCAGCCGATCCGGCTCTTGAAAATATATGGAATTTTATCATATTTCGTGAAAGTAATATTCCATATTTTACTCAAACAAAATAAAACTCTCTTACTATTACAAGGAGATTAATGATAATTTATTTTAATAAAATAAAATCTAAAATATTTTCCTCTCGCATAATTAGTCTATATATTCGTTTAGCAATAGAGATATAAAAAACATCCGCTTTTCATTATTGTCCACTAACCCACTAAAATGGTAAAATATTTCAATTTATTCCAAAGAGCAACAGAAATTTCTACGAAAACGAAATCTAACAAATGTATTTAAGTATTATAAAGGCATATCTGCGGTTGATCAGCGTTTTCATATCTGAAATTAAATGTTATTAACGGGCGTGTCAAATAATTTGCACATACACTTTGCAAATTGCAATACTAAAATGGAAGTATGAGAAATTAAATTTATATATTTAAACATCAATATACATAAATGACATTAAGCAAGGATCTTTTTAAAAGAAATTACATTTCATGTGCATTTTTCTTGAAAATTAAAAATATTCTGAGAAATTGTGTATACGAATGAATAGTAAGTAAAACACAATGCACTTACCTTACTTATAAAAGCTTATAAAAGCTAATCTCGTAAAATCCCGAGGTAAATGTCATCTTTGATGTGAGCCTAAAACTCCATGGAACTTTAAAGTTTAGCAGTTATTATATTCTATCATTGATCGATATATATTTTGTACTGATGAACGTTTTAATATAATCTCATTAACAACATCAAATAAAATGCTTTTACCTTATTAAAGGTAGTGATGATAAATTATATATAACAAGATGTATGATGTAATTTGCCGATAGCTAAATTGTTTTGAAATACCCCGAGAGTAAAGAATCAATAAAATAAACTGTAACTATGGACTCCGGTGCATTAAGCTTGCGAAAAGGGAATACATTGTCCCACAGCGTAAAGTGCTAAAAGCTCTAATTTTGCTTGGTACCACAGACTGGGAAGGCTAAAAGGCACTTTATGACTCAGTGATTAACGCATATATTTTTCTAAACACTTAACACTACACTACATGTATATTAAAACTGCCAAAATATTATATTAACTAATCTATATGGTAAATATGTACTCATTTTGAAACTGTAAAAAAGTGAAATATACCAGAAATCCAGAACTCTGAACGGGCTTATACAATTTCTTTGTAACCTCGGGCCCAGATCCTTCAACATAACTCAAAACTGAGTATTCATCCTCATGGTGGGGGAGGAGAATGAGTTACATTATACATAAATATTCAATTTTGTTTATACCATATAAGGGTAGCCGATATATTTTTCACAACATGACATTTTCATCCAAAAAACCTTATGTCCAATTGAATCTTACAGCTATCATGTGGATTTCCGACATGAAACTTTTTAACATACAAATTAAATAAATTAAATAAACAAAGCCATCTCAGTTATACATTTGTTTTGTAAAAACACAATACTTAGACGTATCTTTTATTCTTTTATTTTTGAATTTACATTATATAAGTTGACTTTAACACGGCAAGATAAAATAAAAGGAAGCAATTCCTTACTATTTGTATACTTTTTTTCCCTATTTTATTTTATTTATTTCTTTATTTTGTAGCGCATGTTAACCGAAATGACCAAATATACGTCGATGTATCTTTACTGTTTTCTTTGATGTCCGTATCAAGTTAAATGGAATAGGTTGAAAAGTTCCGTTTTCATTTTAGTACTATATCCATCCGGTACTCAGACCAAATGAGGAATTTATGTTTGTATCTGGTGAATAATTGCACAATTTCATGAATGCCTTTGTTACACTTTTATACTGTTTCACTTTTTCAATAGTGTTATACATAATAAATTCGATTATTTTTTTTCCATAGAAACTTTTGATATAAATGAACATAAAAGCACGAAAAGTTGTCGCATAACAGAAATGAATTCACTTATTAAAAATATTCACAATAGAAGGTTATTGTAAAAAAACGTGTTTTTGAAAAGTTTTGTCAAAGGCATTATAAAATATGAAGAAACTAGAAATGTGTCCATAGGACACGGGTGCCCCCACCGCGCCACTGTTCTATCAATCTTTTTACTAAGTCAAGGGAAATTACTCTACAAATACTGGATAAATCCACAAGCGAAACCCCAGGTGCAAATCTAAATATGCTGAGCAACCTGCCCATAAGGTTTAATGACAATGTCAAATCCTTTTTGAGTAACTTGCGACACAAGTTGAAAATTGCAAAAAATTTCTAAGTGAAGGGCATTAACTCTAAAAATACTAAATAAATCCAGACGAAATACCTGGTGCACAACTGCACATGCTGATCAATATTCCTGTAAAGTTACATGACTCTAGGTCAAATACTTTTTGAGTTACGTGCGACACATGTTGAAAATTGCAAAATTTTACTAAGTCAAGGGCAATAACTCTGAAAATACTAAAAATATCCAGACGAAAATACCCAGGTGCACAACTACACATGCTGATCAACATTCCTATAAAGTTTCATGCCTCTAGGTCAAATACTTTTTGAGTAACATGCGACACAAGTTGAAAATTGCAAAATTTTACTAAGTCAAGGGCAATAACTCTGAAAATACTAAAAATATCCGAACGAAAATACCCAGGTGCACAACTACACATGCTGATCAACATTCCTGTAAAGTTTCATGACTCTAGGTCAAATACTTTTTGAGTTACATGCGACACAAGTTGAAAATTGCAAAATTTTACTAAGTCAAGGGCAATAACTCTGAAAATACTAAAAATATCCAGACGAAAATACCCAGGTGCATAACAACACATGCTGATCAACATTCCTGTAAAGTTTCATGACTCTAGGTCAAATACTTTTTTGAGTTACGTGCGACACAAGTTGAAAATTGCAAAATTTTACTAAGTCAAGGGCAATAACTCTGAAAATACTAAAAATATCCAGACGAAAATACCCAGGTGCACAACTACACATGCTGATCAACATTCCTGTAAAGTTTCATGACTCTAGGTCAAATACTTTTTGAGTTACATGCGACACAAGTTGAAAATTGCAAAATTTTACTAAGTCAAGGGCAATAACTCTGAAAATACTAAAAATATCCAGACGAAAATACCCAGGTGCACAACAACACATGCTGATCAACATTCCTGTAAAGTTTCATGACTCTAGGTCAAATACTTTTTGAGTTACATGCGACACAAAAGTGAACGGACGGACGGACATACCAAAATTTGATGTTTATGAGGCAAAAGAGCTCATAAACACCACCTGGACCAACGTCCATAAGCAAAATAAGCTCATAAAAACAAAAAATAGCTCTTAATTTTAAATTTTATGAGTTTATGTTCTTTATTTAACTACGGAATGAAGCTCATAATAATCAAATGTTGGCTCGGACGGACAGACGGACGGACGGACAAGGGTAAATCTAAATGCCCGCCACTAACGTGGGGGCACAAAAAGGAAAAAAACAAGATCAGTAAGAAAGGGCGGCGTTCAATGAACCTAACCCCCATACAACCCAGCAATACAGGACCACCCGCAAGGAGCCCCAGCAGGACACCAAGCAAAAGTAGGACAGGGCGGAAGGCAAAGCACAGGTGATTACTTTAACACTTTTAAACAAAATACTAAGATGTCTACAAACGTGTACAAGACAGTCTACAAAGTTAACGTAGAATAAACCTTAGGACTGTTACGATGATGCTATTTATCTTACTTATAAGACGACCTCTTTCGTTTGGCTATAAAGATTAGTCTTAAAAATGTGTCTTATGAATGAGGATATATAGTATACATAAAAACACTGTTGAACTATTTCAAAAAACAGCAGCTTTCAGGTACATTTTATTTTAAAAGAAACAAACAGAGATAGAAACATATCAAAATATTTATTTTTAGAATCAGCAACACGATGACAAAATCAGAATGAAAGTAAAGCCAGCAGTATCACTAACACATATGTGTATATATCATTCAAAAATATATATTCTGCTACAGGACGGAATGATGAATCTTCAAACATAAAGTTACAATATAATTGTAGCAAGTATGATATAACCCTGGTTGGAATGTTAATCATTGCATAATGATACATTATTTAAAATTAAAGTATGAAATATATTTGAAGCTTTTGAGTATCACAAATTGTACAAATAGAGTTTTACAAAATTAAATATTGAGACAATACGTATACATGGACGGAATGCTTTATAATAGTAATAACTTCTTTGGAATTGTAATATAATACTTAGTTATATCTTACAGGCACATAAATCATTTAAAGTTTTACTTTTGTGCTTTTTTTACAATTTTCAAAATACTATGACTTATAAAAATGTTTATATGTGTCACATAATAAGCTCATTGACAACCATTTATGCAAAAATATACTATACTCAGGATGATGGAAATGATTTCCTGACAAATATCAGCTTTGAACCTTAAAACTTGTCCTGGAAATAAGCTTTTTTAAAATTGAGAACAGTTCCAATGACATACGGCTGTTTAAAATATTTACTAGATTGGCAAAAAACACATGACATGATTTCAACATTACCTTTTTTAAATGTTAACAAGTCTGCATAATATAAGAGAAGAACCGCTGACTTATTTCCAGAAATGTCTTATATCATACCACTGATCCATCTAAATATAAACAACATATAAAATATTTCTTTTTTTTTCTTCATAATACGGCAATCATCAAACAAAAAAGACTCTGTTAAAGGCCAACATTTCCTGTATATAAAATGATGTAGTCATATCTGTATTGCTCAACATATTGTTGATACTGTCAAAATATGTTTGCCACAAATATTATTAATAATACTTAGCAATTCAGCTCTTAAGATAACAAGAACTCAGGTACAGAAACAATCTTTTAAAAACAAAACTTTGAAATGTTAAAGTCAAATTAATCATTATAAAATATTCTGTTTAATATATCAAGCTCTTTACTCTGTAACACCTTCAAGATTCTAGATCAAAATACAATGGAATACATTAATGTCAAACATTCTTGTTCAATGTCAAGATATTTATCATATAACAATGTCATACTGCCTTTCAACATAAAGGATATGTATGACATTAATGTCAAAACACCTTATGCTGAGTAGCGACTTTTCTTACAATGCCTTTTTTCCAAGGCCAAA
The DNA here is from genome assembly GCF_026571515.1 of Ruditapes philippinarum. NCBI lineage: Eukaryota > Metazoa > Mollusca > Bivalvia > Venerida > Veneridae > Ruditapes > Ruditapes philippinarum. The sequence continues at coordinate 187,367 of NW_026855648.1, read as the reverse complement.
ACAAACAAAAATGCATTTTGTTTTTCAGTTACATTTAAATACTTAATTTCATGCAACTATAATACTTGTGTCCACCTTTAGTTTAATGAACATTATAAAGTTTTAAATGTAGAATAATTGTTTAGTGAAGACTGCACAACTTGAGACATCTTTTACCGTCTCCCACAGCAAACATTCTTCCTCCATTAAATGTATCAATGGCTTGAACCGGATGATCAAATTTAACCTCCCCAAGTACCTGAACAAAATAAATCATTACACATATTAGTTGCCTGGCATTTCTAAAATTCTGTTTCACTTATATAGTACTCAAGGCAAATAAGATAACATATTTTTACCTATATTCAGTAACTTCAAGCATACATACCAAACAGACAAAATATACATACCACACAGATTCATTTATCTTAAACCCTCACAGATACAAACAAACCTGTCTGTCTGTCTGTCTGACATACATAATCAAACAAATCTAGCAGAAACAAACAAACATATCTCACAGACATAAGCAAACATATATCTCACAAACACAACAAACATACCTAGCAAAAAACAAACAAACACACCTAGCAGAAACAAACAAATATATCTCACAGACACAAACAAATATATCTCATAGACACGAAAAAATATATCTCACAAACACAAACAAATATACCTCACAGACACAAACAAATATATCTCACAGACACAAACAAATATATCTCACAGACACAAACAAATATATCTCACAGACACAAACAAATATATCTCACAGACACAAACAAATATATCACAGACACAAACAAATATATCTCACAGACACAAACAAATATATCTCACAGACACAAACAAATATACCTCACTAACACAAACAAATATACCTCAAAGACATAAACAAATATATCTCACAGACATAAACAAATATATCTCACAGACACATACAAATATATCTTACAAACATACCTCATTGGTCTCTGAATTAATTGCCATTGCACTATTAGTTCCACTACCACCAGCTACTACAACATCATTGTCACAGAATTGAGATGCGTATATGAATGGACCATTTGGTCCAGCTGGGAAATCAATTAACTTTGGCTTATTCTTCGTGCTTGCTCCATAATCTGTACTATAATCCCAGATCTGAAGGGCGTCATGCCCAACATACGATCCTGTCAGTATTTTATAACCCTTGAAAAAATAAAACAATAACTAAAGCTTTACACTAGAAATATAATGAAAGGTCACTTGTCCCGACAGGGACTTTGGATTCTTTCATGTGAGGAAGCTATCAAGCTAGCTTACGGAATGTCGGTGGTTCTACTCAGGTGCCCGTTCGTGCCTGAAATAATGCACGAAAGTGCACCTGAGGTCTTCCTCCACCAGTAAAGTTGGAACGTCGCGATATGACCTATACTGTGTGGATGTGATGTAAAACCCAAAATAAACAAATAAAAATAAAGGTCACTTGTTATATGAATAATACAACATGAAACAGACAAATCAGTGATTTTTCTGCATATATAACAGACCCTGACAAAAGGCCACTGCAAACACAGTTCTTGAATAAACAAACAATTTGTTGAATACAGTACACATAAAAATTGACAATCATTTTACACATTAGTAATAGTATCTTCATCAAAACTTCCTAATTTAAAACTTTTTCAATGATAAAAACATTTTCTTCTCATGAACTGAAACATTACAAATCTTTGGATTCCTCTTTCAAAAAGAGAAAGTTTTAGATAAGGGTAAATACATGTACAATTGTTTGTCTCAAAATAAGAAAGAGACACATAAGTATTTCTCTTTGGTCTTTATCTATTCAGATATTAATAAACCATCTATTCAGAATTGTTCAATTTTAGATTTTGGGGATATCAAGATGAAAGTTTACAGTTAAGTCAGCCAACAGTATAGAGCCTGGTGTCAGACTGCACGGATGTTTAGGCTGGCCTGGCTCTATACTGGTGACAAAGCTTTATCATTCATCATGGTTCTAGTAGGTTAAAAGTTAAACATTTTACCTTTAAATCTAGGGAATCTCCACAAATGTGTGGTCCATGAATAGTTCTCTTAACTCCATCATTAGACCTTGCATCCCAAATCTGTAATTATACAATAACATCATATTCATAAAATCTAAACCAGTATTTCAGGTATCTGCTTCATACTGTTTATATAGTACTAGTTTAAACAGCACATCATTATATCATTTTCATTTTAAAAAGCTTTATATCATAATTCCAGGACTGTATTTCAAATAAAAATGAAAGCTTTTGCAGTGCCACTGCTAGAAATTCAAGCTTTCGGAAGATTTTTCAATCAAAGAATATTTTTACAAAGAATTATACTGAATATGGGAGACAACTTTCAACATATTCTAGTCTTTCAGCACTGGAGTGATTTCCCTTTAAGAAAAGAGAATATTGATGTAATGATAAAACTGCTAGATCATAATCTTCAAAAAGAGAATTATGACAATAATAAAAAAAAACGCTGAGACTTATTGCAAAATAATCATAACTTGCTAATAATCTCAACTATAGTTACAGCAGTCTTGTAATGAGTGCTTCAAATGTTTATTCCTGCGTGGATAAAACCAGGTTACACACAGAATGATGTACATTTATTACATGCTTTTCGGTGGTTTATAGAAATATATCAGTGATATAAAACTGGTAATTTCACTGTTTTAAACAGTGAAATTATCAATTTGATAATTTCACTGTTTTGAATTTTAGCCCCTTACGTTGTTTCAGTGAAATACCAGCGTGCACAGTACTAGGAACCAACTAAATGACGTGACGTCGTAAATGACGTCACGTTGTATTATTATTTGGCGCGCTTTTCATTCAGTATTAGGTTTAATGTCTTTTTAAAATGTTTCTTTGCATATAATAAAAAGAAAATTTGTTTAGTTTAGTGTAAGATCGAAATATATTTCACCTTGTGAACACCAAAAGTTCATATTTAAACATATATAGAGGATATTTGTTTAGTTCAGTGTAAGATCGAAATATATTTCACCTTGTGAACACCAAAAGTTCATATTTCACTCGTGGCTGCGCCACTCGTGAAATATACCTTTTGGTGCTCACTCGGTGAAATATATTCCGATCTTACACTGAACTAAACAAATATCCTCTATATATGTTTAAGTTACCTTGAGTTGTCTATCCCAGCCACCAGTGACAAATATATCATCATATTCAGGGTGAAACCTCAGTGAAAATACTCGCTGGCTACATCCAGAAAACTGCTGGTTTGTCGGGTCTTTAGTGTTATCATACCCTGTATATTCATTTACCAACTGTAGCAAACAGAAAATAAATATGAATAAAAAAAGAGAGACAAGAGAATAAAGTGATATCAACTATCATTTAGGCTTGATTGAAAGTTTAAACTTACCTATTGCCAATTCATTATTATTCGTGGGGTACTAATTTTCATGGTTTTCGTGGTTAGGTCTGTTTATGAATTTCAGATACAACAGAATTTCATTTCATCTGCTGTAAAATCATTACATTATTTGTATTTCTTTTGAAAAAAATAGGCAAGCCAGGAATTTAAGAAGCCACGAAAATGTCTTTTGAGACAAAACCACTAAACCTCATGCCCCTGAAATTGAATGAATTCACAGTAAAACAAAAAATATTCATTTGCTATGAGCAAACACACAGAAGAATCATTGTACAACTTAAAACTCAATAGTGTACCTAGTCAAAATATTAAAAAGTATTTAGCTTTTTCTGATGACTAGCCTATTGTATTGAAGATCATGTAATTTAAAGTTTCAAGCTTAAACATGTCTGTGGGAGGAACACTAATTTTTTGTTTTACTTTAAATGTCATTACAAGTGTTTAAGTGAATGCATTTTATGTCTATTCAACAGCATAACAAACTTATCAATAAATGCATGGCTTTTAAAGCTCATTTTTATTTACTTTGCACTAAAAAGTACAAGATCAATTTCTACATTTAACAAATGTAAAAGGCTTCAAAAACTTCAAAAAATCATTTGCACATTAGAGTACTCAAAGTATGAACAAATTTACATTCTCTTAAATAAAAAAAAAATGTTTTAGTGAACAACACATTTTGCATAGATAAATAATCTAATAAGAAATAAGACAGAATGATTGAATATTTGCATGGTAAATGCATAGTTTATAATCTTTTATCAACTTTAATACTCAAGAAATTGAATATGAAATTGAGTATAAGATGCTAAAATAAGCCAACTCAAAAATACATGTACATTGTATTACATAAATTAAAAGAAGTGATATATAGCCTATGACCCTAGTGATTGTGTGTGTTTAATTCTCAACCCAGGGCCCTGCTAGGTCCAGGACAGTGTTTGTCTACTGAATGCAAAGTCTTCGCTGAATGAAATAATCTTAAAATTTTCTTCAATTACTTAATGTTTGTCTGAATTGGTTAGGTGTCAGTTTGTATAAGTATCTCAGTTTGTACTAAAAACTTTATAAAGGTTAACTTTGAACTTGCTAAATTAGTGGGGTTTATTTAAAATGCTTTTGATTTCAAACTGATGCCTGTTATTTAGAGGATTTTGAAAATATTTTTCATGCAGGTCCAGCATAAATAAGTCATTATTCTTGCTCTCTTTCAGAAGGGGAAACTAAACATAAATGGGCATTATATACATTAATATATTTTTACCTGACTTGTTTGAACATCATAGATTCTGACACTCAGATCTTTTCCAGCTGTAGCAAATCTTGTGTATGTGTAATCAAAGTCCATACAATTTATTTCATTTTTCTCTAAACCTTTCTTTTCTGTAAAGTCAAAACAACATGTCAACAAACTGAGTACAAAGCTTAAACCTTTTCTTTAAATATGGAAAACAGATAAATCAAGAAACCATATACGTTTTTTTCACAAAACAGGATAGTTTATAATAGAGGACAATAAAAACGCTGCATTTTATGCAAAGGACTGAAGACTTCTCTATTAAGAAGACAACTGATTACCTCTGTATAAAGATGAGAAATGACTACATTGTATAAAGACGAGGACTGACTACATTTGTTTAAAGATGAGGACTGACTACCTCTGTTTTAAGATGAGGAGGGACTACCTCTGTTTAAAAATGAGGACTGACTACCTCTGTAATAATATGAGGACTGACTACCTCTGTTTGAATATGATGACTGACTACCTCTGTTTAAATATGAGGACTGACTACCTCTGTATAAAGATGAAAAATGACAACCTTTGTATAAAGATGAGTACTGACTACCTTTATATAAAGATGAGGACTGACTACCTCTGTATAAAGATGAGGACAGACTACCTTTGTATAAAGATGAGGACAGACTACCTTTGTATAAAGATGAGGACTGACTACCTTTGTATAAAGATGAGGACTGACTACCTTTGAATAAAGATGAGGACTGACTACCTTTGTATAAAGATGAGGACAGACTACCTCTGTAAAAAGATGAGGACTGACTATTTTTGTATAAAGATGAGGACTGACTACCTTTGTATAAAGATGAGGACTGACTACCTCTGTAAAAAGATGAGGACTAACTACCTCTGCATAAAGATGAAGACTGACTGCTTTTGTATATAAGATGAGGATTGACTACCTCTGTAAAAAGATGAGGACTGACTACCTCTGTATAAAGATGAGGACTGACTATTTTTGTATAAAGATGAGGACTGACTACTTTTGTATAAAGATGAGGACTGACTACTTTTGTATAAAGATGAGGACTGACTACCTTTGTATAAAGATGAGGACTGACTACCTCTGTATAAAGATGAGGACTGACTACTTTTGTATAAAGATGAGGACTGACTACTTTTGTATAAAGATGAGGACTGACTACCTTTGTATAAAGATGAGGACAGACTACCTCTGTATAAAGATGAGGACTGACTACCTCTGTATAAAGACCAGGACTGACTACTTTTGTATAAAGATGAGGACTGACTACCTTTGAATAAAGATGAAGATTGACTACCTCTGTATAGAGACAAGGACTGACTGCTTTTGTATAAAGATGAGGACAGACTACCTCTGTAAAAAGATGAGGACTGACTATTTTTGTATAAAGATGAGGACTGACTACCTTTGTATAAAGATGAGGACTGACTACCTCTGTAAAAAGATGAGGACTGACTACCTCTGTATAAAGATGAGGACTGACTGCTTTTGTATAAAGATGAGGACTGACTACCTCTGTAAAAAGATGAGGACTGACTACCTCTGTATAAAGACGAGGACTGACTACTTTTGTATAAAGATGAGGACTGACTACCTTTGAATAAAGATGAGGACTGACTACATTTGTATAAGTATGAGGACTGACTACCTCTGTATAGAGACAAGGACTGACTATTTTTGTATAAAGATGAGGAATGACTACCTTTGTATAAAGATGAGGACAGACTGTTTTTTGTATAAAGATGAGGACTGACTACCTCTGTATAAAGATGAGGACTGACTGCTTTTGTATAAAGATGAGGACTGACTACCTCTGTATAAAGACCAGGACTGACTACTTTTGTATAAAGATGAGGACTGACTATTTTTGTATAAAGATGAGGACTGACTACCTTTGAATAAAGATGAGGACTGAATATTTTTGTATAAAGATGAGGACTGACTACCTCTGTATAAAGATGAGGACTGACAATTTTTGTATAAAGGTGAGGACTGACTACCTCTGTATAAAGATGAGGACTGACTACCTCTGTATAAAGATGAGGACTGACTATTTTTGTATAAAGATGAGGACTGACTACCTTTGAATAAAGATGAGGACTGACTATTTTTGTATAAAGATGAGGACTGACTACCTTTGTATAAAGATGAGGACTGACTATTTTTGTATAAAGATGAGGACTGACTACCTCTGTATAAAGATGAGGACTGACTATTTTTGTATAAAGATGAGGACTGACTATTTTTGTATAAAGATGAGGACTGACTACTTTTGTATAAAGATGAGGACTGACTATTTTTGTATAAAGATGAGGACTGACTACCTTTGTATAAAGATGAGGACTGACTAATTTTGTATAAAGATGAGGACTGACTTTTTTTGTATAAAGATGAGGACTGACTACCTCTGTATAAAAATGAGGACTGACTACCATTGTATAAAGATAAGGACTGACTACCTCTGTATAAAGGTGAGGACTGACTACCTCTATATAAAGATGAGGACTAACTTCTTTTGTATAAAGATGAGGACTGACTACCTCTGTTTAAAGATGACTTCAATTATTGTAACTTGTAACATAAAGGAAGATGAACACACCTGTTATGATTTCCTTCCAGCGCTCATCCTTATCACTTGGAATATGATTAAAATCTATATCTTTTCCATCTTCACTTACAAAGTCTGATATGTCACAATCCAGAACTTGTCCCTCAGAAGTACCACCATATATATGACTTGGATTTTTAGGATTAAATCTTAACACCATGATAGGAAAACCACCATACCGAGTCTTTCTTATATCACCAAGTTTTCTCCCTGATTTAGGTTCATATAACTGAAAATAAAATAAAAACAGTTTGTTGTAATGGTTGGATTTTATTCATTATACTGTTACACTTAAAAAATTTTCTTGATGTTCCTTAAATTTATAATAAACAGTACCAAAATTGTCTATTTACTTCAGGCATTAGCAAGTACCAGAGTAGAACCACCATTGACAAACCTTCTGTAAGCTAGCTTTCTCACATAAAAGAATCCTAAGTCTGGTTTGATTCAAACCTACAGAGGTGAGGGGCAAATGGTATGAAGCCAGCAACATTAACAACTAGCCACATAGGTCTCTCGAAAAATTGGAACTAGACAAGTCCATTGAAGTTAAGGGTAAAATTTTATGAATATAGTTCAAACTATAGATTTCTAGCATTAGTTTATTACCTTATGTACCCATTGTACAGTATTTAACTTAAATTGTGATCGCTAGGGTGAAAGCCTTTCTTTTAAAATGTTTGACCAGCTATCTAAACTTACTACTCAGAGCTTAACAGTGTTACATTGTTTCATGTGAAGGAGTAATTATCAATCTTAACAATCTTCAGCTTCACATTTCAAAGCCACGCTTCCTTCCCCCTCCAACTTTTTGGTATTGAAAATGCCTCCTTTACTGTATGTAACATTATATAGAAAAAAGTCTATGGCCAAAGTAACAAAACTATGCCTGAATTTTTAGCTAAATTTTCTATTAATCAGATAGTTACCCTTATAGTTCCGTTTCCACATCCGACAGCGAGAAATTTACCATCAAATGAATACTGTAGAGAGTATATGCCACCAGCTTCATTCTCTAACATTATTGTATGATCCACTGACATCTTCGTGAACATCTTACCTAAATATACATAAATAGAAATAATAGTTTTAATCCTTAACATTCTGGAGATGAGAGTGATTATAGCCTCATTCTACCTGTATAGAGCAAGGCCAGCATGCACATGCATATCGTCTGATCAGGCTCAGTACTTTTGACTGTTGGGTTTCTTGTTTTGTTTTCGTTTTTCATTTTAAGTTTGATATTCCTAAAATTAATAATGGAGTAACAAATTTGTCAGTTTAAGAGTTAATTTCACAGACAGATATATTAATTCATTGTTAAGTTAGTATGCTGCAGATTCTGGCCATATTTTAATCATGTTTCAAATACAGACTGGCAATAAATAAAATAAAAAAACAAGAAACATGGCAATGCCATGAAACCAGGTTTTCAATTATCACCATTGTAGATAAATATGTTGTATTTGAAATACAAATACAAGCAACAAACAATGTAACTATGTGCAATGTAAAACATGAATAATGTAGGAGGAATTGCCACTGAAGAAGTGTTCACTATAATATTATGTATAAGGAAAAAAACAAAGGGCCATAATTAGGTCAAAAACTATCCAATCACAAAACCCCGACAATATGTGCCAGGGTGCTTGATGACAAAGCTTCTGTGAAAGTTTGAACAAAATCCGTTGAGAAATGTAGGACGAGTTCAGCACAGAAGAATTTGTTCACTATAATTATATTGATAATTCTGTATAATGAAAAACAAGTTACAAAGTAGACATGAAATAATATATCATATCTTTTTTAAATTACCTCCAAAGATGATATGACCTTTGACTGCCAAATCAAGTTAAAATCATGTAAACAGGATTTTCAATGTTAATGTCACTGTGACCTTGACCTTGGAGCCAGCCATGCGGAACATGCGTTCTGCACGTCATCTTGATGTGGTAAACATTTGTCTGAAGTTTCATCAAAATTCTTCAAAGGGTTGAAGAGTTACAGAGCGGACAGGATTTTCAATGTTAATGTCACTGTGACCTTGACCTTGGAGCCAGCCATGCGGAACATGCGTTCTGCACGTCATCTTGATGTGGTAAACATTTGTCTGAAGTTTCATCAAAATTCTTCAAAGGGTTGAAGAGTTACAGAGCGGACACAATTTCGTTTGACGCCCGCCCGCCCATCCGCCCATCCGCCCGCCATACCCCAATCTAATAACCAGGATTTTCAAAATTGAAAACCTGGTTAATAAATATTCTGGATTCTGAACCTGTCACCTTCTCTTTTTTCATTTAATATTTTGATCAGTAATATCTGAAAGCAATTTCTCAAATTTTTTATAATATCTTCTTTAGTTTGGCTAATTCTAACCTTAACTTGAATCACAAAACTAAGCACCTAACTCTATAGACCTATACCAAACTTTACAATTATACACTGCTTTTACCAAAACACTAATGAGTTAGGACAAGATTGTTGAAACACTGCTCCATGAAGATAGCTGACAATTTTATCATATTATTACTTTTTTCAGCAGTATCTATGATACTGACAACCAATGTCAACAGTAGAGAACCAGGTGTGCCCCTGAATGTCCTACCAACAATGACTTTACACTATTAGGTTTGTCTGGGTTATTAGGTAAGAAAATATGTAACTGCCTACCAACCAATACATAGCCTACTAAGCAATGCATAGCCTACTAAGCAATGCATAGCATACCAACCAATGCACAGCATATCAAGCAATGCATAGCCTACCAAAACATTGCATAGCCTACCAAGCAATGCATAGCCTACCAAACAATGCATTACCTATCAAGCAATACATAGCCTATCAAGCAATACATAGCCTATCAAGCATGAACATGTTATTTTCACAGATAATTTTAATTACTTTAAGTAGCGTTAATTTAGACTAAATTAGGAATCTCATTTCATTCTGTGAAACATAATCTACTTGACATTGTACCAATCATATATAATTTGAAGAATTTTCACCATAAATTCTATACAAGCCTTTGACTATTTCAAAAATGTTGACAGATAATATATAAATTTCAGTGTTATTATATTTTCCATTCTATTTAAATTCTCCCTGTATTTTTTCTTTGTTCAAGGACAGTCATTGATTCCACTTTACAATTTTAATACAACAAAAGATAGAGAAACATGTAAAGTCATGTTAATGTATTATAGTGTATAAATTAAAGTATTGTTAACTTGATATTTTAATGTGTTTTTTTGAAGTTATTCATAATACAACTGGTGAGGAGGCACACTTTCTGTAAACTGATACACGGTCAATAAATTCAACAGTAGTGAAAAAGAACAAAAACTTTATTTACTTTTACTCTACATATTAATTATTTCTAACACAATGTCAAATACTGAAAATTTCTAAATGATAATACTGTACTTGAGGTGAACCTTATTTCACCCGGTCAACTAACTAGGTCAATGTTCTAACTTTAAACTATTGTAAAATTTCATGTTTTAGGAATAGGAAACACTTATTCACATCATCAATATTATTATAAATATTTTGTCAACAATAATAATCAACAAAAGGTAATAGGGGGTTATAGTTCATTTTGACAGCTTAGATAGACTTATATTTTCATTTTTACCCATCTTTATCAAAATACAGAATAAATTCCTATCTTATCTCAGGGGCATTAGAGGTCATTGAATAAAATGACATTCAATATATTTCTTGATCAGTATAAAGTGAAAGTAACAGCAAAACAGAGAGATACACATTGACACCAGAGCTGCTTTAAAAAATGTTTATTTGTGTCTACCCATACTTTGATTATTTCAATTAACAACCATTGACCTTCATCAGAAAAAACTATTCAAAACAAAAAATTTAAAGTGTAACAAAATATGATACTAGTAACTAGTGTATTAATAAACATATTCATACTAAAAACAGAATTATTTTTGAATATGTGCCAATCAATTATGTTAGTATAATACAAAATGAATCTTCCATAATTATATTCTATTTATGCTGATAATAAACAAGGTAATAAGAGAGATACTTTCAGTCATGATGTGTCAATGAAGGAATGTGTTAAACATTTGATCAGAAGTCAATAGGCCTACAGGAAGGACAGTGATCAACTTCAATAATTCAAGTATGGAGACATCCTAATTGTACTCATTATCAGTGCCTCTATATAAATTGTAGCTGAAATTGTAGCAAATAATTGTTACATATATCTTAGGATGAGAAAAATGTTCAACTTGATTGAGATTTGAACCCAGGACCCTCGGAATACTGTTCTGCAGCAGTACCATCTGAACTTCCCAGCCACTTACACATTTTTCCTCAATTAGTGAACCATTCTATGTACCATGACATCAGATAACTAATCATGTCTCTAACAAGTGTAGCAAATTTTACTGTCCACAAAGACAGCCTCAAAACAAGAAAGACTCATTCTATCATTAAAGAATGGTCTCCAGAGACAGGGTTTTATTCTAATTGTTTTATTACTAAGTATTTTATAGGAATCCTATTAATATATGATTTGTTAATAATTATCTCACCTTTGTGCGATTTACCAAAGGTAGAACGCCTTGGGATATGAATATCTCTTCAATGTTCAATATAAGGTGTGCCTCTTATTTCCATTAAAATACAATTTAACATCTATGAAGATATAGAGAGATGTGTAAATCATAGAATTTTCTCATACTTTAAAGACCAACCTTGACCTTGTCATCAATAATTACAATGTATAAACAGTTTGAAATTCATTCTGAAAATACGATTTTTAGATACATACTCTAAGACTTAGTACAAAGTGGGTAAACTTGAATTTCTTTTTGGGTTTGGTTTTAACTAATTTAAATTTTAAAAAAATGGGAGGGGAGGGGGAGGGGGGGCACGGGGGATGGCGAGGGAGAAACAGCAGCCCATGGAAATTGAATGATCCTCCTATATCAACATTGAAATAAATACCCTCATAATATGAACTTGTCACAGAAAATATTTATAATAAAAAAATGTACATTTTTGGCCAATTTAAAGATAAAGAAGTGCTACAATAATGTCATTTTAAGTGTTAATAGCCGAAGGTAATGTTGACCAACTAATGAAAAAACTCACTCCTTTACATCCCTTAACTGAGACTGTTTGTGGGGAATAAAAGGCCTGCTTATAGACTGAAAGGTTAAAAAGCCCAATAAGTTTCTTGAATTTCACTTATTTTAAATGAAATAGTATAGATGGGTCTGTAAGAATATAAATTATCCATTACATATAAAATATTACATACATCAATACCGTATATAAGAAGACATACGGTCAAGAAACATAAAAATTTGCATAAATCATCTTTTTAGACTTTAGTTTTCTTTATTTATAATATATATTTGTGATTTTAACTCTAATTGTTTGCTGGGCCATCTACATAACATAATGAGTTCAGACACAGTGTAAAACTTCAAAACAAAATTTTGTAATTATTTAATGTTTATTTCAACTCACTGCACTGATCTTTAGCTGGTATATTCAGATTACAAATTATCTTAAACCTTTCCCTAACATCACAAACAGCAATGTTCACCTAGAATGAATAATCTGCTTTAATTTAACAGAAAAAAATGTTAATCTTTCAGGTTTCAAATAAAGTGACATTTGCAGCTGATAAAAATGAAATGAAAGAAATTGTATAGAATCAATATAAAGTGTTTGCATACAGAATTATCCTTGCAAAGTTTGCACAAAATCAAATTTATTCTTTCCATGTGATATAACAGTCAAATGAAGTCAACAGGAAAGAATTTAACTTATTGCACTTTAAGGCAAGTGTTGAGGGGTTATAGAATAGAATGAAAGCACCTTGTCTAATTAATCTAATTTGTTTACACTTATAAATTAGAATAATTAAACCAGAGATTTGTGTGCAATATATTATAAACTTGTTTCAGTAAGGTTATGACCATTTCTCCATAGGAATTCCCCTGATAAGTTATATCAGTCTGCTGAATGAAGTATATAAAATTTGTTTGAATTTGTAAAAGAATATTTACTCTTTTAAGAAATATTTATGATGGTATATTTCCATAAAAGCAATTGGTGTGTGTACAAAACCACTACCAACCATATAAAACCTTAATTATTATTGTTCTAGAACAATTTATTCTGTTTACATACTATATTCATGTGTTTAAAAAATTAGGGTCATTCTATGTTTAATACAGTTCTTTTGAGAACTGACCATAACATTACAGAAACAACATAAGTTTACCTTTTTTTTAGATATAGCTTTATACACTATGACTTGAAACATAGACTTGTATTTTTATGTCCATAATAAAGGGATTTTTTATCAAAGGCTTATTATTAAAGAATAAAATCTGGCCACTAAGCACAGAATATCAGGCTTTTTTCTCCCTATACCAACTTCCGCCATACACATGTCTGTATGCAGCTAGACATCAGGAAGTAAAGAATACAGAATTGTATAGAAAATATGCCTGTAATGATAAAAGGCTTAATTTGCACAATGATAACATAATGTTCTACAAAAAAAGGTGAATAAAATCACAGCTATTCTGACAGCTTGTTTACAGACATCTATTCCTTCCAACTAACACAGTCTTCAACTGTTTACAATTTAAAATAAAATCTACAAAACATAAAAGTAAATGGACCTAGCCTTGTTTATTTACAGCAAAGCAGCTATAGAATATAATGTAAGAGAATCCTTTACAATGGCCTTATAGCTTAGTGGTAATGCTGCAGACTACAATACCAGGACACACCTTTTTTTAAATTTTGGAATATATCAAGCATTACTAAAATTGGGAAAATATGTTTAAAAAATCCAAATTAGGAATTTTAGGGTAATTGAATGTAACTGATACTATTAAGAATATTAGCTTCTATTGTCTTTTATACACATGTGATGAATTTAAAGAAATTCCCCTTTTGAACAAAAATACTTTTTCATAGAAAATCAGCAGTAGCATAAATGCAGACCGATAGCTGGGAATTTTATATGCGTCACAATTTGCGGGGGGAAAATGTTTTGGCACTTGGAAAGAATCTGTTTAATGGTTGTAAATTCGAGGAGGAAACACTGCAAGAATCATCAGTATATTCCCCTACTGGAAACAAAACATTACCCAATCTGGTCATTTGTATGAGATTTCAAACCAATGTGTTGTGCATAGGTAAATTTATCTTGAGATATGTCATAACAAACTTGTCACTTTCTTGAATAAGAAAATTTAGATTTGCATAATCCCCCCAAAAAACACTTTTCATGGGAGTCATGTGAGTTTCTGCTAGCAAATGTTTATATGTTTATATAATGTACAGAATAAATAAAAACATGCTTACCTTCAGCAATAGTCTGCCCTGCCATCAAGGCATGTTCGAGCCTTCGTCTTGCCATCTTTATTATCCTTTAATACTGAAATGTGCCTCGTGAGAAAAATAACGTGTGCTCTATTCTATCATATCTCCATTGATCTCATGTCTATCCACACCTGTCATTTAGAAAAACAATAATTAGTGAATTATAGTCCATTAATTCTATCTAAAGGACAGAACTAGTGTTTTACTCTAATCAATAGAAATCAATTACAAGAGAATGCAGGTGAAAAATGTTTTCTGAAAGTAATGTGGTGTAAGTGAATAGATATTTCCCCCAAGAGTGATGTTAACAATTTTACCCCATGGAGAGTTGGTCAATGATTAAGATATAAAATAAGAGAAAAAGATGAACAAAAATAAATTCATATATAGATCACTATCAAGTCCAGATTTGCACTGGTGCTAGAAATACAAAATTATTACCATCTTTTCAGGAAATCAAACTGGTATAAATCTCAACAAGGTGAGAACAAAAATATTGGAGGTTGAGACAAGGTGTCTACAGAACAGCTTGCTTAAATAATCACATTGCTTGCAATTCTTTATAAAAATAATTTTGCTTAATACCTTAACAAAGTTTGGTGCCCCTACATAGAAAATGGACGACATTGTGTAGAATCTAGTTCTTCAATAAGAACAGCTCTTTTCAATTTCTTAATATACATGTATTTGTGTTGCCCATAATGCTTGTAAATATATTTATCAAATTTCTATGGATGAAAACCATTAAATTAAACTCATTTACAAATTTTACATTTCAGATTAAGTTCAAGACTTAGACATTAACAATATTCAAGATTAATCACTGGCAATAAACAACTTGTTCTTTAACCTGCATTAATCATTCAGTTTGTAAATACCATTAAACTTCAACTGTAAATAACTTATTTATATGCAAATTTGTACCTTACAATAACAAACCTTCAATCTGATCAACAAGATTTTATCAAAGTCTATAAAATTACCTGTACCAATGTTCTTTGTCAAATTGTCTGAAAGAATTTTATATCATTATCCAATTACAGCATAAAAAAGACAGCCTAGCTCAGGTAAATAACATAAATAAAATGTAAGACTGCTTTCCTTTTAGTTTAAAGTGACATTCAAATAGCATATACATGTACATGTATATAATGAACAGTTTATGACTTCTTACAAGATCAAAATGATTGTAAGTCACCTGGGTACTAAAGTTATTCACTATTACAAGATATAATGAATAAAATCAATTACCTATTGACAGTGAAACTGTAAACGTTTTAGTTTATGAACAAGTATGTCATATTAACATAAGTACAGAGGTATTGTAACAAAATATCATTAAGTGGTATAGAAGAAAATCAATCAATATTTATATAAACTGTAAACAACTTTAACTGATCTCCATATCTGACACTTTAAATATAAAGCTAAGTATATATAACATTTCTGATAGATTGGAGTATCATATAAACAAATCAAAAGCTTGTTAAATATACAAAGCTAATTAACATTGATATAATTACCATAATATGTAATTACCGTGACACTAAATAAAAGACAAGGTTACCCTAACATGTTCGGTTAAATTTGTAATTGTAATTAATACAAATTAATACAAATATATACATGTAACTATACTGAGTGACAGTATGTTTCATAATTATGAATTTGAAATTTAATACACAGCTGAATATTTTTTCTTTGCACTGACTTCAGAAAAGTAAAGCCATAATTTCATTTTCAAGTTAAATCAAGTACATGCTGTGCAATACAATCTGATATATGCTTATTTTTGCTGTTTCTATGGTCTGTTACTAAAGTTCCTTTATGTTAAAATATTATGTATAACATTCAATTTCATAGCAGAAAGGTTACCATTTACATTGCTATGCCCTATTTATTTACAGTACAAATTTAATGGCACAAATTCAATGATCTTTCTCAGCCATAAATTATGTTGATCTATAATCTACACTAGAGTATATACTATATGTACATTAATCTTCTAGTGACTTGAAAACTAATGTCTTACAGCACTTATAGGTTGTTACACTCAACATACAGTGTCATTTAAAATGTTGCCAATATCAGTGGTAATAAAAATGTTAGCAATATAGTAAATATTCAAGTGAGAACAATTCTTCTCAAAAAAATTTTGATAAGATTATTTTACCCAAATGTAAGCAATCTTCCCTGGCTTTATTGTTCCCAGATAGAGGAAAGAATTGTGGGCTTTACCCTTATAATTGCAAAAAAATGCAAAAGTGACAAACAGAATTCTGGAACTAAAAATATTCATATACTCTTTTTAAGTCATTCAAGGCAATCAAATGAAATGCAAAAAAAAATCCAACAACAAAACATAATTTTAGTTTAAATCAATATTTACAAATATTAAAATGTCAAAGAATATAACATAATCCCTTTTCAGTGACAACAATATACATGTATGCCAGGTACTGTATTAAAAGTTTTATGTTTTGGGACATTTCCAAAAATGGAGAATATTATAAGTACCGCTTGAACAAGAAAAAAAAACATGACTTTATTAAAACACTGAAACATTCAATCATGTTTAAATTTTGAGTATTTGGGTCCAGTCTGACTTGATATTACAGAATATTAATATGAAATCAGAGTCTGTTGCCAATAAATTTTTCATTTAAAACTATAACAATTTTAAATTGTACTGAAACTTTAATTCAAACTTATTAATATTATTTTCTATTCATTTAATTGTAAATTTATAAAATAACAATCTTACCAAGCATAAATTTTTAATTACTTCCAATTATATGGCTTCCGTACTAAAATGTAATATCAAATCTATCTTTTTTTTATGTATAAACACAAACAGGTGGAATAAACACGTAGTTTACACTTGATTTCCCGTTAGTTTACACCCGATAAATGTTATACTATTTATAATATCAAGCTTAAACTAGTCTTTTACTTCTATACATGACTCATTTGAACCTTGTTAAAAACTTTATCTTTTATTTTAATCGAATACAATCAACTTAGTGTTTACCTGAATCAATATTTTTACAAGTTTAAAGGATATTAACTTTTGTTTGCGAAGGACACAGTCAAAATAAGACTTGTTTACCAATACTAAAATTTAATATTTACATAACTTTAAAACAATGATTTCATACAAACTGTCTAAATTCACTAAATGTAACTTGATATTGAATATTGAACAAATATATGAACTAATGTCATGTAGATTTATTGTAGATTAAATATATTTACATAAATATGACACTTTATTCAACAATATTTGTGATTTTATAGTTTTGGCCGATATTCAATTTCATTTTATTGACTAAAAAGTGTCAACTATCTTTCTTTACAACAATACATGTAGTTCAATAAACTTGTATTTGAATCTTTCAATGTTAAACTGAACTGCAAATATGGACAATATTCAGGCATTATGTTTAGGAGGTACAATTCATGAGAATGGTACTGGTAAAAGATTTTCTGTAACAATTCATCAATTTCTGCTGATTTATCTGTTAAGACTGGCTCTAACTGTAACACTGGTACAAAATCAATGACACCTTATAATAATAACAGCACATTGCTTTGTACATGTATAACTACATATGGTAAATTCAGTGTTCTTTCATTAAAAATTTAAAACTTCTGACTAAATGTTATATACTATATAGAATAATACATGTAGAAATACAGGTTATGAGACTTGACTGATGAATTTTGCAATACAAACCTGTAGATACAATGTTATTTTCTTAGACACTTCATTCATAATGCACATAAATTATTTTGAGGAAAAACAAGGGATTTTTTTTTCTTTTTAAATTTACAAACTAAATTTTCAGTGTGATATACTGTGATATTAATTGCCCTTAAAATTTGAAAGCTGGTATGCTTATCCGATGTCTGCAGGTTGTTCATGTGACTAAAAAAAATCATATTGCAATATACTGCCATATTTACGGACATATTGCAATATATTGCGACATGTTAGACACTATTTAAAATGCTTGAAAATTAAGGGTAAGACCTACAGAACCTTGAGTTGAAGAGTTTAGAGGTTATAGTTTAACATTATTACCCAATGATTGTATATGAGAGGAATTTTATGTGTTAAAAGTAGCATTGTAAATGAAGGAATTTAAACAACCATTTGCAAATGCCATTTCAAGTCAAGCTATATACAGGTTGAGAACACTTCTAACCAAAAAGAATCTTATGTTTTTTATTAAAACTTCATACCTGTAGCTCAATATAAAATTGCAATATCAGAAAACAGATGTCATATTGTTAGTGTTACCTTGGTTAAATTATGCCTTTTAAGATGTAAAGGTATAAATTATAAACAAGGGTGAGTTTGTTCAATAACTTTTAATTGAAATGCCCATTAGTTTATGATTTTAGTATATATAATAAGCTTACAAGTATTTAACAACCATAAGCCTAGGTTAAAGTACCAACAACTTGATGTAAGCAACCAAATTGAATTATGAATAACTATTGATCTACTTTTTTAAAAATTGAATCCGCCAGTAACACACCAAATTCTGAGGGGTCTTGGATCTAGACATTTGGCATAGGAGCGTTAATTCTATTTAACACCGTTCCAAATAAACTTTTTAAGTTTAAATATGAATAATCGATTAGGACATTGTCAACATGTAGTGATGAACAAAGCATTATGTGATAGAAAAAAATAAAATAAAATTTGCAATAACTTAATTTGTAAAAGAAAAATTCAAATAATATAATCTATTAAAAATTTATTTTTTGTAATTTTTAAAAAAAGGTTTAAAGTGAATTTAAAAATTCATTTAAAATAATCAGAAATTAGGCATTTATACTGTCATATTATTTGTGTAAGATAAACATAAGGAATACACAAGTGGAATAAAAAATCATTCTCAAAAATTAAACATAATTCTGGATAATCCTATTTATTAAGTCCTCAAATATGTTATAAGCCAAGCTGAGAATTAAATATGTCAATTTTATGACCGTAATTTTCATAGTTTTGTCTTTCCATTTTTTTGTCGGACACAACTTTAACAGAATTTTTGGCACCTATTAGTTTCATATTGTTAACTAAAGTCAACAAAAAATAGCCACTTAAAAGTTCGGTGCAATGACTCAAGAAAAGAACAGTCCTTGTCTAACTGTAAATATTCCGTGAGTGTCGTCGACAGAAATGGTCAGGGGAAAGCCTGTCCTCCTCCAGTTATACGATAAGGGTTTGCTACAAGTATAACAATAGGTAAAGTATACATTACTCTTATGTAAGCAAAAATTTGTCATCACCTGAAATGTTTTTTTTTTTTTTTGCTGTATGAGACACACTCAATAAAAAAACAGATTTAATTGGAAAGTCATATATTGGCAATTTTGAAAACGCTATGTCATCATTTAAAACGCGATAAATGGTGTTATTCTATTGTAATCATGTTTTGGGTTTAGAATAAAATGTATTATTGCTCTATTTCAAATATTTAAACAATCTTTACCTTTGTAACTTGATACTTTTTTTTCAACACAAAATAACATTATTTTTGAAAATGATCACTGTTTCAGATGTATGAAGGAATTTTAACAGAATATCATGACTTCTTGCAGAAGTGAGTAAAAATCTGCAGATTCAATATATTACGGGGAAGTCAAAGTCCGGGCCCACGAAGAGGGCTCGGGCTTTGGCTTGCCCGGCTATAGACTACACATGCATATTTAAAAGAAAATCAAATAAAAAACAATTAAAAAATATATAAAATTTTATACCTATCAATGAAATTTTCAGTGTCAGTTCTAGTTACATGTAGGCGCCGCCATTTACAATATAACTCGTGACAAAAGGTGGTGTATTCCGATTACGGAACAAATCTCAACTTTTCGGATAATTAATAATCGTCCAGACTTCCGAGTAAAAGCGGAAGCGTACATGAAATACCGAATGACACCTTTATAGCGGAAAAATGAAATTAATTTATAACGACTTCATAACCGTTCATAGGCTTTGCCTAATTTCATATTTTGCATAAAAACTTTGTTGTTTAAGTGAAAGAATGAGATCTGCGAATTTTTACCAATATTAGCACTGGGCGCATAGAAAAATGTCATTACCCTGATATAAGTGATAACGCGATATTAATGATGTTGAATATAGTACGTAAATTTTGAGTACGAATCTGTTGTTTGAAACATTCGACAAAAACTGCCGTTGAACATCTCTTTTACTATTTGGTAATTTAGAAAATATGTGTTAGTTCTCATTTGTTAATTTAAGGTAAGTGCATGAAAATAATCGATAAATTCACTTGATATGTTTTTGTTTACCTTTTTGCAGACGCTTGATTTTGCCGGAAATAAATGCCGGGTGTAACACGCAGGTGCAAGTTAACTTCCGGCGGAAGTCGATTTTTCCTGATATATTTTCAATAATATTACAAAATTGTGAAAAATTACAAGTGTGATTGGTAGTTCATCAAATAGAGTTATGCAGTTTGTTTCTCCTTAGTATATTTATCGGAAAGAACGCGAAAATCAATTGAATTTAGGCAGCGTTTTTCTTTAAAAGCAGTACCATTTTTACAAAGTCATGAGGTCATATTCTATCATGCTGAAACTGTGAAGAGAATAAATCTGTTATAACAATTTTGCTTAAAGAATGTACTTGAGAAGTTTGTGATGTTGAAAAGACCAACTTTAACACAATGACATCAAAGACAGATGTACGGATCTTGCTTGTAGGAGATTGTAAGTAAAGTGTGCAGAAAAATTAACATGTCGGGCTGTCTCTTGAATTTCCCTGTCTCTTCTGTGTCTAAACTCTAATACAGTGTTTCTGCTACTTTGCGTTTCTTGTGTTTTTGATGCAGTCATACCACAAATGACGCATTGATGTTTGCAGTGCGTTTTCTGTGACACAGTCATAATCTACCTTATATGGATGTCCTCATTAAGTTATTTCTCCTATTTAAGCGACATCCCGTTAAATCAGTAATTATTATTATTGTTTGGGTATCTGAAATTTATTTATTTCTGGTAACTGTGTGTATGTGTAAATTGCAAACCCATTCTGTGTTGTTATCTGCACATATTCTGTCCGACTTGTAACCATTCTACAATCAGTCACAGTATCTGGGATTTAGACAAATCAAAATTTATTTATTGTTGGTATGTATTTAACATTTCACCAAACATAAGCTATGACCAACATGTACGATATGGGTAAACAAGCGATTTGTGCATGCAGACGCTTTTCTCACAATTGTTAACACACCACAAAAGATTTAAGTGGCCAAAATATCAAAGTTTCTGCTCAAGACACAAGTTAAATGTTTGACAAGTTAAACGTTTTAATGCAAATAACCAAATAAGTAGTTCTTCCTTTAATTAGAAGATTTTTCATTATGATTATATAATTTATGAAACTTATAAAATCAGTTGAACATTGTTGGAATTGGGAAAAAGTTTCAATAAGTCCAGATTGGGAATTTTAGAGAAACCAATAGAAACTCCTGAACATAAAATGAGAAAAGTCTGGAGTATTGATAGCTTTTGTATTCATATTTCTTGTATAAGTTATAGTAATTTCACAATAATCCCTTCGAATGAAAATACTTTTTCAAAGAAAATCAAGAACAACATAAATGCAGATGGATAACTAGGAAATTTATGCAACCGCCAGTAGCTATATAAGGAAGAAAAAAAAGACATTAACATAACTGTTTATTATGAATATATAGCATAATCTCAGTTTAAACAGTGAAGTTAATTTTCCTGTTTGGTTTTGTGTTATACATTATAATACATATGTATTTCAGTTCCAATATATTAAATTACTGGTCCCCATAAGAGCTGTTATATGTTATAACTTTTAGAAAAAAATTATAGCTGATGATATTTGAATGTATTTTAACTTGTATTACTGTAAATGATTTTGTTGTTTTTAATGTGACATTATTCTATTTTGCAGCTGGTGTAGGGAAAACATCTTTAATTTTGTCATTGGTCAGTGAAGAATTTAATGAAGAGGTAAGGGTCAACAATATAACAAAAGTCATGCATTAGTTTTACTGTTTACTGTAAATACAGAACATATTCATCATTTCATCATATATTTATCATTTCATTTGTCTTATTTCATTTTAAAGTCTCCCATTTTAAAGTAAACAGTGTAATTTGTTGAAGACAATTTAGAAATTAGACTATAGATTTTATTGTAGTAAATGATAAAGATTTTATGTACTGATGTAGTACTTAGTGAAAAATATACATCTATGTTTTTTTGTAGCGAACATTATAAATTTTATAAAGAGAATGACAGTTTTTATTATTTTATTTTAAGTCATACATATTAATTTTATGAAATTAATGATATAGATTTTATGTGGTGAAAGATACAGATTTTATGCAGTGAAAGATACTGATTATATATGAAAAAATGATTATGTTCTCATAGGACTCATGAATGATTATGTTGCAATAATTTTTTTGTTTAACAGGTTCCTGCGAAGGCTGAGGAAATCACTATACCAGCTGATGTAACACCAGAGAGGGTTCCCACACATATTGTTGACTTCTCAAGTAAGTTCTGATATCATTTGTACTTTTAAGTGTAATACTATCATTGTTGAATAAGTCCACTCCAAGATTTAGACAGGAATTTTGTTAGTTATCCATTTTAGTGAAAAATACCCTTTGTATTCTTATCATAATACATTGTATATGTATAAACTTACTGACTTTAACAGACAGGATTTGAAAAGTTTGTTTTATAATTATGGCATTTCAAATTAATGTTTGTAAGTACATATGATAGTCAGTGTTATTGGTGGTTATTATGCCCCCACTTCGAAGAAGAGGGGGTATATTGCTTTGCACTTGTCGGTCCGTCTGTCCGTCGGTCCGTATACCAAATGGTTTCCGAGTGATAACTAAAGAACCCTTAGGCCTAGGAACTTCAAACTTTGTATGGTGATTGGTCATGACCAGTAGATGACCCCTGTTGATTTTGGGGTCAATGGGTCAAAGGTCAAGGTCACATTGACCTTGTAAGCAAAAACAGTTTCCGATCAATAACTAAAGAACCCTTAGGCCTAGGAACTTTAAACTTGGTATGGTGATTGGTCATGATCAGTAGATGACCCCTATTGATTTTGGGGTCAAGGGGTCAAAGGTCAAGGTCACATTGACCTCTTAGGTAAAAACGGTTTCCGATCAGTAACTAAAGAATGCTTAGGCCTAGGAACTTCAAACTTGATATGGTGATTGGTCATGACCAGCAGATGACCCCTATTGATTTTGGGGTCAAAGGTCAAGGTCACACTGACCTTGTAGGTAAAAACGGTTTCCGATCAATAACTAAAGAACCCTTTGGCCTAGGGACTTCAAACTTGATATGGTGATTGGTCATGATCAGTAGATGACCCCTATTGATTTTAGGGTCAAGGGTCCAAGGTCAAGGTCACATTGACCTTGTAGGTAAAAATGGTTTCCGATCAATAACTAAAGAATGCTTAGGCCTAGGAACTTCAAACTTGGTATGATGATTGGTCATGACCAGTAGATGACCCCTATTGATTTTGGGGTCAAGGGGTCAATGTCATATTGACCTTGTACTTAATGACGGTTTCTGACCAATAACTCAACAACTCAAGTTGCCTTGGTTGATATTTTTATATTAAACTAAAAATGCTTTTGGTATACACATTTGAAGGTCTTATGTAATATAACAACTTGGCTGTCATTAATAAGGCCTACATGATTCATTAAATTTATGCATATATTATTTGGTAAGATTTGTAATAACTTAAATTGCTTCACACAACCTATGGGGTCACAATTATTATTACCTTGTGACTAGTCATGACCAGTAGATACTAGATAACTGATAATCCTTATAAATTGTTTGTTCACTGGGTCAGAAGTCATGCATAATAACCTGATCACATAACTAATTGGCTGCCGATAGGGGGCATACATGTTTTACAAACATATCTTGTTTATATATATATGTATTTCTGTGCATGGACAGGAAGAACTTGCTACATTGTAGATAAGTTTAAACTATTTTAATATAACACAGAAAAAGCGGGATATAGGAGGTGCAAAACGACCAACACCAGGATAGGTTTAACTGCTTTTAATGATGGTCAACCGGTTTCGGTCTCATTATAGACCTTCTTCAGGACAAATTTACATTGAAAATTAATAGCTAAAGTACACAAAATGATCAGATATGTAAATGACGTATGTTACTATATATAGTAACATGAACGTTCTGGTAATTGGCACTGTGCTCAAGTGTTCAATGATGAATGTTTTTAACTTTCAGGTCGTGAGCAGTCAGAAGATGATCTTATTGAGGAAGTTAAAAAGGTTAATAATTACTACCATTAACTACCATTTCCTTTCTTATAAACTTGTTTTAATTGGTTTACAATTATTGTCTTTAGAGAAAAGTTATATGTCTTTAATAAAATGAAGAAAAAAAACTGTTAAGATGTATGCAGCATTGTTAATTTTCATTTTATACAGTCTTGTTTTAAACTAAACAGCTGGCAGTTATTGTAGGTATTTATATAAAGTAAGTACAGGTGCACTACAGTTTCCAGAAACACAAGTTGGGTAACTGCTTCCAGTATGATTGACATGTGTAAAAATATACTTAGAAATGTATTTTTTTTGTGATATTTATTATAATATAAAACATAATAATTTTATATTATAGGCTCATGTGATATGTATTGTATATGCTGTAAATGATGAAGATTCTATGGAAGGAGTAAGTGATTAAAAATATTTTCTAAGCCTTTATGGATGAAGAATAACATTAACTAAATAATTATTAATTTGGGGAACAAAGAAATTATAATAATTAGTTTTGGGGTTCATTTTGCAATCAGGGATTATTTTTTTGCTGAAATTTTTGTTTCAAAATTTGACTGTTTTGTTGTACCTTGGTGATGTAGAATCATACAGTGTAACTTCCGAAAACCGAACACCCATGGGACTTGTCAAAAAGTTCGGATTTCAGAGGTTTCCGGAATTCAGAGGTTTATGATAATGTGGACAAGACTAAATGTCAAGGACGATGTGGCCATTACTGTAATATCATATCAGTTTGTAAAAATGTTGTTAATTGCATAAACTTACATATCGTCCGATGCTAGTTAATTAATTATTACATCAAATGCAATAAAATCCCTAAAGACGTTTGATGCATACAATTGTCATTTAATCCGCTAATAAACACTTCAAATTAACTGACCGCCGTAAATTACTTTGACTAACCGCATCACTTCAAACATACCATTTCAGTTTGTGATTTTAACGCGTGTCAAATTACACGATCACCGCTAATTAGTAAACAATCGATAGGGAGATTAAATCTTCCTGCAAGGTTTACAATGTATTTCACACCTTTGGATATTTCCGGTTTTTGGAGGTAAAATTGCATTGATTTGACTCTAATTTTTCGAAAATATCGTCCGGAATTCAGAATTTAGAAGTTCCGGAATTCCGAAGTATTATATTAATAGAAAATAGAAGGGAAAAATTGGGACCAAAAAAAATTGTTCGGTTTTTAGAAGTTTCCGGATTTCAGAAGTTCCGGAATTCGGAAGTTACACTGTATATCATTTTAAGGCATTTATTTTAATGATCGAAATGCTTATTTATCATATTTGTTTCCTTGTATGTCATGTACATTTTCCTTAAGACAAAGCATTGTATTTATTATTGTTGTTCATAACAATATTACAGATCACATCAACATGGCTACCTTTCATCAGAAAGCAGCTAGGAGAAGATGCTGGGGTACCAGTCATTCTAGTCGGGAACAAGGGAGATCTCATAGACTACTCAACAGGGGAGGTAACTAGTACACAATTAATTATTTATATGTTTAGAATATTTTGTATGAATTGTTTATACTTGCAACAACATTAAATGTGTCATTCTATGCATTTTATGCCCTCTTCTAATAAATGGAGTTTTGTTGCTTTGCACAGCTTTCATCAGCACATAGACCTCATCTTATCAGGCTATTAATAAGGGAATATTTGACCTAAGTCACAAAATTTTGAATGAGGGCTGGTCATGACTAATAGATGACCCTACTGATTTTGGGGACAGTCACTCAGAAGTTGAGAACTTAGGTCACTGTGGTCTTGATCTAACCAATAATTAAGAATTTACAGTCAGTGGATATGTTGTGGTGGTTGATAATGACAAGGAGATGACCCATAATGATTTTTGTGACATAAGGTCAAAAGTCAAGGTCATTGTTGCATTGAAAAGACATATAACTAGAGAATGCTTTGGCCTTCAGTTCTGAGATTTTGGTTTGGTTATTCATGACTATTAGATGACCCATATTGATATTTGGGTCAGTTGATCAAATGTCTAGGTCATTGTTACCTTGAACAGACCAATAACTAGATAATGTTTTGGCTGTCAGTCCTGAGATTGTTCATGATTATTTGATGACCCATATTGATATTTAGGTCAGTTGGTCAAAGGTCAAGGTCATTGTGGCCTTGAACTCAAAATGCTTGTTCAACTGTTTACTTGAGAACATTTTGTGTTGTATTAGGACGTCAATTATGTTCAATTTTAATTATAGAAAAATAATTAAAAAAATTTTGACACATAATAATTATCATAGTTTAACTATTAAAGTATAATTTCAAAAATGTTTCAATGTAAACAAAGTGTTTTAAGAAATACAAATTTATATGTTTATATCATTTTTCAGGCTATGGAGCCTATTATGCAAGATTTTGCGGAAGTTGAAACCACAATAGAGGTATATATCTGTTATCAGACTATCTGTCATTTGTTGTATATGTTTAGAAGTTTTTGTTATAAATGTTACAGTATGCAAAGTATGGCTGTTTAAAATTAACTTTAAGATGAATATACTTGTAAGATATTTTCTGATGAAGACACACAAATTATTAAAAATTAGCTTTTACAACAGTTTGCTTGACAATCTGAAGTAGTCCTTCATGGATACTATCATTTTGTGCAAATTTATGTTTCTTCTGATTATTTGTTATTTTGTATAACATATTTTTCTTCGCAAAATACTGCATATTTAATTAAAAGATTCTTTATTTATGTTTTTTCAGTGTTCAGCTAAAAGTTTGCGGAACATCAGTGAACTGTTCTATTATGCACAGAAAGCTGTGTTATATCCTATGACCCCATTGTTCAACCCAGCTGAAAAAGATGTATGTATCATGTAAAACTATATTTAGATAGGTTTCTACATTTTGTTGGTTGTCAGTGTTTCAGACTTATACTGGAAGGCAGTAATATATCAAATGTTCCTGGATTGTGTACCAGTATTTACTAGTTTTTTTATTGCTCTTTGTTGAAGGAGACTTGTCTTCCTTCATGTAAGGAAGACAATCCAGCTATCAGGTCCATAGATCTTGTTTGGTTCCCAGTTATCCATGAAAAGAAAGAATGCATGGCAAGGCTCCTGTGGTCATGGAAAGTACCTATGCAAATGCATTGTCTCAAATTAGCTTTTTATTTAAGAATTTGGTGCAACTTTTTTTGAAAAAAAAAACAACACCAAGTTTTGCATGATGTAAGAAATCTCAGGTAAGATATTCATGAAACAGCTTAATACATTTGTACAGATATATATGAGCTTCTTGTAGCAGCTGCTAATTTCACAAAAGATTTAAATATTTACAATATATTCAACATATTGATATACATAAAACCAGTGATGTGATGATGTGAAAATGATTTAACATCTTTTATATCGTATGTAGATTTATTTTAGATTGTTAATTTTTGAATGATGATTGTATTTTACAGTTAACACAGAAATGTAAGATGGCATTACAGAGAGTGTTCAGGGTAAGTTTATTGTGGTCTTTCAGTTTGTGGCCCTCTATATTGTTACCGTAACATATCTCTGACATTTCTCTTAAGTTTTAGTCTCTAAAATTATGTATTACTTTTGAACTTTTTTTAAATAATAAATATGAAAGTTTTTGTCAAAGATCATCTGTTGTCTGTAGAAACACAATATAGCAACTTAAGGTAGTCTTACTGTAATGCTTTCCTGCCAAAATAAACATCGGCCAATATCGTAGCAAATCAGTATTTTCAGCACATTATTTTTTCAAAATCTTGGGCATTATATTATTTATAATCACTCTTCCTTTATTGCTATGTACTAAATTCTGGTTATGAATGGTTAAAAATTATTGAATACCGAAGATTGTGAAAAATAACGGAAATGACCGATTTATTACAATATTGGCCGATGTGAGAAATTTTTGGCAGGAAAGCATTGCAGTAAGACTACCTTGATATATTTATAGAATTCATGTTTATTTATATATCTGTGATCTGGATGATAATATATTTTTAGAATTATTTATAGATATGTGATCTGGATGGTTATTTATTTATAGAATTCATGTTTATTTATAGATTTGCGATCTGGATGGTGATCAAATACTCAGGGACGATGAAGTCAACCTCTTCCAGGTACACTTATACTTCACTCTAACTTTACATAAAATGTCAGAATTTGTTTCGCTTATTTTTCTTGCAAAGACATTTATAATGACTTTTAATTAAAAACATTGATTTAGTAACTTTAGAACATATTTGAATATTATTAAATTTAAGAAATTTAATATCAGAGACTCTTGGGTATAGTAAGTTATGGTTAATTAAAGGAACAAAAAAAACCCGGTACTTCAGACAATGCAGTATAAATGCAATTTTCTAAAGACAAGCATAACTTGCCCCTCACCGCTGTAGTCTTGAATGCTGACTTTAGATTCTTTCATGTGGGGAAGCATTCCAGCTAGAATACGGAATGTCAGTGGTTCTAGTCAGGTGCTCATTTGTGCCTGAAATAATGCATGGAAGGACACCTGAGGTCTTCCTCCACCAGTAAAGCTGGAAAGTTGCCATACACCCTGGTGCGACATAAACCCCAACCTAAAAAACAAGCATAACTGTTTTTGACCGAATATAATTGATATGTATGGTTTATTACAGAGAAAGTGTTTTGACACTCCGTTACAAACACATATGTTAGATGAGGTGAAGGAACTAGTCAGAAGAAGTATACCAGATGGTGTGACTGATATGGGGTCATGGTCGGGTTTTACTGTTAAAGGTACGCTCTTGTCATACCAAATTATGACATTTTATTAAAACTGCTTTACTTGTCCTGTCTCAACAGTTTTAAGTTGTCTGTGGCTTAAGTCAAGTGCTTAAAAAAGTATAAGTGTAAATAACCTACAATTCAAATGAATATTATTCAAATAGGATGAGATATATTATATTGTGAATTCACTTAATTTCATGAGCATTAAATTTCGTGGTTTTGCCATACAAAACATTTTCGTGGGTACTTAAATTTGTATACTGTTAATTTTTTCAAAAGACAAAATGTAAATAATGTGATGCAAAATAATCTTACACCAGAAAGAAAATAAAATTTCGTTGGTTCTTAAATTCATGGATTGACCTATTCATGAAAACCACAAAATTAAGTGCCCCATAAATAATAATGATTTTGCAGTATGTCTTGTAACATACTGAAAATCAAAAAGTCTGTGTGTAATTTTTCATATACATGTACATGTATGTAGATGATCTCAACAGTGTATGTTATGATTGATAAAGGTTAAAGATGTTGTTAAATAATTTCAGGATTTTTACATTTGTTTGTGGTGTTTGTACATAAAGGAAGAATAGAGACCCCATGGACAGTGTTGAGAAAGTTTGGTTATGATGACAATCTCTTGTTACGGAATGATATTTTAGCTCCTAAGTAAGTTTAAAATTGATTAATGATTAGACATTAAGTCAGTAAATTATTAAAAGTCAAAATAGACTTTCCATCTGTTTGATATTGAGCCCAGCTACTCTTTTGTGCATTTTCTTCTTTATGAAAATGTATTGATAATTTACAGAGATGCTAATTATGGGTTAGATAATGAAAAAATATCCAACTCATCATGGCTTAATTTGAAACATAGTGTCAAATGGTATTGACTGTAACCCCTCAAACAAAGTGGTCTTAAGTTAGACATTTCAAGACAATGGCTTTCATGGTCCTACTAAAGTGGGGGAGAAGCATAATATAGATTTTCTCATCTGTCCGTCAGTCTACTCTTGCTTTTGAGTGATAGACTGAAAAAGTAGAATGTGGGGGCATCATATCTAATGCACATGTTTCTTATTTTGTTTTAATTCATCTTTGTGAAAGTTAGTTTTATTTCATATAAGTCAAACATCAATTGATTTTGTTATAGAGATGTTTATGTTTTAATGTTTGTGATGTTAAATCATTTTATTTATCTGTTTAATCAATTTACTTTCCATTCTGACCCAGTAATGCCAACTTTGTCTTGAGTATACATACATGATACAGGGTTCTTAATCCTATGATGAAATAAAAATTTAAATGTTATTTTATAACAACGGAATTGTTAACAAGAGAATATTTTGTATGATTATAGGTTAAATATTGGAGTGGGAAGTACTACAGAGTTAAGTGATGAAGGTGTCAAATTTCTTACCATGCTCTTTAATAGATATGATGAGGTAACCTTTACTAATTTACTTATAGCTATTATATATATTTTTGTGTAAAAACATTGAGATTAACATTTTCACTTGCTCAAATATTTGAAGAATAGGGAAGGCTATTGTCCTTGCCCTGATGTCACTGTCATTCCTTAGTGCAAGTAGGTATCTCCAAAAATACTGAAAGGGATGGGTTGAAACTTCACACATTTGTTCATTGGGTAAATCTAACATGACAGTCATGAGTCCTATAACTCTTGGGTTACCTATTCACAGAGCTATGCCCATTTTCTTACTGTCAAGCACTGAAAATAGTCCAGCATGCTGTGTTTCTGACAGCTCTTGTTTAAGCAGCATTTTTAAAGTTTATTAAGCAGGTTTTATATTTTTATTTGTAAAAGAATAAAAGTTCCTTACTAGTCAGCATTTACAAATATTGAATGCTTAATCACCTTCAGTATCTTTGTTCATATTACCTTGTGATTGCCACTCTTTGTTTGATAATTATATGTAACTATTTCATGTATTGGACATACTATCTTGTGATTACCAGTTTTTGATTAATTATTATATGTTATTACTGTATATAGGACAGAGATGGAGTGTTGTCACCTACAGAGTTAACTAACTTGTTTTGTACATGTCCTATGTTACCATGGGGACCTGATGTAAACAATACTGTAGTTACTAACATGAGTGGCTGGGTAACATTACAGGGTTACCTTGCTCAGTGGACGTAAGTATATATAATCAGTTATTTTCTATTTCATGTATATATGGTATAATTGACAAATGCTTCTTTTTCTGAAATAGTATGTTATGCTTTATGTTTTTATTTTATGTAAAAGAAAAATTGATTTAAATTAAAAAATTATAAAATTGTATCAAATGTCTGTTTTGAAAATGAATTAGTGTATGAAATGAATTTTACACTGTAACTTGTCTGTATTATAAAGCCTTTAAAGCAGCATGCCTTCATAGTCATGCTAGTTTTCATGCAAATTTTGAAAATGTATTTATAAGCGAAATATTGTGAAGTGAACCTATAGATAGTAATTAACACATTGCAAACAACACTTACTGTAGTCTTCGTTGAAATTCATGTAGTTAAATTCCAAATTAAAACGGCAAGTCCATTTTATGATGGAAAACAAAGTGGACATATTACATTAAAGTTTATTCTGTTTCTCATAATTATATTCTTTTTTTTTGTAAATATTATATACTTACATTATAATTGTTCGATAATTATGCTGTATATAATTGTTTATATTAAAGGTTGACAACATTATTAGATCACCCGAGATCATTAGAATATCTAGCTTATCTAGGTTACCATTATCATCATGATTCTACACTCACAGCAATACAAGGTAAAGTCTCTAATATACATTATAATTTGTTATAATACAGTCCCTACAATATTTTGTATTCGTTGTAAATCATTACATGCTGAAATGTTGTCCAATTGTAACTTCTTTATGAAAGATATTTGCAAATACACTCACTCTGGAATTAAGAATATTTTGGGTTTTTCCAAGCTAATCTGGGGGTACAAACAAACTTTTACACTAACAGCTTGGACAAAAGCCCAACAGATTGACTAATCTATTGTGACCTGTAGTGCACCGTGAAACTATAACAATAAAAGTTTATTTGTACTGAGGAAGTAGCCAAGTTCTGGATAACAGCTATTGAAGCTGGTTTATGCTATCAGAATCACTAAAGATTCATTTAAAATAACCCAGTTATTATTGTTGTTTATTAAATATTATATTGTTTATTAAATGTTATAAAGTTAAGTCATTTTCTAATTATCAATTCTTCATTATATTTACCAGCTAAATGAACTAGAGAAATTATTCATTCAGAATTTATATATAAGAATGGCTAATCATAGAGTTATGGATTATATTTTAGTAACACGAGACAAGAAGATAGATCTAGAGAAGAGACAGACAGCCAGGAATGTGTTCAGATGTCATGTACTAGGTCCTAAAGGTGTTGGCAAGGTAACATTCCATAATTATACCGTCCTAAGTTTTTACCATTATATCAATGTATAGAGGAAACTTAAAAGGTTTAGGTCATTTACTGTTGGCCATTGAGCTTGATTAAATTTTGATGAGCTAATTAATGCAGGGAACTCTATAGTTCATGCTATGAAATGCAGCATGATCTACTAGATGGTAGTGTTGAGTGTTGTAACTTTGGGAATTTTTTATAAATTTAGAGTAGAAAAAAGATGTATAATGATAGTCATGTTCTTTGTAATTGTTTTAGGTAAATGAGAAAACACTGGTCAAGATTTGTCTTCTTTTTTTTTTCTTTAAATGAAATCAACATAATGTTTTATGTTTTTCAGACATCATTCTTGCAAGGTTTGTTAGGAAGAAATCTCAGATATGTTGCTACACTAAATAAAGAGCAGTTATCAAGTTTTACGATAAATACAGTGCAAGTGTATGGACAAGAAAAATATTTAATGGTAAGAAATTAAAACTTTAACATCAATGTTTGAAAACTTACTCTTAAATAAAAGAAAAAAGAAAGAAGCTATCTGGCTAGCATAATGGTTTTAACTAATAATTTGCTACTTTTTAAAATGTTTGAAAGAAGCTATATGAAAGTAACCCTGCTGTGACTTGAAACCAAGCCCAAAAAAACAGTAATGATTTAATTTCTTTTCTCTGTGAAGTGATATTATAAGGATGAAAATCCTCTTTAGTAGTTTTTGAGATTCAAATTTTAGATTTTACAAACACTTTCCAGGATACAAGTTATAGATATTATTTTTGAAGCTAGATCTTACAACAGGGATCGTTGTATATGTATGTTTTGTTTGAACTATTACAGTTACATGAAGTAGATGTGGCGGTCTCCGACATGTTGTCTCCTACAGAAACTAATTGTGATGTAGCATGTTTATTGTATGATGTCACAAACCCAAGGTCATTTGAGTTCTGTGCCAGAATGTACATGGTAAGTTTACTGTTTTCACAAAATATCATAGTCTACGGTATTTAAATGTTATGCTAGGATGTGAACTTTAAACTTAATTGTATCAAAATTCCTTGGTTTGTTAAAGGGAATGTGAAAATTTGCATGATAACTTTCTTCAGACTATTGAATTCTGTGCAAGATTATGCATTGTTAATGGGACTTTTTTCAGAAGTTGAAACTCCATGATCATTTAAATTTCTTGCTTAATTGTTTCTTGGGGAAAAAAAGAAAGACTTGATTGCATATTGTGCTTAATAAAAACGTGTTAAATTTAATGTTTATTTGGAAGCGCATAATAAAACTTTATGTTATGATATTTATAGAAACATTTTCTGGACAGCCGGGTACCAACTTTAATAGTAGCATGTAAAGTGGAGCACCCTGAGGTACGCCAAGACTACGAGACAACACCGGCAGCATTCTGTAACAAATTTAAACTCTCTCCACCTCAACGATTCACATGTATAGACAAAGTTAACAAAGATGTGTATATAAAATTAGCAACAATGGCAGCATATCCGTAAGTTGTTATAACTGAACATTTAACTTGTTTTGTTGTATAGCATCCTATCTTGTTTTGAGAAGCCACCTGTTTATAAAGTTGTTTATTATTTCAGTGTTGTACTGTAACAGTACTGCTGTATACAGATCAGCTTGTGTAAACTTTAAGTTTATGCTATATTATACATGTTGTGGTTTATTCAATTTTATATTCTACACATTTTGAAAATTCCAATAAAGAGTACTGTAATTAGGTATTTATCATACATTAATAATTGAATATTAATTGGAAATTAGATATTTATCTATTTATTATTAATTAAGACAGTTATTGGATTAGAATTGTAAAGTGTTGAAATATTTCCTCTAGGTTGTAGACTACGTCTTTCAATTCTGTCTGTAGAAATAATCTTTGTAATTCTTTACTCTTGATGCACACAACTGTGAAGTTATATTCTGTCTAGGAAAATATTTGATGTGAGAAATTGACTTGCATCTTCTTACTTACATGTAAAGAAATCAAAAAATCCAACAGTCATTTCAATCAGAGCAACTTTTACTCTGTAATTGAAGTTTTTGCCATGTTTTTTTAAGAGTTTGTTTAAGACAGTTTAAAAGTCGTATGAAAACTTCAACATTGATTGGAATTGGTTACTATGGAAACAGAATATAGCATTCACAGTTGTATATAATAGTGAGATGATATAGAAGAGCTTGATGATGGCTACGTTATATATAATGATGTTTGTTTCACTTGCAGCAATCTTAAACGTTTGGTACACATGTTACTAGTACACCAAAACCCTGTCTGGTTGGAGGAGAGACTAAGGTCCGATACCATATCAAACTTTTACTGTTTCTTTGTATTGTCTTGCTTCACTGTAAACCTCTTGTACTACCTTATATTATGTTATGAAAGTTTGTGTGACTTGAAATCTAACTAAATATATATGCTCTTGCTCATGGTAAATTTTTAAGGGTCTTTGAAATCTAGGGTTTACTTTTTCAGTAAGTTTGCCTCCTTTAAAATCTCTGATTTGAAAGATGGCATTTATTTGTCTTTGTAATTCTAACAGTCTTTTTATATATTTTAATCTAATCTCTTTCTTAAAGAATCTTAAAAAATCCAGTCATAACAAAAACAAGATGAGCATAATGTATGGTGTACAAGAGGAGCCGTAGTATATCACTGAATGAGATAGAACGGTCTGATACCTATGGTGGCCTAGCATGTCCACAATATCTAACAATTTCTCAGTTGTTTCAAGTTGTTGTGGCTCAGTATACATCACAATCAGCATGATCATTTACCTCCTCTGCTGTGGGCTGTTTTTCTTCATTTATTTCAGATTGTGTAGCCTGTATATTGTGTCACATTCACATTTCATAAAACAGATGCTCTTGTTCTAAATTTCTCTCATAACTTTTAGTTTTATTTATAATATCCAAAAATATTTTGGATACTATAAAAGTACACCAAAACTAAAAGCTTTTTAGAAAAAAAGCATGATGGGCCTTTAAGGAACATATTTCATCTTAGATGCTTGGAATTACAATCATATTACTTACATAATCAACAAAGAAATAATTTGCTTATCTCATTTAAAAAGAAAATTGCTTAATAGCATTATAAAGGTTTGCTTGCACATAGAAAGTTTGATGTGAAATAGATTGTTTTTTTTTTCCTTCTTCTAATTTACAACTTTGATACACTAGTCAGTTTGTTTAATGGTTATGCATTTGACTTTTGATTCTCCTTAAAAAATATTTTTGGCAGATAATCTGTTCCTCTGTCTGAAAATCTCTTACTTTTTTAAAGCACCTTCATTTATTGAGTTAAGATCTTAAATATGTGCTTTGTTGATACCTTCCATGCACATCTTGTCTGTGTACGATTTTAGGTAAATTTGGTTGATGACATTTTTCTCTTCCTTGAAAAGTAGTGCGGGAGCGTCCATATAACTTTTTCAAAGGGAGCTTCCTTACTGTAAAATCAGAAATTTTCACATGCAATCATATTTTGCTGAAATATTTTTGCAAAAAATAAAATGTTCGCTAAATATCCTCCATATAAACTAAACTCTGCAAATCAAAAGTAATATGTTTTCCTGGTAATCATATGGGGTTTATTTTTTCAAATCAAATCAATACCTCATTTCAAAACAGCGAAATTCTGTCTTGGATGAATTTAAAATATATTCTTCATATAGATGGCGATTAAGGACTGCAAAATATTTCTATTTTCTGATACTCATGTTAAGATTTCACATCTTTACTGAAAGTAGAAATTTGCGAATATTTAGCCTGCCAAAGTCCAAAATATAGACTTTCTGAAGTATTTTCACAGCAAAAATATGTAATTTTACAGTATAGCTTTTTCAAAGGGAGTGTCCATTAATGATTATTTATTTAGGTTTTTTCTCTCATATCACTGCCTTATAAAATTTAACATGGTCATTTCTTGTAAGTTATATAGAACTGTCGCGATTGATTATAAAGGGATTGACAATACAAACAATCGACTTACCTTCCACATCTGGATCGTAGCCAAGCTAGGAATTGCCTAATTCTTCTTAGTTACCTTCTACACTAATATGGCGCCCAACTGTCAGACCTAACACCTAGTTCCGGTTTGCCCGGAACCTTCCGTTACCATGCGGTACTACAGTTATATGTTTTTACCTGTCATGTAGGGTATGTTTTCTGTCTGTTAAACCAGAATGTATTCAGCATCTCTTTACTGTCACAAAAGTATTTTAATGTCTTATAGCATGGAATGCTTGATCATTTTAATAATACAGTACTGTCTTCTTATTCAATATTAATTATATGAGATGTAAAGGAATTTAAACAATACCTAATCAAGAATCAGAAAGTGAAGTGATCTTATAATTTTGCTTGCTTAAATCTGTACCTTGTAATGGTTTTATGAAATTGAATAAGTAAGCTTGTGATTTCAAATCTCATAGAATTATTTACATGATTTCTAGAGTTAATATATTATGAATCCTTCCATTTGTTGATTTTGAGAATGTTTATATATTTGTAAGAGACATCTGTAATATGGAATGTGGATCATACAGTAAAAATGTATCCTTGATTTATTTTGATTTTGAGTTTTTTTTTTATTTTCAAAGTACAGATTAGATTGCTTCATCCTAACAACATTTTATGTACAAGATAATTATCTATAACAAGATAGTAATGTTATACATGTATATTAATATAGTCACATATACATGTATTATATAATGCTAAAGTATAATTTAAATATTTCAATATTAGAAATTTCACTCACTTATATAGACAAAAGCAATTTCCATTATATAGACAAAGATATGATTGGCATTTTGAAATAATTGAATACCTAAGAAATTACAAGTAAATGTCGAAAACACGTTAATTAATCCCCTTCCACGTAGCGGGAATAGCCTCCGTCTGTCAATCCCTCCGTCCCTAACACTTTCGTGTCCGCTTCATAACTTTTAAACCGCTGAAATAACTTGGAACAAGTGATACCCATTATGAGACAATGTGCAGAGCTCCATAATTGGGTTGCTACCCCCCAAGGTCAAGAATTATAAAGTACATTAAACGGCTGCAAAAATTTTGAAATAACTTGGCGCAAGTGATCTCCATTATGAGTCGATGTGCAAAGTGCAATAATTGGGTTCCTACCCCTAAGGTCAAGGTCACACTTAAAGGTAAAGTGTTAAAAAGTCTACATTTGGTATCCGCTCCATAACTTAAACAGCTGAAAAAAAAATTGAAATAACATGGCAGAAATTATCACCATTATGACATGATGTGCAGAGCCCAATATCCTGGTTGCTTCCCCCAAGGTCAAGATTAAATGTTCTCCATAACTTTTTGACTATGGAAGATTTTAAAGAACTTTGCACAAATAATTACTATCATGAGACTTTGTGCTTATACTAGTAATATACATGGCACAACATCAAGGTCATTGTCTGGTTAAAGGTCAAAAATTACACATCCTGATCCATGTCTGCTGCGGAATGGGATTTAGCTGTCCTTCAGACTGCATTGTTGAAATAGCCATTTTGCTACCCATAACTTTTCATTGCATGAAAAATGCCAAAAGAAGGAACTATACAATGAAAAAGATGGCATAGCCAGCATACACATCATAATATTGGTTTAATTTGGTTTCAACATGCCAGTCATTGTTTCCAAAGAAGATATTCTAGAAATGAAAATGGAATGAATTTAAATTATCCGGAATGCTTTCTGTTACAAGTTCTGGTAATATTACAGTGAAATATAATCGGACTACAATGTATGTACAATTCTAAAGCAATCTGTATGAAACTTGGAATAGTTGCTTATCATGACAAGAAATTGAAGATGCAGTTATAAACAAGGGGCATATTTCTGAAAGCTATATTTTTGGAGATATGCATCTTTTTTACTTCGAATTTTTATCAAAAATGGTGATTTTAATAGTCGAGTGTAAACACCATCATGCGGTGTTCTTGTTTTTTATGCCACCGCAGCATCTGCGATACGGTGGCATATAACGATTCACCTGTGTGTATGTATGTTTGTGTGTTATATAGATTATATAGTGAACTTAAAAAATCTTCTTGTGAAAAACCACTAGTCCAATTTCAACCAAACTTGGCAGGATTGATCCTTGGGTGAAGGGCTTCCAAAGTTGTTCAAAGAATTTCATTCCATGCAGAATTCTGGTTGCCATGGCAACCAAATGAGTTATAAGAATAAATTTAAAAAATCTTCTTGTAAAGACCCAAAAGGCCTAGAGCTTAGATATTTTGCACAAGGCATTGTCTGGTAGACCCTTACCAAGATTGTTCAAATTATAGCCCAAGGGTCAAAGTCGGCCTCGCCCCGGGGGTCATTGATTTTCATTATATGTACATATAGTAAAAACTTTAAATACCTTCTTGTAAAGACCCAAAAGGCCTAGAGCTTAGATATTTTGCATAAGGCATTGTGTGGTAGACCTCTAATCAGATTGTTCAAATTATAGCCCTGGGGGGTCATTGGTTTTCCTTATATGTATATAGTAAAAACTTATAGTAAAAACTTTAAAAAAATTTCTTCTAGCAATTGACAAATGCTAGAGGTTAGATATTTTGCATAAAATATTGTGTAGTGAACCTCTAGCAAGATTGTTCAAATTATAGCCCTGGGGTCAAAATTGCCCCCGCCCCCGGGGGTTATTGATTTTCAATATACACATATAGTAAAAAATCAAAAAATCTTATTGTCTGAAGGTACAAGGCTTCAAAAACTTAAAATACCTTCTTGTAAAGACCCAAAAGGTCTAGAGCTTAGGTATTAATGCGGTGGCATAGCATTTATCTCAAATGCAATCTTGTTTTAAATAATAACAACAAAAGATAAATTATTGTATTAAGATTTAGCATGTTAAGTTTATCCAGTCAACATCAAGAGCTGTTACTATATATAGCATGTAACATTGACCTCATCTTCTATAGTCTTACTCTGTTTGTATGTGTTAAAGTTCTACATGTCTTCTTCTAGTCTGCAACTTGATTTTTACAACTTGATTTTTAAAACTTCAGTTTCTACATTGTATAATATTTACTCTGCATTCTTGTTGAATATTTATATAACTGGTCCTACATAATTCAAGTTATTCAATCTTGTACTGTTTTAGTTAAGAATTTATGTTATTTGTTATAAAATTTCAGTATTTATATTGATTTTATTTCTCTTTTTTCAGTGATTTGAAGGACTTAGTGTTGGCAAATGATAAACGGTTACTGAAAATTGGTTTAGGAGTTGTGACTGTAACAGGGGTTGGATTTATAGTGTACAAAGTAGTTAAAAATTACAGTCAATGAGTGGTTGTTCCCCCTGAATAGTTTTCATTTGGAGGAAAGATGAAACAACTTTAGACAAAATGCAACAAGTGTTCTCATTGGTTGAAGTGATCTTTAGGCTGAAACACAGAAGATATTATGGCCAGTTAAAAAAAGTTTGACTTTGGTGTTTTGTACTTGGTAACTTGATCTTCAGCAAGAGGAAAACAAAATGAAATGGTGCAGATTTAATGTACAAGTTTGATGTACAAGATTTGTGTCTGATATAGACTAATGAACATTCTCAAAAATTGGTTTATGTTAAGTCATTTATCATTTAAATGAACTGTATGTGTTAAAAAATAAATCTATAAAAGTGATTTGCTTTTGAAAAATTAAAATTTATGAAACACTTGATATAGATTTAAGAAAATTAATTCAGTTTATGCTTGAAGCTGATTTTTAATTTAATTTTTAATGCATCATATATCAAATCTTCAAAATATAAGAATGACATATTCAGATACACCAGTCACCATTGTAGTGTTTTGAAAATACTTTTCATTCAATTCACACTTTTCTCTTACAATGAGCATACATTGACATATAGAGCATGCTGATGTTGTAAGACAATATTATTAATTTCTGTATTTTTGCATTTTCGATGTAATAATGAATGCATTCTACTCCATTCAATCAACAAAAACATGCATTCCTTAACTTAGAAATGCATTTTACTCCATTTAAAAGAAAAAAATGCATTCTTTAACTTATCACCATTTTAAACAGTTTATAAGATAATTTTGATTTTTCTAAGTTATCTTTATGAAATGAATCATGACTGTCAGAAATCTATAAAATTGAAATAATGGAGTATACTTTTTAAATTAATTTATAAGAAATTATTTGCTTGCCATATTTTTAAGTTTTGATGTAGACCCCAAAATTTTATTTTTACACAGTTGACAAACCATGTAAGTTAATACCTATGTCTAAGGGTTAAACGCATATTATGTCTCCGATAAGATGGAAATTTTCATTGTATAGAAAGGGCAGACATGAGTTTGAAAACTTGAAGATAATAGTTTAAGATAAGATTTCTTTATTTCTGCCAAGAATGAAGAGATACATGTTATACAAATTTCAAATACATTACATTACCTTTAAAGTTAGTAACAATATTTAAAATTATTAATTTAGGTTTTTTTCCCCAAGAAATGTATATCCCCAAGATTTGCTTGTTTTTATGTTCTAGCTCAGTATTTTATAGGACCAAGCTTATATTCAGATATTTAGTTTACCTTAAACACCAAGTGTTTTAGCCTTGCTTCTTAGAGCCATTATAAATTGTTTCTCAGTAAGCATGATTTTGTTTGTTAAATGTAAAAACCAAACATTTTGTATCATACTACACTAAAGTACCTGCATATTTAGTTTATGCTTAAAAGCCAGACAGACAGCACATTTGAGTTTGTTCTTTAAAATTAATAAGATGTAAAGTCAATGATGATTTAACTCCAATGAGATTTTAATTCAGTTTCGATCTTGACAAATGTGGCATTATCATACTAATTTATGTAACCAATATTTAACAAATGAGTCGCATCACAACGAAACCAACATAATGCATTTGCGACCAGCATGGATCCAGACCAGCCTGCGCATTTGTTCGTTTACAAACCCTATTACAAGTATGGAAACTGATAGCAAACAGCATGGATCCTGATTGGACTGCACGGATAACGTTGGTTTTGTCGTGATATAGGATATATAAGTATCTTGATTTTCATATTTTAATTATTTAAAGTACTGGATTAATTTACTACATATCTACTCTAAAAATATGTATGTTTAGTTTTTTATGTGCAATATAGTAAGAATATCATTATTAAATTGATTTCATAATTTACTTGCATAGTAAATTTGTTTTAATGGGTTCATTGTACTTATTTCATGTCGAGTGTTTTTGTTTTATTGTTTTTATTGGTGCTTCATAACTTCTCATATTGAAGTATTGTCTTTATGATTTTGTGTTAAAATTTCCAACATCTACTTAAAACTGAAATAGTTAAGTTTAAATGTATTGTTTTGAAAGAATTTATTTCTGCACTTAATCTTAATTTGACTTTGAAGTTTTATGCAGTTACTTGTCCGTTTATTATAAGATTATTCACTCAAAGTTAAGTAAATATAGTATATTGTGAATAAGTAAAAGGAAACCTAGATGTCCAACAGTTATTGATGAATGTCAGAATGTCTTACAGAAGGAAGTATTGTAAATTCTCCATAGAATGAAACAGTAAGGGAAAAATTCTTTAAAATCTCACTTTGTCAATTTATTACTTCTTAACATTAATCATCTTGGGTTTGGTACTTTCTTTATGACAAGTTTAACTGGTCATGCTAAAAAAAAAAAACCCGAAACCTTTAACAGTTAAAATGGCAGTTTAAACAAGCTGGAATCTAAAGTTATTAGCCTTTGCCACCAGTATAGAGAACCAGGCCAGTATAGAACCAGGCAAACCTGAACATTTGTACCAGCATGATGAATGTTTGAATGGTATATAAATAAAGGTTCCAAAGGTGAATAAATTAAGATTTCAAAGGTAAATAAATAAAGGTTCCAAAGGTAAATAAATGGTAAACAAAGGTTCCAGCAGAATAAGAATAAAAACTACTCAATTTGTCTGTCAATACATTAACAAACATCATTCATTTGTTCTACACTGATTATATTGTTGGCCCGAGTATTGCCTAGCTTGTTGAGATATT
The DNA here is from genome assembly GCF_026571515.1 of Ruditapes philippinarum. Taxonomy (NCBI): domain Eukaryota; kingdom Metazoa; phylum Mollusca; class Bivalvia; order Venerida; family Veneridae; genus Ruditapes; species Ruditapes philippinarum. The sequence goes on along the minus strand of NW_026855648.1, from coordinate 144,024 downwards.
TAGCTTCAATATTAGAGGACTTGTTTTTATTAGCTCACCTGTCACAAAGTGACGGGGTGAGCTTTTGTGATCGCTTTTCGTCCGGCGTCCATCTGTCCGTCCGTAAACTTTTACTTTAAATGACATCTCCTCATAAACCACTAAGCCAATTTCATCCAAACTTCACAGGAATGTCCCTTTGGTGGTCACCTTTAAAAATTGTTCAAAGAATTTAATTCCATGCAGAACTCTGGTTGCCATGGCAACTGAAAGAAAAAACTTTAAATATCTTCTTTTAAAGAACCCAAAGAGCTAGAGCTAAGATATTTAGCATGAAACATCTTCTAGTGAGTGTCTACCAAGTTTGTTCAAATAAAAGCCCGGGGGTCAAAATTGGCCCCGCCCCAGGGGGTTTTTTATTTTTCCCTATATGCATATAGTAAAAACTTAAAAATCTTCTTTGAAAAAGCCCAAATAGCTAGAGTTAAGATATTAAGCATGAAACATCTTCTAATGAGTGTCTACAAAGTTTGTTCAAATAAAAGCCCGGGGGTCATTGATTTTCCCTATATGCATATAGTAAAAACTTATAAAAATTCTTCTTTTAAAGAACTCAAAGAGCTAGAGCTAAGATATTTAGCATGAAACATGTTCTAATTGGTGTCTACCAAGTTTGTTCAAATAAAAGCCCTGGGGTCATTGATTTTCCTTATATGTATATAGCAAAAACTTAAAAAAATCTTCTTTGAAAAAACCCAAATAACTGGAGTTTAGATATTATGCATGAAACATCTTCTAGTGAGTGTCTACAAAGTTTTTTCAAATAAAAGCCCTGGGGTCAAAATTGGCCCCGCCCCGGGTGTTATTGATTTTCCTTATATTTGTAAAGCAAAAACTAAAAATCTTCTTTGAAAAAACCCAAATAGCTAGAGTTTAGATATTAAGCATGAAACATCTTCTAGTAATTGTCTACAAAGTTTGTTCAAATAAAAACCCTGGGGTCAAATTGGCCCAGCCCCATGGGTGTCATTGTTTTTAACTATATGCATATAGTAAAAAGTTAAAAAATCTTCTTTTAAAAAAAACCAATGAGCTAGAGCTTAGATTAGCATGAAACATCTTCTTATGGGTGTCTACCAAGTTTATTCAAACACAAGCCCATGGGTTAAAATTGTCCCTGCCAGGGGGTGGGGGAGGGGGTTTCGGAAGGAGGGGGTAGATAGTTGTTTTTCATTATATGTGTGTAGTAAAAACTTAACATCGTGAAACATCTTCTAATGGGTGTCTTCCAAGTTTGTTCAAATAAAAGCCCTGGGGTTTAAACTGGCCCCCCTCCGGGTGCCTTTAAACAGGTGAGCGACCTCAGGGCCATCATGGCCCTCTTGTTTCCATGATAGCTTCATTATTTGTTGACAGTTTAATATAGGAGAGCATCATTGTGTTATATGACATGTTTTATGCTTGAAGGTTTATAATAAGTGTTGTAACCCTGATCCTTATTTAAAATATGCATAGCCTGGCTTGTATTTTAATTATCAAATATTTAATGTTAACTTATTATTGGCACATTTCTTACTGTCATAACTGAAGTTTCATGTTTTCATTCTCATATCCAGAGACATAGATAACAGAGATGGGCAACTTCCTAGCCAGTTAAAATATCACGCGTGCCTGCTAAACTTAAAACTTGTAGCAAGTAAAACTTATTAACCAGATATCAAAATCAGTATAACAATACATTTTCTGAAAGCTTATGCATTTGTCTATGGCTGCAGGTAAACATATTTACAGTTCCCATTTAAATAAATGTTACATCACTTTTTAAAGAGAACTACTATAATAATTTTTGTTACAAAACTATTCATATGACAAAAAACTATCTATGTCTCTGTCATAGCTTATATCTGGGTTAAGTGATAATTTTCTGTTGCACAAATTTTGATGTGTTTCCTTATCAACAAGTTTTATTTACTTCTCATCAAGATTTTTTTGTCTTAAATATTTAAAAAGTTTTAAAAATTTTGACATTAAATTCAAAATGATTATATACATACTATTTCTCAATTCTTATTAAAAATAGTCAAGTTATGTTTAATGTGTACATGTCTCTTCTTGTAAAATTTCTGTCAACTACAATTGAAGTATAATAGTGTTTATTATCATAATGGTAAGCACATTTTGTTTTACCAGTTTTACTTTTGAAAATGAAATAAATATTAAAGTATAGTAATCAAGATATTTAATGTAAAATAAATCATACCCATATTGAAAATTGTTGGAAAATGAATTTCAATTTATTACAAAAATGAGTGATGACTCTTATTGATTTAAATGTTTTCATTTTTGTGAGTACAGCACAAAAACATTACAGAATAAAGGTGTGAAAATGATAAACAGGGTTATTTGTACCCATGCAAGGTTTTAAATTGTTGGTTTACAATATGTATATTTGTTCATACATGAAGCTGTTTTATACATGTTACATTCACGTGTATTTATGACATGTACATTGTGACATGCTAAAATTTATGAATAAATTTATAAAAACAACAAATTTGTGTTGACTGATTATTGAAATAACTACAATACTGTAAACAGGTGTTTATTTAATTAACCTAGATTCAAAATTTAACATTTTACAATAATGTAGTATCTTAGTATATTTTGTATATCTCAATGCACCAAGCAGGTTTTTAGACTGTTACAGGAATATATGCTAACTATAACCCCATAGGTATATTCCTTCATGTATAACAGCAATCTCTCCAACACAAACAGGAGAGCATTTGGTCGATATATACTGAATGAGAAGTGTTGTGTTAGTGATTATAAGTTATCAACATTTAAAACTAGGCCACATCCCAAAAGGCTAGATACAAACATCTAAAGTTCAAGAAGTAAAAATATAAATGCACCAGTATTAATCTTAATTCTGTATGTGTTTCTGCATTCATTCTAGACCACAAGTCAAGAGAATGGATTCACATATACAGCTGTCAGAGGTTATATTGTAAGAAATTAAAGGTGTACAGACTGTGCAGCAGTTGAGTGCTATTTCAGATACTTATGAAATGATACATTGTATATCAATATGAGGAAATAACTTTGCTAGATATAAAAGTCATCATTTAATACAATTGATTCCAAACAGTATTGTCTTCATGAAAAAGTAGTACACAATTGTATATCTCTATGTTTATATCACAGTAAATGAAGGTTAAACTATTTTTCTACAATGATTTAGGTGTTTGGTAGTTTGAATGGTTTGTTGTTGTCTATAAGATCTTGACCTGACACAGTCTGGGGTCGAAGGTCAAGAAGAATTTCTATTGCAGCACGATGCCCGGCCTGTACAGCTCCACTCATATAACCTGTCCATATTGTAGCAGTCTCGGTACCAGCAAAATGTATACTGAAATAATAAAATATTTTTAAAAAATAATACCGGGGTATATGCCAATTTCTTGCTTTATATGGGAGTCAGACCTGGATATTACAAAACAATTGTACAACTTGTTGAAATACATATTGACTGAACAGCAAACAGATCAGACCATGAACAGTCTATATTAGATCAGCCCATAATTATGTTGTTAAGATACAGTTCTTATATACACAATGTATTCTGTAGTGACATTTGGTTTATACAGAATTTATTTTAGTTCGATTGTGTAGGAAGCTATAAGCTTAAAGACACACTTTCGAATCTGTTCCTGGAACCAACCAGTACTGAGCAATGAGTGTAAAGTTTCTTGCCCAAGGAAACAATGACTTGCCCCTCACGGGGTTTGAACCCATGCAGTAGCGATCATTAGATTACTAGTCCGATGCGTTAACCACATGGCCATGCCGACATTTATGAATACTAAAACTAGACACCTTCCTATATATATTGATGGCATTGGTCAGTTGAATATTTCTACTAGCACTCAAATGGAAGCATCAATGCGTTGGTGACTGGGTAGGTAGGTAGTAAATAAAACACAAGAATCACATTAAGCCCATTATCATTTTAGTAAGATACAGTTCTTATATTCTGTAATATATAAAGACCAAAATTAGACACCTTCCAACTCCTTGTAAAGTTTGTGAAAGGGAAGCTAGATTTTCTAAAAACATTTTATAAAGTGTATGAAAGTCCTTCAGTTAGTAATTAAGAATATATACCAATTAAAGGGTTCTCTCAACCCTACAGTGTAATATTTCATGGCACCCGGCCCAGCTACACAGACTGGTGCTCCGCCTACATAAGGCTCCGCCTCCCAATCTTTCTCTGCATAGTCAATGTAATCATGTACTTGTTCACCGAAGAATTGAGCCAGACATTTTAAAACTGATGATTTCCTGGAGGCATCCTGCAAAAAAAAAAAAAACATTTGCTATTTAATTAGTTAATTTATTGTGTTGATAAACTAGTAATAGTCTTACCCTGCTGTGAATTTAGAATTTCTGTGAGTAGTTTTTAAGGTTTGAAATATTTAAACAAGAGAAGCAAACAACAGTATATATAGTCTGATTTAGCTCCATGCTGCAGGCAAACAATGCTTATTGCTTTTTGTTGCCAGTACTTAAAAAATCATGTTTGAAATCATTTTAATACATTTTTATGAATACATATTCAAAATGTTTCTGTGAAGGTTTAAGTTCTGTAAATGTAATTTTGTAAAATTTATTTATGTAAATGACATTCTAATTTAACCTAAAGATCATCATTAAAGCAGAGTAAAATATATCAACATATGACTACAATAAACTATGGATTACCTAGCTGGCATTAAGCTTAAATTGTTTCTTATCATATCTCTTTAGACATGTGCATTATTAAATGGAGCTATATTGCAAACAACTAAATTTGCAAATTAAAAACACTTTAATAAATTACTCAATATATATACAGTGTAGTTTCTAAATATTCCATGCAAGCACACAGATGCAATTTTATATATGCTTCACCTTCCTTAAATTTGTGAAAACAAAAGGAAGTCATAGCAGACAGAGATGTGTTATTTTTTAGAAGAAATGTGTAATTATTAATATACATTTAGTTGTCTCCACTCTACAAGCTGGTAACCAGCAATAAAGGCAACCAGTCCAGGGTTCCCGCTGGCTGATGTATCATCAAACACCAAACATAGCGGACCGGAGGTGCAATCTGATTCAGTACTTGGTCCCCCATTGGTAACAACTTCACCAGAACTACCATCTTCTCTCCAAAATGTCTGCAAAGAAGTACAATTTGTTCATGTAGAAGTAACATAATAAAAATGTTTGGCATGGAAATTAACAGTGCAAAATTTGAAAAACACATTTGGTTTAAGTTGACCTTTGTACAGATATATTAGACACACAAAGAGTGATATATATTGTAAGTGTGTTGATATCCATTTTGCATTACCATTTTGTAAACAGAACGGCTCAAATTAATAGATTTCAGTAAATACATGATCAATATCAGCAGAAATTTTTATTGTGATTTCTCTAACTTTCTAGAACAATATGTAATTAATGTTCTTCAGATAAACTGACTTCATTTGTGTTTTTTATTTGAGCTTTCACAATGCTTAAATTACCTTTTTATAAGTGATAACAACTTTTGCATAATTAGCTACCGGCATTCGTTTATGCAGTTCTCTCTTTACTGGAGGTAAACGAGGATTAAAATTGATTTTTGCTGTAAAATAAAATATTGCTATGATGAAAGTTTTTTTTCCATATCTATAAAATCACTACCAGGTATCTTAGAAAAGATCATCTATCATAGAAAAACAATCAAAACTGACCACTGGCATGAAAATTGTAACCTTAAGCAACTAAGAAAAGTGTTGTCGAAATTCTGTCACACAGAAAAAAATTTGGTAATTAATAATTTACAAAAATTAAGTGAATGTCACAACAAAGTTTTTGCTGTTAGAGTAAATGATGACAGAAACTGTATGTTTACAAGAGCTGTTATATGTATAATAGGTTCCAACTTTTCTCAGCACTTGATAGTGAAAACAATCATACATGAAAGTTCACAATGGTTGAGGGTTTTCAATTCAGTATAAAGTAATCCTTAAGTTAGAATTATAAAATATAATGTAACAGTATTCTGTAGCAAACCATACTTTCATTGAAGACAATATCTTGAAATATTGAAAACAAACCTATTTGTGATGGAGGAATGGCAAGAACTACTTTTTTACACTTGTATGTTTTCCCAGATTCTGTTGTCACAACAGCTGTATCCTGGCTTTGTGTGATTAATGTGACTGGTTCCCTCAACTTTATTCTAGAATCACCAAGTTCCTCCGCCATACGTAGAGATATCTGATAACAGCCTCCCTAGATAATAGAACTTTGTTCTTGTGACAAATATCAAATTGTAAGTAAAATTTTATATATTTTAGATGTTCGATTCACATTACAGGTATTCTTCTTAAGATTGCTTTTTTACTATAAATCAGGAGAAGGTGATCAATTTTATAGATTTAGCAAATTTGGTAAGTCCTTTAATTTAATAGCATAGAACAAAGCAACAACTTTGATATGTTTTTGATAAAACAACTTTGTGTTAAGACAACTCTGGGTTTTAGCTATCTCTAGCACAGTCATAATTATTAACTAAAGACACCTATTTTCTACACTGATGATAATATACCAATGTTTACCTGTACAGTATATTCCTGGGCCATATATGGTGTTGCTTCAACTAAATTTTTCAACCCTCCTGCAGCTGATACGTAGGTTAAGAAATACAGAAATGATATTTCACACAGTTCAACTCCCAGTACTCCACGTAATGCAACTTCCATAACTTCCTTTGATTCTGTAGACAAAAACATATCACATATATAATCACTTTGAAATAAAATATGTTTCATATTTTTGAGAATAATTTCTTAATTTTCTTTCTCTTTTGCCATTTTAAGAGCATTTAATTATTAAAATAGTTGATACAAAGTGAGCGATATACTGTGAGTGATATACAGTGATTGATACACAGTGAGTGATATACAGTGAGTGATATACAGTGAGTAATATACAGTGCGTGATAAACGGTGAGTGATATACGGTGAGTGATACACAGTGAGTGATACACAGTGAGTGATATACAGTGAGTGATATACTGTGAGTGATACACAGTGATTGATATACTTTGAGTGATACACAGTGATTGATATACTTTGAGTGATATACAGTGAGTGAAACACAGTGAGTGATATACAGTGAGTGATATACAGTGAGTGATACACAGTGAGTGATACACAGTGAGTGATATACAGTGAGTGATATACTGTGAGTGATATACAGTGAGTGATACACAGTGAGTGATATACTGTGAGTGATACACAGTGAGTGATATACTGTGAGTGATACACAGTGAGTGATATACAGTGAGTGATATACAAGTGAGTGATATACAGTGATTGATATACTGTGAGTGATACACAGTGATTGATATACAGTGCATGATAAACAGTGAGTGATATACTGTAAGTGATACACAGTGAGTGATACACAGTGATTTATATACAGTAAGTGATACACAGTGAGTGATATACTGTAAGTGATACACAGTGAGTGATACACAGTGAGTGATATACTGTGAGTGATACACAGCGAGTGATATACTGTGAGTGATACACAGTGAGTGATATACAGTGAGTGATATACAAGTGAGTGATATACAGTGATTGATATACTGTAAGTGATACACAGTGAGTGATATACTGTGCGTGATACACAGTGAGTGATATGCAGTAAGTGATATACAGTGAGTGATATACAGTGAGTGATATACAATGAGTGATATGCAGTGAGTGATATGCAGTGACTGATATCCTCTAAGCGATATAGGCTATATCTCATTGATATAAAAACTTGGTGCTTTTCTGATAAGCATAAAATAAGTTACAGTACCTGCCATCCACATAGTTTGGTTAATGTAAGTTTCCATTGTCATGCCATCAAATTCCTTCCCTCGTTTACATGACAACGGATCATTCTGGTCCACCTCTTTAGCTAAACTCTCTATCTGAATATATATATAAACAAACTCTGTGTAAAGGTTGAAGTGACACTTGCTAGCATCATTGGTAATGAAAGATCTTGGTTGCATGTTTGAACATTATTTCAGACATGAACAACTTTCAGTAAGATATTTGGGTAGATCTCTAAGTCTGAGGTACCTTTTTTTCCTTTGAATACAAACAAAAAGAGAAAACTCTACAAACTATGTGGTCCATCTAATACTGAAAATGAAAATTTTAAAAATATAGGAGGAATACATTTCTACAAATTGTAAAATATGAACATAATAATGACATCATAGTTGTACTTACCCTTTTCATGGCCCTATCGAGATCTAGAAGTGCCAGGAGAGATAATGTAGGTATATCTGACATGTAACTCTTAACAGAGTTATCTTTCCCTACCTGGAGAAATTTTCTACCTGTCAGGTATTGTGGATGTGTCTTTATATCAAACTCTTCTAATAACTTCATTATATGAGTCTGACATCTACAATAGATTTTATAATCTCTTTTTGTATTAAAAAAAAACTGCATTATTATAACAAAGATTAACCATCTTTTTGAAAATTTCTGTTGTTAAACATAATTATAACTTCTAAAATGTGGAGATTCTTTAAAGAGCAATGAAAAACAAAGACAAGAATGAAAATAGAAGATATAATGATTGTTTACGTTAGAAATGGGAAACAAATATGGTGAGTAAAGTTGTAAATTATTAATTAACTTTAAATTAAAGCCCGTTAAAAACCAATTAGTAACAATATAAGGTACTTACCTACCAACCCAGTGAGCACCAAGATCCCAACTGTCTGTACCAGTCTCTGTTTTTAAAGGTACTGTAAATGTACGACCACCAACCCTGTCTGTTTAAATGATGATAATAGCTAAAGGGTTGTATTTCAACATGAACATTCACAAACTTTTTAACTTAAATTAGGTTTAATGAGAAGTAAAGGAATGCTTATACAAAATGATAATCTTAGAAATACTTTTCTAATCATCAATCTTAAACTCAGGCTACTATAAAGATAAGTTGTATTTTAACCAGTCTACACTCTGCAATCTGATCAGAAAATTTAATGTTTGTTACTTTATGGTATTGCTTTTTCTGCATCTGATAGCTCACAATGACCAGTTCCTAACTTGAAACATGATAAAGCAATTGTTACATATCCAGTAGAAGGTTTTAAATTGCATAAATTGATGTGCACCGCTCATTCAAAGTACGATACTGTGTTTATTGAATAGTTTATATACCTGCAGCTTCCAGAAGGAGGATGTTCAAGTTTGAATCTTTGGCAAGGAGGTACCGGGCAGCACTGAGACCAGATATACCAGCACCCACAATCACAACATCATAGTCTTCCTCCATCTTGTGTCATACAATCTATAATACATCATGATGCTTTAAAACTACATGTATTTTATTATGTAAACAAAGAAATAGTGATAATATATAAATTCACGTTTGCTCATAATTTTTCTCCAATGATAAATGCATAAAACATTTTTAAAATAAATGCTTCAAAAAGTAGTAACATTTTGTAAATGAAAGTTTAAACAATACAATAGTATCTTACTTCAATTAATGATTTAATACATTATGAAAACTGACCTTTTGGGTTGTATTCCTAATTTGTTAACACTTTCATGTAGATCTCATATTCTTTCAGTGTCACAAAACAATGTATATTTAAATATTTACATTTTAGTTTTGTCTATTGTCCTCACTGATAACAGTGAACCCTATCTCAATGTTAACTTAATGCAATCAAATGTTCATGTTTACTTTGATAATACTGCATTTTTATTTCCAGATACATGTATTTATCTATATAAACTGTCTTGACAATAAACAACCCTGAAGTTACATTTTAAATAGTATATCCATGGAAACTATTTGTGGGCTTATTTATGCCATTAAATTTAATCTTCCAAGCTATTGATTATGCATACTGGTACATTTATTCTGTACATGATAGAGGCTAACTACCTGGTACATTGACAGGACTATATTGACAGGTATTTCACAAAATTACACACCTTTAAAAGATTTGGCAAGAATGAAATGTTCAATAACTTACCAATAGTCTCAAGTCTTGTTACATACTGAATTAATCAAATTGAAAGAAATGGTGTCGGCAATTCAAGATTTGAAATTGATTTTAACTTTTTTAAGTTTATTTGTTTACATTGGAAAGGTCAAGGTTGAATCGTTATCTACATGTAGATTTTACAAAATTACCTCCCCTAAATGGATTATAAAATGTAAGAAAAAAATCTAAATCAATTAAAGATTTCTACGGATTTCTTTCAGCAATCAAACAAATAAATCTGTTTTCTTATTTATCATCATGACAACATGAAGTTTTAAACTGATATAATATAGGTATTTTTGCCAAGTGTTGGGCAGGTAATAATACATGTACCATATACTATAAAACATGTCCCTTTAATCATCAAAGAAAGAATTCCTTTGCTGCATTCTAAATTAGTCCTTCATTATAATCGTTTGACCTTAAAGGACAAGGTCATTCAGGGGTCAAGGTCATATTTCAATGTATAAATATAAAGTTTAGGCTGCTTGATAAGCTTATTATATAAGCTTACTATATTAAGTAAGAGTCAATGCAAGGGACAGGTTTTTGATTTGCTTGAAGTAAAATGTCTCACGCCACTGTGTCAAAATGGAAAATGCAAACTGGTCAGCCTAGTCAGTAAGGAATCCTGTCCATATTATATACATGTGCAGACTGGCTCGTTTCTACCCTGGTGGCAATGCCATTTATTTCTTGTTCCATTATCAGGCTAGGATATACTGTTGTGTTTTATTTTGATTAAAAAGTTTGTGACTTAGTCATGTTTGCATTAATATACTATCTGGGTTCAAACTTACTTTAGACAAAAGACAATCAGCAATGTGCCATTTATAAAAAGTTTCTTTGTTTCCTAGCAACTACTCGTTAATAAACCTGAGAATACACACAAGAGAACTTTCTCTTGTTATTTATTAAAGCCTAGACTTTCACTTTTTAATAGACTGGAACTCCTGCAATTTCTCAAAGAAATGGAAGGGTTATTGTGGACGTTCATATCTGTAGTAAATTCTTCAACAATCAACATAAACTAGAACTGCCACGGGGTGAATACCCCCGCATACCACTTTGTCAGAATCAACAGTGGTCATTCAGAGCTCAAGAACAACCTCCCTGCCAAATCTGAGGGTAGTAAACCAGTGCATTGCTAAGTTATGTATTTTACATGTTTTTAGTGGCAAAGATCAAAGTGACCTTTACCTTTGACCTACTGACCTCAAAACTGAAACTGCCACTGCATGACTTGAATACCCCCACCCCCTTTTATGCAGCTTTGCCTGGGGGTATTTTAGGATGAATATATGAGAACACAAGAAACATGGCAATGCCACGAAACCAGGTTTTCAATTATCTCCATTGTAGATAAATATGTTGTATTTGAAATACAAATACAAGCAATAAACAATGTAACTATGTGCAATGTAAAACATGAATAATGTAGGAGGAATTGCCACAGAAGAAGTGTTCACTATATATTCTGTATAAGGAAAAAATATATTCTGTATAAGGAAAAAAAACAAAGGGCCATAATTAGGTCAAAAATTATCCAATCACAAAACCTCTACAATATGCGCCAGGGCACTTGATGACAAAGCTTCTGTGAAAGTTTGAACAAAATCTGTTGAGAAATGTAGGACTAGTTCAGCACAGAAGAATTTGTTCACTATATATTGATAATTCTGTATAAGGAAAAAAACAAAGGGCCATAATTAGGTCAAATATTATCCAATCACAAAACCGCGACAATATGCGCCAGGGCACTTGATAACAAAGCTTCTGTGAAGATTGATCTAAATCCGTTGATAAATGTAGGAGAAGTTGGGAATGGTAGAAATTGATCACTATACATTCTGTATAAGGAAAAAAACAAAGGGCCATAATTAGGTCAAATATTATCCAATCACAAAACCCCGACAATATGTGCCAGGACACTTGATAACAAAGCTTCTGAGAAAGTTTGGTTAAAATCCGTTGAGAAATGTAGGAGGAGTTGCGCACAGAAGAAATTGTTCACTATATATTCTATATAAGGAAAAAAAACAAAGGGCCATAATTAGGTCAAATATTATCCAATCGCAAAACCCGGACAATATGTGCCAGGGCACTTGATGACAAAGCTTCTGTGAAAGTTTGGTCAAAATCCGTTGAGAAATGTAGGAGGAGTTGCGCACAGAAGAAATTGTTCACTATATATTCTATATAAGGAAAAAAAACAAAGGGCCATAATTTGGTCAAATATTATCCAATTGCAAAACCCCGACAATATGTGCCAGGGCACTTGATGACAAAGCTTCTGTGAAAGTTTGGTCAAAATCCGTTGAGAAATGTAGGAGTAGTTGCTCACAGAACAAATTGTTCACTATATATTCTAAATATAAAAAAACAACAAAGGGCCATAATTAGGTCAAATATTATCCAATGGCAAAACCCCGACAATATGCGCCAGGGCACTTGATGACAAAACTTCTGTGAAAGTTTGGTCAAAATCAGTTGAGAAATGTAGGAGGAGTTGCGCACAGAAGAAATTGTTTACGTCCGCCCACCCGCCCAACCGCCCGCCAACATACCTCAATCTAATAACCAGTTTTTTCCTTCGGAAAACCTGGTTAATAATTATATGCTTCGATTGTGAAAATGTCAAAATCAATACACTGTAGACTGACTTTCTTAAACATTTGAGCAGACAAGCTTATTGTAGTAAAAGCCCCTGTAACCTTAACCTTTGACCTCAAAATCGACAGGGGTCATCTATAGCTATAACCAACCTCAATACCAAATATGAAGACTGTTGACCAAAGCATTCTGAAGCAATTAAGCGGACAAGCTTTTTGAAGTCAAGGCCCCTGTGACCTTGACCTTTGACCCAGTGACCTCAATAGCAACAGGGGTCATCTAATGGTCATGACTAACCTCCATGCCAAATATGAAGACTGGATCAAAGGGATCTAAAGTTATTGGGTGGACAATCTTTGATCAGACAAGGCCCCTGTGACCTTGACCTTTGACCAAGTGACATCAAAATCAATAAGGGTCATCTACTTACCATGACTAATCTCTATACCAAATGAAGACAGTGGGTCAAAGGAATCTTAGTTATTGGGCAGACAAGGAAAACCAATGGATGGCTGGATGGACGGACAAGCTGATTCAAGTATACCCTCCTTACAACTTTGTTGTGTGGGAGTATAACACAGAAGATAATAATAAAATACAACAGAAAAGTCAACAAAATAATCTGATATTTCATATTTTATTGACTTTAAAAAACCCAGGAAGATTAACCTGAAATAAAACAATGAAATAAATGTGCTTCAGAATGTATACATTTATAAATCATAGCATTATTTACCAGTAAAATACAACCATGAAATAATTATATGGAAAACATAAAAATATCACAGTTAAATAAAGAGGTGAGACACCTCTCATAGATGTATGATTTGTCAATACATAATTAAAGTATAGCAAGACATCTCTATTACAGAATTAATTCACTCATCAATATATACTAATTTGAGGAAACTATCATCTCCATTTATCTGAACAATCTTAATTAAGGTCAATCCAATGTCCCTTACTATTTTGGCAAAGATCTATTCAGTTATCCATATAATGAAAATGCAAAGTTACATTTTAGCAGTTGTAGCCACACAAAGGTCAAGAGGACAACTGGAAATAAACTTCAGAAAAAAAACATATATGTACATGTATATTAAATACCATGATCAAAGATTTAATATCTTTGAAAGGGAAAGACCCATTTCTTTGAGAAAAAATGCATGAATGTTGTGTTATACACAGCAAATTTAGTAATGATTCATATATACAAACATAAGAAGTTGTGAACAAACTCTATTTTCTTCTTTGCTTTTGTGTACCTGTATTCCTTAAACAAGTAAAAAAAAACATTGTGTCACACCTGTAAAACTGTTATCATTAACATGTTAAAATTATAAGCTAATTGACTAATACTCTTCTGGAGGACCTGCCCATGTCGGCAACCGGGGGCGAGTATAAATAAACTCAAATACACAAAAACTCAAATACACACAATTATTAGCTGTCACTTATTTGTCTATAAGTTATCAGGACTTTTTTTTTAAAGTTAGGACTGCAAAAAGTTAAGTTGACTGCAAAAAATTCACTCAAGAACCAGTAGCAGCACATCATTGCCATTGGTTAATCAGAGCATGTGATGTCATATTCATGTTGTTATTTTTACTTTACAGACAACAAATGGTAAATCATGTAAACTAGCACTAAGCTGTCCCTGCAAAAGCACTTGACTATGTTCTTTTTTTCAGTACAATATTAACACGAATAGTTAATTTGAGATCTGTTGATAAACTTTCCTCACTGTGAACATTAAAACTGTCAATGCACCAAGTCTAAATGTCCACCTTATAACTTTCCTCCCTGTAGTCTCAACTTTGGCCAACTGTTTCCTTGGTCTTTTTATTCCTTTAAGATCTTGTGCACTAACAAGTTGAGGCCGGAGATCATACAATACTTCTATAGCAGCACGGTTCCCAGCTTGAACAGCACCATTCATAAACCCACACCATACAGTAGCTGACTCTGTGCCAGCAAAATGTATACTGCAAATACAATATGATTACAAACTATTATACTCTACTGTATTAGAAAATGTATTTATTACTGTAATGTTTTTGTACGATTCCCATACTGGGACTAAAAATAGCTTATATTTTAAGTCCAAGTCCCAACTTACAGCTGCCAGCATCACTTGCTCACATTTTTAAGATAGGGAGAAAATAATCTCATAACTTCGAGGCACTTCCCAAAAAGTAAAGAAACAGATATTTCTATGTCTCATTCAAGCACAAGTATGTGAGTTTGTTTCATTTTGTTTTTATATTGTAATATACAACTGTCTTGTAGAAAATCTTAGAGCATTTTATATTTGCTACAAGACAGATCTAGAGACCGCCATAATTTCAAAAGAACAAATCAGAAATGTTACAGAAAGGACTCTACAGAAATCATTGTACCACTTTTATCACTTTTCAATGGAATGACCTGGCAGTATTTGAAGCACAAGTTTTTTCTATCCCATCACAACACATTACTACTATCAAATCATATTAAAATCCATTAAAGCTGGTTTTTTTGGGGGTTTTTTTTGTTGCTTCTTTTTATTTAATCAAAATATCATATTATTTAATACAGACAGAGAAGACACTAATATGATATATTTACTAACTTATCAAACGGTTGGCGTAAACCCTTGGCATAGTATCTCATAGCACCGGTACCCACACAGCTCACTGGTCCCCCTTCATTGTATGGTTCCTGGTCCCAGACCTTTTCCTTATAGTCTAGGTATGTATAAACCTTCTCTCCAAAAAACTCACCAAGAGATTTTAATACCGATGATTGCCTGCTTTCTGCCTAAAATAAAATTAAATTCATACATGATAATTATGTTAATAGGATGTATGTAGACAATTCTAACACACTTCACACTATTCCCCTATCAAGCAGATACATGTAGGACAGTCCAGTCAGTCAGTCAAGTTCAGTTTATTTATAATAACCATATGTCCGAGAATTTAGCATCCTTGCAGGTCCACTACGGTAGTCTCATCGGGGACGTCTTTGTCAAGCTGAATCTTCCTGAAGCCCATTCTTCGTTCGTTGGTGGTAGAGGAGACGACAATACTGTCCAGGCATCATGTTCCATACTGACGATAACAAAAACGGCTCTCATTAGCGCCAACCCTCCAGAGTTAGTCACGACAGGTCAACCAATCACCTCTGGTACTTAAGATGACTTGACCTTGACCTGCTGTGTGCCTTCTCCGCCACGTGCACGCCTCTGGAGGGATTTGGAGAAGTAGTACAGTCCAGTCCATTATAACACAATTTATAATACTGCATGTTTGTAACATCGCTTTTCATTGGATTATCATGACGTTTACATATATTTAAATCAGGTATGATGTTAATAAACTGCCTAAAAAACAAATTTCAAATTTCATCACTTATGTTAACAAGATATATATCAATTTTTTACTTATTTTAAGGTAACTAATAAACCAACAGTTTTTCTAAAAAGCTTAACTAAGTTAATGGAAGTACTGTTCTACTGATACTCTAACTTATTTCTGTATAAGAACTTACATTTTGACTTTGCCATTGTACAGCCTGGATCCCACCTATAAAGCCCAGTAATGCTGGTTCCCCGGTGCATGATGTAGCATCATAAACCACTCCTACTGGTCCTATATCACAACTCATCACACTACTCTCTCCACCATTACTTACAACTTCTCCTGAACACCCAGCTGTACGCCAAAACGCCTGAATGTAAAAATATACTGTATCTTGTTGTAACTTAAATATTATATGTATTACTTATAATTTTATTAGCGATTATCATTGAAAACTTACCAAACAAAAAAAAAAGTTATATTCTGATGATACTCAAGAAGAGGAAATATTGTTTTCAAATCACAAATTTAATGGTTTTATTGTAATATTTTTATGACAGGTTACAATCCTTTATTGTCTTTTTACCTGTGTGTCTGTATATAGGTTTTTTATTATTCAAGTACATGTTACCATGTTATGAATATTTATATCTTTTTAATACAAATGTTTATTTTCTAAAACATACATCAATGTTATTTTGGATAAAAATTAATTACATACTGTATAATCATTTTAGAATACATTTTTATTCTCATCTTTTTGAATATTTGTTTGATTAATATACTTACCAGTTAGTTATTTTCCTTTGATTATGAAGGAAATAATAAGCTTATAGACACACTCTAAAATCCAATCCTGAAACCAACCAGTTCTAAGCAAATAGTGTTCAATTTCTTTCTCTGGAAACCAACAGCTTGCCCCTGACAGGGTTTTAAACCCTCCCAGCCAGTAATCCCTAAATTTCAAATTATCCACACAGCCATGCACACCCAACTCCCCGACTTACATAACCTATTTTTACATACAACCGTTTTTCTAATTATATAAACATATATTACCTCAGGGTATGTAACAACAAATTTGATGATACTAGATGGTGGCATCCTCTTGATAATTTCTCTAGTTTCAACTGGTAGAACTGGACTAAACTGAATTTTACCTGAAAATTGAAATGTAAAACATCATCAAATTCCTCTGCTAGATAAACTTATAAACTACACTCAAAATTTACATCCCGGATAAACACATTCCTTTAGCATGGTAAGAAAGAAATAATTTTCAATGTTAAAGTATGTGACTTAAAAGCAACAAACAACAGAAAAACGAGGGGTGCGTGTTTTCTGTGACAACATGGCGAGATCTAACCTATAATTAGGTTGGGCACCACCTAAAAAAATTGCTGAATCATACTATGCCAAAATAAATACTGGAATCTTTTTTATACTTTTATAAAATAGTGAGAATCTTTTGGTATTGAGCTGAAGTTGAGCTTATATTACATGTATGACAACAGTTACTGTTCAACAATATTGCAACTCATAAAAATGGAATATTTATATTAGGGAGTAACTTTAGTGCTTAGCAAAAGTTGAGTGGTTATTATGAAGTTACGTTCAACAATATAAAGGAGAATTTATACATATCAACTAACCTATCTGAAATGGAGGAATGGATACTATAAGTTTCTGACACTTATAATTGCATCCATTTTTTGACCAGACTATGACTCCATCTTGGTTTTGTTCAACCCTGGTTACCGGCTCATTCAGTAACACTCTTGAGCTTCCTATAGACTCCAATAGCTTTAATGACACCTGCTGGGAACCACCCTGTAAAATATAGTTATCATTCAAATACAATACAAAAAAATTTATTTAAGGCATTTCAACATGTCAGTCAGACAGTGAGTCAGATAGAGATGTATCATATCAGTGAAAGGTACATCATGTTGGTTAGAGGTACGTCATGTTGGTGAGAGGTACGTCATGTTGGTTAGAGGTACAACATGTTGGTTAGAGGTACATCATGTTGGTTAGAGGTACATCATGTTGGTTAGAGGTACATCATGTTGGTTAGAGGTACATCATGTTGGTTAGAGGTACATCATGTTGGTAAGTGGTACATCATGTTGGTTAGAGGTACATCATGTTTGTTAGAGGTACATCATGTTGGTTAGAGGTACATCATGTTGGTTAGAGGTACATCATGTTGGTTAGAGGTACATCATGTTGGTTAGTGGTACATCATGTTGGTTAGAGGTACATCATGTTTGTTAGAGGTACATCATGTTTGTTAGAGGTACATCATGTTGGTTAGAGGTACATCATGTTGGTTAGTGGTACATCATGTTGGTTAGAGGTACATCATGTTGGTTAGAGGTACATCATGTTGGTTAGTGGTATGTCATGTTGGTGTGCGGTTCATCATGTTGGTTAGAGGTACATCATGTTGGTTAGAGGTACATCATGTTGGTTAGAGGTACATCATGTTTGTTAGAGGTACATCATGTTGGTTAGAGGTACATCATGTTGGTTAGTGGTACATCATGTTGGTAAGAGGTACATCATGTTGGTTAGAGGTACATCATGTTGGTGTGTGGTTCATCATGTTGGTTAGAGGTACATCATGTTGGTTAGTGGTATGTCATGTTGGTTAGAGGTACATCATGTTGGTTAGTGGTACATCATGTTGGTTAGAAGTACATCATGTTGGTTTGAGGTACATCATGTTGGTTAGTGGTATGTCATGTTGGTTAGAAGTACATCATGTTGGTTAGAGGTACATCATGTTGGTTAGAGGTACATCATGTTGGTTAGAGGTACATCATGTTTGTGAGAGGAACATCATGTTGGTTAGAGTACATCATGTCAGTGAAAGGTACATCATGTTGGTTAGAGGTACATAATGCCATATCATGTGTCAGTGAAAAGCGAACAATGTCAATGAGATGGTCTTCATGTCAGTGAGAGATTCATCGTTTCATTTAAAGATACATCATGTAATGAGAGGTACATCATGCCAGTGACAGATAAATTGTGTCAGGTAGAGGGTCATTATGTTTTTACAGGATCATCATGTCATTGAGGTGTACATCATGTCAGTAAGAGGCATATCATGTTTCAGTGAGAGGGCCATCATATCAGTGAGAGGTCTGTCAGTGAGAGGTATACAATGTCAGTGAGAGTTATATTATGTGTCAATGAGAGATACATCATGTCAGTGAGAGTTACATCATGTCAGTGAGAGGTACATCAGTTCAGTGAGAGGTACATCAGTTCAGTGAGAGGTACAATGGTTCAGTGAGAGGTACATCAGTTCAGTAAGAGGTACATCAGTTCAGTGAGAGGTACATCAGTTTAGTGTGAGGTACATTGGTTCAGTGAGAGGTACATCAGTATAGTGAGAGGTACATCAGTTCAATGAGAGGTACAACGGTTCAGTGAGAGGTACATCAGTTCAGTAAGAGGTACATCAGTTCAGTGAGAGGTACATCAGTTCAATGACAGGTACATCAGTTTAGTGAGAGGTACATCAGTTCAGTAAGAGGTACATCAGTTCAGTGAGAGGTACATCAGTTAAGTGAGAGGTACATCAGTTCAATGATAGGTACATCAGTTTAGTGAGAGGTACATTGGTTCAGTGAGAGGTACATCAGTTCAGTAAGAGGTACATCAGTTCAGTGAGAGGTACATCAGTTAAGTGAGAGGTACATCAGTTCAATGATAGGTACATCAGTTTAGTGAGAGGTACATTGGTTCAGTGAGAGGTACATCAGTTCAGTAAGAGGTACATCAGTTTAGTGAGAGGTACATCAGTTCAATGAGAGGTACAACGGTTCAGTGAGAGGTACATCAGTTCAGTAAGAGGTACATCAGTTCAGTGAGAGGTACATCGGTTAAGTGAGAGGTACATCAGTTCAATGAGAGGTACATCAGTTTAGTGAGAGGTACATTGGTTCAGTGAGAGGTACATCAGTTCAGTAAGAGGTACATCAGTTCAGTGAGAGGTACATCAGTTTAGTGTGAGGTACATTGGTTCAGTGAGAGGTACATCAGTTCAGTAAGAGGTACATCAGTTCAGTGAGAGGTACATCAGTTTAGTGAGAGGTACATCAGTTCAGTGAGAGGTACATCAGTTTAGTGAGAGGTAAATCAGTTCAATGAGAGGTACATCCGTTCAGTGAGAGGTACATCAGTTCAATGAGAGGAACATCAGTTTAGTGAGAGGTATTTGGTTCAGTGAGAGGTACTTCAGTTCAGTAAGAGGTACATCAGTTCAGTGAGAGGTACATCAGTTTAGTGAGAGGTACATTGGTTCAGTGAGAGGTACATCAGTTCAGTAAGAGGTACATCAGTTCAGTGAGAGGTACATCATTTTTTTGAGAGGTACATTGGTTTAGTGAGAGGTACATTAGTTCAGTAAGAGGTACATCAGTTCAGTGAGAGGTACATCAGTTCAGTGAGAGGTAAATCTGTTCAGTGAGAGGTACATCAGTTCAGTGAGAGGTACATCAGTTTTGTGAGAGGTACATTGGTTTAGTGAGAGGTACATTAGTTCAGTAAGAGGTACATCAGTTCAGTGAGAGGTACATCAGTTCAGTGAGAGGTACATCTGTTCAGTGAGAGGTACATCAGTTTAGTGAGAGGTACATTGGTTCAGTGAGAGGTACATCAGTTCAGTAAGAGGTACATCAGTTCAGTGAGAGGTACATCAGTTTTGTGAGAGGTACATTGGTTTAGTGAGAGGTACATTAGTTCAGTAAGAGGTACATCAGTTCAGTGAGCGGTACATCAGTTCAGTGAGAGGTACATCTGTTCAGTGAGAGGTATATCAGTTCAGTGAGAGGTACATCAGTTCAGTAAGAGGTACATCAGTTCAGTGAGAAGTACATCAGTTTAGTGAGAAGTACATCAGTTCAGTGAGAGGTACATCAGTTCAGTGAGAGGTACATCAGTTCAGTAAGAGGTACATCAGTCCAGTGAGAGGTACATCAGTTCAGTAAGAAGTAAATCAGTTTAGTGAGAGGTACATCAGTTCAGTGAGAGGTACATCAGTTTAGTGAGAGGTACATCAGTTCAGTGAGAGGTACATCAGTTCAGTGAGAGGTACATCAGTTCAGTGAGAAGTACATCAGTTTAGTGAGAGGTACATCGGTTCAGTGAGAAGTACATCAGTTCAGTGAGAGGTACATTATTTAAGTGAGAAGTATATCATGGTCTTCAAAAATAATGAAACTCAAGCCTAAATACAGACATATTTTCTACATTACTTACCTTAATACGATATTCCTGTCCTGTATTTTGTGTGGCCTCTAGGAGATTTTTCAAGTTACCAGCTGAGGCTACATATGTCAGGTAATAGAGGAGAGATATTTGTGAGAGTTCTGTACCAAACATGGTTCTCAGGGCTGCTCTCAACAGGTCCTTTACATCTAAATTATATATAATACTTACAATTATATCTGTCTACCAGAATCATTATAAGAGTGGTTAAAAGTTTTATTTATTTACAAACAAACATGTTCTCATGTTGAAAATTACAAGATAACAAATCACACAGAGCTGTGAAATTATCTTTAAATCAGATTTAAAAAGATGTTCAAATTAACTTTTTTGCTGATGACATTATAAATGATTCTTGGATTTCTTTTAAGACCACACTATGCCCACACTATTTCACAAGACATCACTATGTTCACCTGGTTAGCTCAATAGGTAGAGCTATGCATTGTGAATTTACGGTGCAGGTCACTTCCGTTGTAATTGATCATCAAATCCTTTCTATGGTCATTCACACTGTACCTCTGCTCTGGCATGTACTGAAGTTATCAGTTCCTTGTGGAAGTGATAGCAACTAGTACAGATAAAAAGCTTAACAGTCTGCCCAGGAATAGTGCAGTGGTTGACCTGTCCTCTGGTAAATTCAATGTGGCTTACTGTCATTATCCAGAGGTTAAACTTCCAACACCATCAACTTAAACCATGAAAGTATTTACAATATATAATGAACAAGAACCACAGGATGACCTTAACAACTGTATATGAGAAGTTTTGAAGACTAAATGTGATACTAATGTAACATGAAGGTTAGATTATATCTATGTTTACCATGTGTCCAGATATGACTGTCAACAAATTGTTCTAATGTTAGAGCATCATAGAGTTCAGCATTGGGACAAGAGAATGGGTCCTCAGGATCCACCTTGTCTGCCAGCTTGTCTGTCTATAATTATACCCTATAAAACTTATACTCATCAAATTATGTCTCATTTATTTTACTTTCCTTTATGGCTTATCTAACACTGTTTAATTATAATGATCAATACTAATTATATATTATGTACATTTAACAGTAATCTTCTAAAATCATTTAATTAAAAGAAATAAAATGAATAAAAATTATTAAAAGATGTTGAAATAGTTCATCATTGCTTAGTATTTCCCAGAATTAATATAATTCTCCAAAGATACTTTGAAATTGTGTTACACATTAGTATATCATAATTCTAAATATACACCTACCAGTTTTATAAGTTTATTCATGTCCAGCAAACCTAGCAATGGTAATGAAGGTATATCACTTTGATATGTTGAGATTTTATTCTTACTGCCAACCTGCATAAACTTTGTACCAGTGATATACTGTTTATATGTTTCTATACCAAGCTCTTTTAACAGGGCCATTATGTGAGGCTGACACCTGTAAAACAACAATCAACAAAATATAAATATTGTTACTGGTACTTCATGACTTTGATATTTTGCATAAGACCTGTCAAAATTTCAAATGTCAAATATAAGTAAGGTACAATTATGGTTCTTCAACATTTAACTTTCTTGAACTGGTCACTGTAACTTTATGAAGTTTTGATGAGATATTATTGACAGTTTATAGAAGTGATACTCAAGACAAGCATTATTCAATATTTTTAAGTATCACTAAGAGAGATAATTCAAAATTTAAGCAGGACAGAATTATGGTTCTTGGACACTTGTCTCTATCACATCTATCATATTATGAAGCTTTAATCAAATTCCTTCCAGGCATTTCAAGTTATTCTTTAGACAAGCATTATTAAGGATTATAAAGGGAGATAATAAAAGTATGTAAAGTTATGGTGCACAAGTGCAGAAATGTTTTATGTGATATTATCAATAATTTATGAGTTATACACCAGACAACAGCCAATAAATAAAGGCTGTATCAGGAAGTGTAACAAATATTAATTAGTATTATAAGGGGAGATTATAAACAATTATGCATGGTAGAGTTATGCTTCTTGGACATTTCAATTCCTCTTACTAGTCTGCATCTGTTTGTGAAGTTTTACCCAGAAACAATTCTATAATTTTAAAGTTGCTCTCTGGACAAAAGTGTGATGAATTGAAGGCCAGCCATTAAATATTATTTAATATATATTAAGTTTGAACAAGAAATACACACCTTAGCCCAAAATCTACCAAAATCCATATACTAGCTTAGTACTGGATGCACTCTGCTTTAAGTTTTGTCAACAGGTACTGTAAGGTATATCCAGCTCTATATTAGCCTGGGCATGTTATAAAACTGCCACTGGCACACAATCATAGAATAATGACAAAAATGTTTACCTTACAGATACTTACATTCCCACCCACTGACCTCCTAGATCCCATGTCTCTGTACCACTGTTACTCTTCATCTCTACACTTAATGTTCTTCCACCTACCCTATCTGAAAACCACGTCAATTTACATATTTAAAAGTTACGTGTAAATGGGACAGAAATTTGACTACGTGATAAGAGTCATGCTATCAGGGTATATGTACATCAATTTTATAAAACAGCGCTTCATTTTTGGAGAAAAAAAATCTTTATAAATTTAATCACTTTTACAAAAGTTAATGAAATCTAAAAGATACTTACCTTTAGCTTCCAAAACTAAAACATGCAAATTTGGATCCTTAGAAAGTAGAAATTTTGCCGCAGTTAAACCCGAAATACCCGCACCAATAATAATGACATCTGTTTCTCTGGTGGCCATTCTCTTAAATATACTTAAAAGTATCAAATGCTATTCATTAAAAATATATTTACTTCTTATATGTTTACAAAAGACTTAAATTTAGTAAACATTTTCAAGTTCACTTTTACTCACAATTTTGACAGATAGACTGGTACTACAATATGATGCATACATAAACCCAATTCGATTCAAATACCAAAAAGATTAATACACTGGAAGGAGAGGGAAACAGGTAGGCGGTAGGAATTACTGAAATAAACTATTGTCTATGAATAAAAATATTCGGGAAAAGAGACAAGCATCGGGAACAATAAAGCAAAAATAAATCAATAGGTGACAGACTGACAGTTGCAGACAAGGAGTAAATGTATTGGGATATTTTGTCACATGATACTACCTATCATCACATGTTATTGTGATGGCAGTGATGAAAGCAGCATAGCATGATTAAACCGTTACGGGAACTTTGCTAAATTATCTGCAACATCTTCATTATATTTCATATTGTCTGAAAAGTCACACAGCTTATGCCCCTGCTTATTTCAGTGAAAATTTCATTCTAGCATTTTTTGTTCACAATTAGCACAAGATTTTGGCTAAGTCTTCAAACTCAATTGATCAGGCAAATGTGTCTTTCTCGGACAGTGGTTGCTACCATTTGACATAGGGTCAAATGTTTTTTATAAAAACTTTAACGTTGATATTTATTGTTTGAGTTTCCTAACAGTATATTTAGTCCCGTCGTAGGTCAAGATCATAATAAATTCCTTTTTGAAATAATTTGATATTTCTGTTCTTTTCTTATTTATATTTCGAATGTACACATGCATTTTCTGAGATATTTTTAATTTGTACTGAATAGTAGCTTACTTTGTCTCGATACTATATTTTAAGGTCCAAAATAGAATTAATTCTTTCAGTGTGATCCATGTTGTTTGACATGGATATCTATAAATTCAAACAACTTGTTCCAGTTGTTTTGTGGGTTTATATGTTCAACAGTTGTGCCATATCATTCCATTACATGTATATAAATTCTGAAATCCATCCGTCCTTCCGTTCATCCGTCCACCCAGCCACCCGCCCATTCATTTATCCATTTATGTGGCGATTTTCCTAAATGTGGGTAAAAAGAACAACAGAGAGAACAAAAGAGTGGTCAAACAAGTATTGTCTCGTTAGATTCCTTAAATCTAAACTACAAATCAAATCTGTTATTCTCCCTTGTTTATAAAAACATGTAAAGTACTGTATGCATGATGCGAAAGTACATACATAACGTGCTAACAAGTCATTTTATTGAAGCCAGAATTCTTAATAATAAAGGTGATGTGTTTTAAAAGATAATTTGAATTATTTCTTTTATTTCATTTTAAAACTTAAAAACGATAACAACCAGAACATAAAAATATACATAAAAACAGAGAAAGAGTGACAGTTATATTGTACCCTAAAAAGAATAAAGATATGACTAGATTCTTAATAATAACCGAAATCTTTGCTTAATTAACAAAATTTCTAATGATACAAAATTATACTTATTATTTGCATGTTTTTAATTATTTCATTATAAAAATAAAAGTTTCTTTTGTTTTAATGTGATTTGTTTTAACTGTTCATAAGATCTTTAAACTTCAATGCATTAGGATACCTGTAATAATACGTGTAATAAATTCACGTCTACTATTAACAAAATATGAGCAATAAAATGATAGTGAAATTCGTCACCCAGTTCGTTTGACGCACATATTAAGTACATATATGTAGTTTCTCGCTCTTTAGGAATCTACATTTCTCAATTGGCATTTTCTGATTCATACATCTAAATTTTAAAGATCCTGTATGTTTTGTGATTGATATTGTTACTGTGTGTATACCACACTTGCAAAAAATCATATATGTATATATTTATGCAAATAAAACAATTTTCAAACATCGGATAATATGTAAAATGTGTACTGCAAATATTTGTGCACATTATTATATTTAATCAATAAATTACATGCACTCTTTTCTTATTGGAAAATTCGACTTAGAATTTATAGAAAATAAATTTCTAATTACCTCCCTTTATTTACATGAAATGTTAAATTGGGTAATATCTTTATAAATAATGCTTATTGGTACTTACAATATTGATAAATCTTAATTTGAGCATCATATTATATCAGTTTATTAATTTTGGATTTAGAACCAAATAGCATACATTCAGTCTTGCCCAGGTGTAGAGATAATTTATTATCAACTAACCAATCTGAGCATCGTTCCAAGACCTTTCCAAGTTTTTGGGCTATAATTTTTGGATCCTTATGCGAAAATAATATTGTGCTATCATCTGCATATAAAATTAACTTGCAATCAGAATCGATACTAGTTACCATGTCATTAACATAGCAGAGAAATAGAAGAGGACCCAAAATACTGCCCTGAGGGACCCCACACGTAATAGGAATTGAGTCAGAATGAAAATGATAAACAAGCGAATAATATGTTTATTTATTATTAAATTGATGTATAACATATGATAAGCTTTTGTAACTTGTTTATGTTGTACTTGATATGTTTTAGTTTAAACGAAATTTATTTCATTTTGTTTGTGTACAATGTACTTGTCGTATTATATATTGAAAAATGTGTCTTGATTGTTGAAAATTTTCATTATTTTAACTTCTTTATAATTCATTTATTATTATGTAAGTTAGTGTAACAATTTTACAGTAAATGGACCCCATTGGAAATAAGCTTTTAGCTTAATGGGCAATCCTAGGGAACATACTCATTAATTAATCTTATAATTATATTTGTTGCATTTATGTGTGTGTTTTTATATATACATTTGTATGCAAATTGATATATGTGTGTATATGTCTATTCCCTGAATAAATCGATACGATATTTATGAAATAAAACCACAAAAAAATTGTGTTACAGGATCTTTAACAAAGATGAAGACAATTGCTGAGGAAGTTTGTTCGAATACAAACTCTGATTTATATAAACGGTAGTTTTAACATTACAAATTAAGTATAATTTTGTAAAATTCAAGCTGAAACTGAACAATACAGTTTAAATTTTCTATTCCCCAAACTGCAGAGCCATAACAAAGAATAGGAACAATCATTATATTGGACAAGTGGATCTGTAGATCTACAGATAGTATCAATTTTCTAGAGAGAACATAGCTTTCTTTGCTTGTACATATACAATTTATAAAACATTTTAAAACATACTTACTTAAAAGTGCTAAACAATCATTTTAGCTGCTCAAATATAGCATATTGACTTTAAAAAAGGCGTTGTGTCAGTTTTTGCTAAAAAATATCTCCGTTGCGCCATGAAATTTCCATTTCGCCAGGCATATAACCCTTCAGTGCAATTAAACATATACAATTTATGAAACATTTTAAAACATACTTACTTAATAGTGCTAAACAATCATTTTAGATGCTTAAATATAGCACATTGACTTTAAAAAAAGTCGTTGTGCCGGTTTTTCTAAAAAAATATCTCCATTGCGCCCGTTGCATCCGTTGCGCCAAAAAATCTCCATTGCGTATTTTAGTGGTGCCCCTTGATCATTAAAAGTTCACTTTTTTGTTCTTTAAAATCTTTCTTGTGTTTTAATACACGATACCGTATCAGTGTAGACAGAAGCTTGAGTTTTGCAAGCTTTCTGTTTACATTGGACACGCCAAAAAGTGAACTTTTTTTGTCACGTTTCAGGTTTTGTATCCCCAAATTTTTTTTATAGATCTAAGTATATTGTATATTAGCAGATTTAGTTTTCGTTGATTTATTCACTTCATCCCCATGTATTTAAATCATGGGAAATGATATTTGTTCCTTAACAATAACAGCTTGAGTTTAGCTGTTGAACTGTTTGACAATGTGCATTGCAATATTTTTAGGGCTGACATTGATGGCAAAATTTGTATCAACCTATTAAAAGCCATATAATATGAAAAAGCCAAAGCCTCATAATGAGCTCGATTTACTTTTACCGTAACATATTATAAAATAATTGTTCATTTTAAGTTACTTTTTCAGTTTTAAAATTGTCATTCGGTATTTTATACACTGCTTCGATCCGTTTGTTCTGGTTCCCTGTCCTATTATGGCTCCCATATAAGTGCGCAGGACACAGGGTGACCAGTCTATGCTTGGGTTTTCAATCAGAATACCTCGGCTTTTATCGTTATCTTGTAATTCGAAAAGTTGCGATGTGTCAATTCAGTACGTCGTACGAAAGCTTTCAAAACCATCATTATCTAGCAGGTACTCGCGTTACCATAAACCTAACTCAACCATTTACAATGTTGAATATGCATGAATATAGATTAACACAGTGTACCTTTAATACTCATTTGAAAACACTGGGATAATAATTCTTAATATTTAAAAGAAATGACATATTCGACAGAATGATGTACTAATAAACAATTAAATTGACATATTTATCATTTGATTGATGTAAAACTTTAGGCCTATGTCGTACATGATAATACTTCAACCTTGGTTGGCTCGAACTACTGATCTCTCGAACAAATTTGCACAGACCCTACGAGTTTGAGCAAACGAATTTCGACTGTATCTTAAAACTGTCATCTTCATGATCTTTGTGTTATGCAAGCATGTTTTGTATACTTACAAACACAGCATACCACAGTAAAAAAAATATGTTCGACATGGTTCAATCCAGCGATCAATTACAGAAAATGATTGTACAGCACTAGTTGGAGAAAAGTTTCTTTAGAAGTGAAACATGTTATAGGAAGGAGTAAAAAGTAGAAGTTCAGTATGCACCAGTTTAAATGTAAAAGTGCTGGGTGTCCACTAACCACCATCAGACTCTGAGAATATTCTGAAACTTAGTGGGCTGGTTATTTGACCAATAGGGGTTAGGAGATCCAAAGTGTTATTGTCTGTGGGAAAAATGAGTTGGAGTAGAACTTAGTTCCAGAAGAGGTTTGGTCAGGATACAGCAGCTATTGTCAACTGTCTGCAATTGTTTGTTTTCAAATTTTGTAGAATATGATGAGGGAAATTTGTAACCTATGTTGATATAGAGATTCTCAATCCAAAATGTTGAGCATTTGAGTGACACTGCTTATGAAATTGTAGTGTAACATAACAGACTGCTGACCTTTGTATGTTTTCAATACTACCTTAAATTAAGTTAATTATAAAAGTTTTTTTTATTAAAATGGATAACAACAAAACTCCTGTCTAAAACGGTCTTTTGCCCATATATGGCACAAAAACACAATTATTTTTCACCCCCACATGACAAGGGATACAGGGTTACATAAGGTTACAGTGGGATACAGTGAATTTTCATCATGTTACAGATATTTTGTTTTTAGGACATATCTACATATATGGCACAAAAACACAATTATTTTTCACCCCCACATGACAAGGGATACAGGGTTACATAAGGTTACAGTGGGATACAGTGAATTTTCATCATGTTACAGATATTTTTAAAATTAGATTTTGACTTTTTTGTTATTTATTTCACCTAGAGATATTATTTGAATTAAAAAATGAGATCTAATTTTACTTATAATCGATAATCCATTAACATTACCACACCAAAGGGGCTTGTTAGCTGAGTAATTATCTACTTTTGCCAGGGATGCCCGATGCTTGAACAGTATTCCAGATTGATGATGGATATAGGTGTATAAGGCTGCAGTTTTGACCTGCTTATTGTCAGTTTGGATGTTTCTTTCAATGAAATGGAAAGAAGATGTTGCTTTGTACAAATAAATTCAGTGTTAGGTTTTGATTGCTGAAATTTGAAAATAAATATCTTCTTAGATGATTTATTTGTCCTGACCTGACTAGTTTACCTGTCATAGATATGAATAGAATCAAATAGAATTTAACAAAGAAAAAACAAAAAAATTGGCATGGTTATTTTTCATGGATAGTAGTTGGTGTATTTATTTGCAATATATAAAACTTTATAATTTTTTTGTTTGTTTCAGCGACATGAGCAGATAACTGTTGTTTGATAACTTGAGGTATTTGACAGATTATTCTCTATGATCTATAAAGTGTTCAACAAGATGATGCAGGGAAGCAGACGAAAGTATCAGAAAATTTGTTTACAGTTTTCAATGCTTATATGCTGTATAATTCTTCTGTTAATCATTAAAAGACTTTATGCTGAAATAAATGGATATATGCCGGAAAAGCCTGTTGAGCAAGTTAATAGAGACTTTGATAAATATTTGGTAAAATATGAGAGTAACTACTGGAAAGAAGCGCCTGTTAAACAGGTTTTAATTTGGACACCATTCTTTGGTAGGTGGGGTTGGGTTGAAGATGCTCAACAGTCAATAAAGAAATGTTCTGTAGCATGTTCATATACCAAAGAAAAAGCTGCAATAAAGACGGCAGATGCCGTATTGTTCCATGCCAATGATTTATGGCCACATAAAGGTTTACTTGCAACATTATTTAGAAGTGATATCACAATGCCAGAGTATAGAACACCAAATCAAGTGTGGGCAATGGTAAGCTGGGAACCAATGACGTACATGTGGGGAAATATAAAACCAAATACCTTTAATTGGACAATGTTATACCGCAGAGAGTCGACAATATACAATCCATTTACGCCATTATATAAAATGTCTCCAGAAGAAATTAAAGCTAGCAAGATACCAAAAAATACTGAAATGTTTTTACGAGAGAAAACCAAATTTGCCACAACAATGGTAAGCAATTGTTATGATCAAGCAAAACGTTACAAAATAATACGAGAGTTACAGCGTTATGTTGATGTTGATAATTTTGGATCTTGTACTGGAAAAATGGTTTGCCCTCATGGAGTTCCTACCGCTGAGTGTGGAAAGAAATATTTGAAAAAGTACAAGTTTTATTTAGCTTTTGAAAACAGTTTTTGTCGAGACTATGTTAGTGAAAAGTTTTGGAATGCATTGAATAGACATCAAATACCACTTATAGCTGCTCCAAAATATAATTTAGAACTTCTTCCGCCTAATTCTTACCTTAATGTGTTTGATTTCCCAAGTATTAAAGCATTAGCTGAGAGAATGATTGAAATAGGGAACAATGAGACCTTATATAACAGCTTTTTTGATTGGATGAGATACTACAAAAGTAACGAAGATGATATTCATTGTAAAATGTGTAAAGGACTACATGCTAATAAGCCAGCACAAAGTTACAGGGATATAGAAGCATGGATCAGTGATGACATGTGCTACAAAAGCACGGTAATTAGTCTTGATTTTTAGCTTAACTATTATTTAATATTGGGGCTATCCTACTCACCCAGGCATCAGCATAACACTTTAATTAATATTTTATGTGCATTTTCATGTACATGAACAACATCATATCTCTTCAACTACTTAAGATATTTGCTTGTATAACTCCACACACTTATTCAAGACCATAACTAGAGGTCACTATTTAGGATATATTACTCTGACATGTATGAGTTTTGACTGAATTATGGCCCTTTGAGGACTTTGAAAATGTATTTTCATAAAATCTTCTGAAGCCATAAGGTATTCCCTTGAAACTTGTCTTTGTGACTATTATTGGAGATCACTGTTCAAGGCCCATATATTTAACACAGATTGCACTGAATAAACTTTCTTTGTGAACTTTTTAGCTCACCTGAGCTTGCTCAGGGTGAGCTTTTAGGATCGGTGAATGTCCGTCGTCCGTCCGGCCGTCCACAATTGCTTGTGAACACTCTAGCGGTAGCATTTTTGCCTCAATCATCATCAAACTTGGTCAGGATGCTTATCTAGTTGAAAGCTCGGATGAGTTCGAACATGGGTCATCTCGGATGAAAAACTAGGTCACAAGAGCTAAAAATAGAAAAACCTTGTGAACACTCTAGAGGTCACATTTTTGACCCAATCATCATCAAACTTGGTCAGGATGTTTGTCTAGGTGATAGCTCGGATGAGTTTGAACATGGGTCATCTCGGATGAAAAAGTAGGTCACAGGAGCTATAAATAGAAAAACCTTGTGAACACTCTAGTGGTCACATTTTTGAACCAATCATCATCAAACTTGGTCAGAATGCTTGTCTAGTCAATTGCTTGGATGAGTTCGAACATGGGTCATCTCTGATGAAAAACTAGGTCACAGGAGCTAAAAATAGAAAAACCTTGTGAACACTCTAGTGGTCACATTTTTGACCCAATCATCATCAAACTTTGTCAGGATGCTTGTTTAGATAATAGCTCGAATGAGTTAGAATATGGGTCATCTGGGATGAAAAACTAGGTCACTGGAGCTATAAATAGAAAAACCTTGTTAACACTCTAGCGGTCACATTTTTGCATCAATCATCATCAAACTTGGTCAGGATGCTTATCTAGTTAATAGCTTGGATGAGTTCGAACATGGGTCATCTCGGATGAAAAAGTAGGTCACCGGAGCTAAAAATAGAAAAACCTTGTTAACACTTTAGCGGTCACATTTTTGCATCAATCATCATCAAACTTGATCAAGATGCTTGTCTAGGTGAAAGCTCGGATGAGTTCGAACATGGGTCATCTCAGATGAAAAACTAGGTCACAGGAGCTAAAAATAGAAAAACCTTGTTAACACTAGTGGTCACAATTTTGACTCAATTGTCATCAAACTTGGTCAGGAAACTTGTCTAGGTCATTGCTGGGAATAAATCGAACATGGGACATCTCGGATGAAAAACTAGGTCACAGGAGCTAAAAATAGAAAAATCTTGTTAACACTCTAGTGGCTACTGTTGTGATCCAAATATTCTGTTAATTGGTCTGAAAGTTTGTTTTGATGATTTCTAAGTCAAGATCGAACATGGGTCATCTTGGATGAAAAACTAGGTCACACCGCCCAAATATGGAAAAACCTTGTTAACATTCTAGTGGTCACATTTTCGACTCAATTATCATCAAACTTGGTCAGGATGCTTGTCTAGGTAATTGCTTGGATGAGTTCGAAATCGCATGTGAAACTAGGTCACCGGAGCTAAAAATAGAAAAATCTTGTTAACACTCTAGTTGCCACTGTTTTGATCCAAGTATCCTGGAAATTGGTCTGAAAGTTTGTTTTGATGATTTCTAGGTCAAGTTTGAATATGTGTCACCTGGGTAAAAAACTAGGTCGCACTGCTCAAATATGGATAATCCTTGTTAACACTGTAGTGGTCACATTTTTGACTCACCTGTCATGAGACTTGGTCAGAATGCTTGTCTAGGTAATTGTTTGGATGAGTTTGATAATTCAGGTGAGCGATCTAGGGCCATCATGGCCCTCTTGTTGATAAAAGCATGGAACAGCAGTATTCAAAATACTTAAGTATTCACTTGAAACTTTATACAGGTCTTCAGGAACAGGTGTTAGCAATTTCTTAATATTTCAATTTGGCAATGCTTGTGTTACTAGCAACTTTTGATTAATTATTTATATAAATACATGTACATGTCATTGTGCGAAGGATATAAGACAAGTTTGTGAATTACATTGTGGATGTATTTAACAGATGTATCTTTATATTCAACATATCACCATTTTTTTACATTGCAGACATGGTCACTAGTGTCAGGGTATTTCGAAAGGAAACTGTTTGATTTGGGATTGATGTAGTAAAGTGCCATATGTAGGTGCCTCTAACAAGGTATAGTTAGTTATAAATTCATTATTGGATTATAACATGTCAGATTTTAATATATGAGTGTGAGATAATGTATTATATAATTATGATGCCTGAACTTCACAAATAAAGTATAATGGTATGCTTTAAAAAAAAATTAGATAAAATGACCTGTATGACATCAAATCAGGAGAATAGACAGGAGAATGTTTAGCTACTGTTTAGGATTTTATTTACAATGAGTAAAAAAAATCATTTTCAGGGGCTGATAACTCAAAAAGCAGGATGGTGACACTTTCCTTTTTTCATGAATTTGTTGCTATTATGGTTCTCAACAAGCAAAGTTTAAGGAAATTATCTGTAAAAGTTAAAATTTTCCTTCTTTGCCTTTGTAAAAAAAGCACTTAAAAGTTTATCTTCAATGATATACATGTAAATAAAATGATATATGATTTTACTTTATTTCAGGATTTGGCAGTATACATGTATATTGATGGTTTTAAGAATATAGTTTTGACAACAATTGGATGGAAAAAAAAAACTCTAGCAATTTATATGGGTTTTTAGGATATTTTAAGGAAAGATGAAATGCACCTGTTGATTCTTGTAAATACCTCATTATCAAAATTAATATGTAATAGTTAGAAATTCAAGAAAAATGTGTTTGAGAGAATATTACTTAAGGTATTTTATGTATTTTTAATGGATATTTATTGAATATTAACATATCAGTTGTATAACAGTATGTTATGTAAGGTAATTATTACCTCTCATTATAACATAACATATTTAGTAACCAGTAAATCAAAAATGATTGTAATGAAGAAAGTGAGTGTAAGTGTATAAAACATAAATTTTACATTCTTTAAATATCCTATATAATTATGTTATATTGATTAAAGTTAACTGAAATTCCCATATTCTCGGTACAGTTAAACTTTGTTCCTTTGAACTCTGATACCTCGAAAGCATCACCTCTGCCTGAACTTATGGTCTGGTCTGACAAAATCCTTTTACGATTTATATCCATCTACCTCATATGGCTCAAACACTGATTGCTTGAAGTTTTGAAACTTATCTTTGATCCTTTCAGCAAAATATAGTGAAATTCACTACTTTTCAAAGACAAAAAGATAACAAATTTGCAAGTGGATTTGCTTTTGATTAGTGACAGTTGATGTCACATGTTTTGTAACATCTTCTGAATACACCTAGTGATCCTTATAAAGACAATTAAGTTCTATTTGAGAAACTGACACACTTGACAAGAATTGTGTTTGAATGATACAACTTTCACCCCTATTGTCCCCTGTAAAATACAATTTTTTAACTGTAAACATAATAATAATAAACACATTTTTTGCTCAAACTATTTTCTTTGCCATCTGAATTTAAGTTGAATTGTATAACAAATAATTTGAAAGGAACAAATTTTTTTTTATTCATGATGACTTTACTGTAACTTGTATTTTTATCTATTCTTTTCTAGTCTCATGTAATGTAATGTATTTGCCTTGCTGTTGATTGAACGTGTTTGCTTGAACGTGTTTGCTGGCCTGGTTCAATAAAGTTAATCTGTTGCTGCTGGTGTTCAAAGAGTTAATATGATCTATTTATCTTCCATTACCGCCAAAAGTTTAATTAGAACATATATAAAACATGCTTATTGAGATGTGATCAGTGTTTTGATGAATTTTCTAAACTAGCAAGAACAAATTTTATATTCTTTGATATCCATTATTATTACATGTATTTAATTAATTTCACAAATATTCAATGATAGCAGGCACTAACTGTGTAATAATAAATACCTTCTATGCTATCCAAATATTATATAATTATTATGATATGCCTCAAGTTACTTAATTCTGACACTAGCATTGTATGCTTTTATAGGTAAATTTTTGTTTTAACTTGCATTCATTTAAAAAAATATATATAAAAATATATGTAATTATGCTTTTGTTTAAAAACGAAATCAATGTATGTGTAACCAGTATACAGTAAACTCTGCTGATATTGATATTTCGGGGACTTGCAAAGCAGTATCCATACATAACTGAACTTCTTTACAAAATTCTGGTTAATCAACACATGTATTGTTCTGTTTTGTTCAACATATATAAGACATAAAAGTTGTGTAATTTGGTGAATTACACAAAATGGTCGTTTGTGTTTCAAGAGAGTATCACATTGAGCAGTAGTTGGGGTTGGAAAATTTTCATCAATATCTCCAAAATAACGGCATAGATATTAATATAAAATATATTAGTGTGTGCAGCTGCTTACATAGATTATAATGATGCATACATGGGAACTTTTTTCGATGATCAAGTGGGAGATTTTTCTTCAAAAAGAGGGAGATTTTAGAATTTGCAATAAACACAGAAGAAAGTTCTGATAGCAAAAAGAGGGAGATTTCTTTGATTTGTGAAAATACCCCTTATTTTAGAAAAAAAATCTTTGAAAATATGGCTACAGAAAGTGGGAGTCTCTACTTAAAGTGGGAGAGTTCACATGTATAATGATAACTGGAATGGACCAAGGCAGATGCATTAATTTAATTAACATATTGATACAGGTGATATTGATATGTGTGGAGTTTACTGTATAATTATGACTACCAGTATATCTAAAGTGCTGTTTAATAATATATATGTATATGACAGAAGGTAAAGAAGTTTAGTGGGATGTTATTCAATATGATATTTAGTGTATTCTGATATTTTAACTGATCTTTTTATTACACTTTAATATACCTTGATGTTTACTATATTTGCACATTCCATATTTCTGTGATGCATGTTATCTATAAGACATGTGATATAGAATTTTCTTATGACAGTAGATTGGTCATTTTAAAGACCCCTTTCTTGTCAATTCTAAATACAATATTAACTGTTTAGATATTGTTGTCAACCTTTATAGGTTAAGGTTGTATCTGCCTCCACCCACTTGCCATCACAGGTAGAACAGGTGTTTCAGTTGTAGGCTTAGTTTAGATAAAGTCAAAGTTTAATAGACGATTAATAGAATATAAGGCATAATGTTAGAAAAATTTTCACTGCATAGTAGGCTTAGAAATTTGTTAATTGTAATAATTCTGAAAAAAAAAATGGCCTTAATTCTGATTTAGAAAGTCCTGTCAATATTTGAATGTTGTTTCCTATTACAATGTAATTTATTTTCTTTTGAAGTTCTGAAATAATATCTGGTATTGCTGTTTATATATTTTTGCTAACTTGTACAACAATACATGGTACAAACTTTTGACTTACCTCAAATGTAGCTAAAATTTAGAAAGATGATTTAGAACAGTAGGTCGGTGATCTTATTGTGTGTATGATTTAGTATATTGTATTTTCTGTATTGTTTTTATTGTTTTTCACTTTATATATGATTATCGTATCTTTGTTGCCACAAGAAAACCAGTCCCTTTTTCCCCCTAGTCTATAAAGTGTTCTAGTTATACCTTTATTACATGATACCAAATAACTTTGATGCAATAATTGTTTTCATACATATACATTATAGTCAGAAATAAGTTTTTTTGAACTTTTTTGAAAATAAATGTTGTTTTTTTTTCAAGTCAACTATTTTTAGTATACTGTCATGTAGTTAGATTAATTTCATTATAGAATTTTTCTGCCTCTACCTTCACTTCATTTCATATGTGTCACTGGATCAATTCTTTCCCTCAATAGTACGGAACTTTGTGTTAAATCCCACACAAAGTAGGCTTGATTCTAAGGTAGTAGAATCTTTCTATACAAATGTTATAAAAAAAACTACATAAAAAGTGTTTGTTTTTATTGAACTGATTATATACAAATGTTTGTTAGAAATGTGTTGTATAATCAATATTATTAGTTTGGGTATTTTTTGACAAATACAAATGCATTTTTAATTTTCTTTGCATTAAGCTATCATTTTGTTTACTATGGTGGTTATTATTTGAAAAAAATATTGTTATTTAAGCATATGATTTTACAACAACACAACACCATTATGTTTACAGAATTTTTGGTTTTGATTTTATAAACTGCAATTACACAGAACTTTATCTTCTACTTCAATTTTCTCCATGTTGAAACAAAAAACTCAATAAAACATATAACATCTTATTTTACTGTATTCTGTTGTGTTGAACGTATGATAGTGTTGTGTTGTGACCGTAAATCAAACTAAGCTAAGGTTTTACATATACTGTTCAGTCACTGTATAAAACTTGCCTTAATGCCGTACACTTATTGCCATATATACTATTATATAGTATGATGCAGGCGCTAAATTATTGCAACACTGTGCTCAAGGAATTTGCTTTTACATGTTTTTTATAATCAGTTTGTTATATACTGTAAAGTTTGCTAGTTTGTACATGTACATGTATGTACTTTTGTACATTGATTTATTCAGTATTAATTGTTGTTTTTACTTGCACTGTATGAAGTGAAATTCCACCAATTTTGTAATGCTAATTATATACAATGATTAAAACCATTAAATTTTTATACAATAAAACCTTGTGTTTTAGTTTGATTACTTGAAGAATAGTGGGGCAATCCCATTCACCCTGATGTTGATGACTTAACACTTTTTAGCTCGACTATTCGAAGAATATGAAAGCTATTGTAGTCGCCCTGGCGTCAGCGTCCGCGTCGGCGTTGGTTAAAGTTTTTTGTAAAGTCAAATATCTCAATCATTACTTGAGATATTCAATTGAAACTTGCAATACTTATTTATAGTAACAAGGTACATCAGACTGACAAGTTGGATAACTCTTCCTACAATATTGACAGAATTATGCCCCTTTTTAACTTAGAAATTTTGGTTAAAGTTTTTTGTAAAGTCAAATATCTCAAAAATTACTTGAGATATTCAATTGAAACTTACACTACTTATTTATAGTAACAAGGTTCATCAGATTGACAAGTTAGATAACTCTGCCTACAATATTGACAGAATAATGCCCCTTTTTAACTTAGAAATTTTGGTTAAAGTTTTTTGTAAAGTCAAATATCTCAATTATTGCTTGAGATATTCAATTGAAACTTACAATACTTATTTATAGTAACAAGGTACATCAGATTGACAAGTTGGATAACTATGCCTACAATATTGACAGAATTATGCCCCTTTGGAACTTAGAAATTTTTGTTAAAGTTTTTTTGTAAAGTCAAATATCTCAATT
This sequence comes from Ruditapes philippinarum, assembly GCF_026571515.1. NCBI lineage: Eukaryota > Metazoa > Mollusca > Bivalvia > Venerida > Veneridae > Ruditapes > Ruditapes philippinarum. Next base: position 105,153 of record NW_026855648.1, on the reverse strand, counting down.
ATTGCTTGAGATATTCAATTGAAATTTAAAATACTTTTTTATAGTAACAATGTTCATCAGTTTGCAAAATTGCATAACTCTGCCTACAAAATTTGAAGAATTATTTGCCCCTTTGAAACTTAGAAATTTTGGTTAAAGGTTAAAGGTCTTCAAAGATATTTACTTGAAACTTTACACATGCACTCATAATTGGAGGGTCATAATTGTATGTCACTGACCAAGTTCCATAACTCTATCTTGCATTAAGGCTGATTCTACTTAGTCTCTTGGTTAATGTTTACATGCAAGTTTTACATATCTCAATAACTATTAAAGATATTTATTTAAAACTTCACATATGCATTTAGGGTCATAATTCTAGGTCACTGACAAAGATCCATAATTCTATCTTGCATTTAGGCTGATTTTTCTCCCCTTTTTCAACTTAGAAATTCATGGTAAAGTTTTGCTTGTAAGCTGTTATCTCAATTACTACTGAAAGGTTTGTGCCTTTTTTTGGGACAATTTTATGCATTCATAATAATAAAGCAGTGATTTACTTGATAAAACATCTTAATTAGAAGCCTTTGTACCTTTTCTGTCAAATTTATGTATTCATAGGTAATTAGTATTATTATACTCAATAAAACAACCTTGTGACATTACCTTCCAAATAGTCAAGCCAATACTGTATAATTACACTCTCTCTAAGGCCTATAACATGAATTTATTAAAAAAAATTAGACCTTTTGTGATCTTAAAAAATTTAACATTATCAAGTCTCTTTTACTATCAAGCACTTAGAATAGTCGAGCGTGCTGTCCTACCGACAGCTCTTGTTTTAGGTGCAGTTACTTTATTTCTTACTGCATATACTGTAGCATGGATTTTGTCTGAACCTTGCACTTTTAAAAATATATGGTTTAAGGTTTTGTTTGCAAGATCTTTCTACTCAACCTCAGAAGGTATTATATATGTAATTGAGACTTCAAACATGTTTTTTGGGTCATAATTATTTAGGTCACTGACCAAGACCTATAACTCTAGTATGGATTTTGACTAAATTAATGCCCACTGTGATCTCTTCCTGGCCCTAGTTTTACAAGCATTGAGAAAAATTGAGTGTGCTTGTCTTAAATTGGCTCTGTTAGCTGACCTTAAATTATTTCCCCAACAATGGTATAATTAATTATCCCCAATGCTGAAATATGTCATATCCTGCATGCTGATATATATGTAATCCCACTATAGGAATATATGTTATTTCCCAACACTAATGAATTTTATTTCGCCTCCCCCACACTGATATATGTATATGTCCCCTGGGCTGATATATGTTATTCCAAATGCTGTGTATGTTACCAACAATAATGTATGCTGTGTCTTCCACACATATATATGTTTAAACTTAAAATCTCAAATACAGAATGTCAGTAGTGGTTGCACAAAGGTTCCCACCTGTCCCTGAACCAGCCAGCTTACAGAATGTCAATGATTGCACTGGGGTTCACACTTGTCCCTTAACTAGCCCCCTTACAGAATGTCAATGTTAGCACCAAAGGTTCATACTTGTGCCTGCACCCACCAGCTAACAGAATATCAATGGTTAAACTAAGGTGAACAAGCTAGCTTACAGAATGTCAATGGTTGCACCAAAGTGAACCAGTTAGGTTATAGAATGTCAATGGTTGCACCAAAATGAACCAGACAGCTTATAGAATGTCAACAGTTGCACCAAAGTGAACCAGATAGCTTATAGAATGTCAATAGTTGCACCAAAGTGAACCAGACAGCTTATAGAATGTAAATGGTTGCACCAAAGTGAACCAGATAGCTTATAGAATGTCAATGGTTGCATCAAAGTGAACCAGATAGCTTATAGAATGTCAATGGTTGCACCAAAGTGAACCAGATAGCTTATAGAATGTCAATGGTTGCACCAAAGTGAACCAGATAGCTTATAGAATGTCAATGGTTGCACCAAAGTGAACCAGATAGCTTATAGAATGTCAATGGTTGCACCAAAGTGAACCAGTTAGCTTATAGAATGTCAATGGTTGCACCAAAGTGAATCAGATAGCTTATAGAATGTCAATGGTTGCACCAAAGTGAACCAGATAGCTTATTGAATGTCAATGGTTGCACCAAAGTGAACCAGATAGCTTATAGAATGTCAATGGTTGCACCAAAGTGAACCAGTTAGCTTATAGAATGTCAATGGTTGCACCAAAGTGAATCAGATAGCTTATAGAATGTCAATGGTTGCACCAAAATGAACCAGATATCTTATTGAATGTCAATGGTTGCACCAAAGTGAACCAGATAGCTTATAGAATGCCAATGGTTGCACCAAAAAGAGCCAGACAGCTTATAGAATGTCAATGGTTGCACCAAAAAGAGCCAGACGGCTTATAGAATGTCAATGGTTGCACCAAAGTGAACCAGATAGCTATAGAATGTCAATGGTTGCACCAAAGTGAACCAGATAGCTTATATAATGTCAATGGTTGCACCAAAAAGAGCCAGGCAGCTTATAGAATGTCAATGATTGCACCAAAAAGAGCCAGACAGCTTATAGAATGTCAATGGTTGCACCAAAGTGAACCAGTTAGCTTATAGAATGTCAATGATGGCACCAAGGTGAACCAGTAAGCTTACAGAATGTCAATGGTTGCACCAAAGGGAATCAGCTAACTTACAGAATGTCAATGATGGCACCAAGGTGAACCAGTAAGCTTACAGAATGTCAATGGTTGCACCAAAGGGAATCAGCTAGCTTACAGAATGTCAATGATTGCTACAAGGTGAACCAGCTAGCTTACAGAATGTCAATGGTTGCACCAAAGTGAACCAGTTAGCTTATAGAATGTCAATGGTTGTACCAAAGTGAATCAGATAGCTTATAGAATGTCAATGGTTGCACCAAAGTGAACCAGATTGCTTATTGAATGTCAATGGTTGCACCAAAGTGAACCAGATAGCTTATATAATGTCAATGGTTGCACCAAAAAGAGCCAGACAGCTTATAGAATGTCAATGGTTGCACCAAAAAGAGCCAGACAGCTTATAGAATGTCAATGGTTGCACCAAAGTGAACCAGACAGCTTATAGAATGAAAATGGTTGCACAAAAGTGAACCTGATAGCTTATAAAATGTCAATAGTTGCACCAAAGTGAATCAGATAGCTAATGGAATGTCAATGGTTGCACCAAGGTGAATCAGCTAGCTTACTGCACAAAGGTTCCCACCTGTCCCTGAACCAGCCAGCTTACAGAATGTCAATGATTGCACTGGGGTTCACACTTGTCCCTTAACTAGCCCCCTTACAGAACGTCAATGTTAGCACAAAAGGTTCATACTTGTGCATGCACCCACCAGCTAACAGAATATCAATGGTTAAAATAAGGTGAACAAGCTAGCTTACAGAATGTCAATGGTTGCACCAAAGTGAACCAGTTAGCTTATAGAATGTCAATGGTTGCACCAAAGTGAACCAGATAGCTTATAGAATGTCAATGGTTGCACCAAAGTGAACCAGATAGCTTATAGAATGTCAATGGTTGCACCAAAGTGAACCAGATAGCTTATAGAATGTCAATGTTGGCACCAAAAAGAGCCAGACAGCTTATAGAATGTCAATGGTTGCACCAAAAAGAGCCAGACAGCTTATAGAATGTCAATGGTTGCACCAAAAAGAGCCAGACAGCTTATAGAATGTCAATGGTTGCACCAAAGTGAACCAGACAGCTTATAGAATGTCAATGGTTGCACCAAAGTGAACCAGTTAGCTTATAGAATGTCAATGGTTGCACCAAAGTGAACCAGTTAGCTTATAGAATGTCAATGGTTGCACCAAAGTGAACCAGATAGCTTATAGACTGTCCATGGTTGCACCAAAGTGAACCGGTTAGGTTATAGAATGTCAATGGTTGCACCAAAGTGAACCAGATAGCTTATAGAATGTCAATGGTTGCACCAAAGTGAACCAGTTAGGTTATAGAATGTCAATGGTTGCACCAAAGTGAACCAGATAGCTTATAGAATGTCAATGGTTGCACCAAAGTGAACCAGACAGCTTATTGAGTTCAATGGTTGCACCAAAGTGAACCAGACAGCTTATAGAATGTCAATGGTTGCACCAAAGTGTCAACCAGACAGCTTATAGAATGTCTATGGTTGCTGAGAAGTGATAACATTGCAATAACTAAAAAACACAGTCTGTTTTCAACTGTTGGTTGATACATGGGAAACAGATACAGGTAAAAACACAGACACTTGGGGTGTGGAGCTTAAAACGCCTTTAAAATCCAAATAAAATATATATTTGTCAATCCCAGCACATGTACTGATCATATATATTATTATAGACGTTGAAATTTTTTCAAAACGGCTTTTATTAGTTTTTTTTGATATATATGATCAGTACATGTGCTGGGATTGACAAATATATATTTTATTTGGATTTTAAAGGCGTTTTAAGCTCCACACCCCAATTGTCTGTGGGTAAAAAATGAGAAATTGAATAAAGATCAACATTATCAGACATTCAATGACTGTGCAACAGTTGCTAAGAAAAAAGTAATTCAAGTTTATACTCATCATTGTACATCTTAAATTTTGGTGAAGTATAAATACTTGAATCAATAAGTACTAGTATGCTTCAAAGAAAACAAAACAAAAGTTTTATGTTAAGTAATTAATATGCATGCCAAATAAAAAAAATGTTAGGGAAAACTTAAGCTTTGTATCACTCACAGTGAAGCTGCAGTAAGTGATAGGGATTTTATTTCACTTATAAAATCTAATATTTCACATTTGTACAGTTACATCTCATTGTGAAACTTTAGACAGACAGAAAAGTGTACTCAATGACAGTATGAAATAGTGTTTGATCAAAGGAAGACAACTCTTACTCAAAATGTCTTCTATTTCATACCTTCTAATCTAGTTATCTCCCTTATAAAAAAAGAATACAAAAAATGGTCAGAAACCGAATCACACTTCATATTTGTCAGAAACACAATGCTTTCTCATATTAAACAGCAACAGGATCCTACCTCATATTTGACATAAACAGGATTACACTTCTTTTTTTGCAGAAACTGGATTATGCATCCTGTTTGGCAGAATCAAAATCATACAAGATATTTTGCAGAAACAATATGCTACCTCATATTTGGCAGATGCTACCTTGTGATTTTGGCAGAAACAGGATTACACGTATTATTTGATATAAATAAGAATTGCTCCCTTATTTTTACCAGAAACAGAATGTGATTTCAAATTTGATAGAAACAGAGTGCTGCCTAATATTTGACAGAAATATGATTTTTCAGTCACAATTTATTCGACGGCGCATGCACGCGCCGTCTAGTAGACATGCATTTGTTCATACAGCAATGGGGAAAATGTTAGACTTGATTTTGTGCATTTCTTTTGGGTTTAACAAAATCACATTGTTTTCAAATTTTCTAATAAAAATAGCTTTTCTGATGTTCAACATGTCACAGAGCTTACAGGGATTAAAATAAACGTTTATCTGAAGTGATAGTGCCATGTTTAAATATCGTATTCTTTTTATAATTATCTAATTTTATCTACCTAATAAATAACGCGCCAATGAGCCAGTCTATAGTCGATCGGTCTAGTCTAATGACGGGAACTAAATTCTGGCAGGGAACAAGAGGTATCATTAAAATACGCAACGGAGCTTTTATTGGCGATACGGTCTCAGCGGCAAAACAGGCAAAACATGTTCGAAATGTGATTCATAAAAATAATTAACATTTAAAGGAACGCCACTGAGGTTTGTAAGCCTAAAAACATAAAATTTTAATTTTTCACATAGATAAACATGAGCACTTAAAACAGAAATATAAATAAAATATAACCAAGAAATATACAAGAAATACATTGAAAATCATATGTTTGTGCTATTCTCAGTCCGATTTGAGTGTTAAACGTTGAAACGCTTTTCAATTTTGGGTCATTTTTCACTATTATAATAATTATTCTGGAAAAACGAAGGGAGCTAATGATCTAAAATTTTGCACATATGTTATTAGTATAGATCTACATCAACTGGAGTAATAATCTCAAAAAATTATTTCCAGTCCCGTCATGTCAAAAAACCTCAGTGCCCTTTAAGTTATAAAACAGATTATCTACATTGAAAAAAAGTATGTTTATTTTAAAACGTATCACAAATATTTGCAATAGGTTATTTTGAAGGAGTCTGTGACTGACGATTGTTCTCTTTCACCTTGATTTTTTACTAAATAAAAAAAAAAAATACGTAACTAAGAATTGATTATATTATATTATATTATATTATATTATATTATATTATATTATATCATATCATATCATATCATATCATATCATATCATATCATATCATATCATATCATATCATATCATATCATATTATATTATATTATATTATATTATATATTATTATATATTATTATATTATATTATGAATTATATTATATTATAATCAATTCTTAGTTACGTATTGTTTTCTTATTTATAAAAAAAGGGACAGTTCGTCCTCAAATTCATTCAAACGAACATTATGCAATTCGCACCAATTGGTGCATATCGGCACATATTGTCTTGAATTCATTTTGAGTTTACCAATCATTTCAATTTTTCTTGTTATCTAATTTATTTTGCTTCGACCAGACGTTTCAATCATTGTTGCAAAAGACAAACATTTCAGACTTCAGACACATAACAAGAACATGGAGAAAAAATTGATTAGTGCTTCGGATATTCAACTGTAATAGAGAACGATTTTCAATTCAGATTTTGTACATTACCTGTGACTGTTCACATCATTTGGCGGCGTCTTTGATATGCAGCATCAACATTTAACTTGTAGAAGTCTTATATATGATTTACCATATGATAATGCCCCAAGCAGAACCTCAAATACTATATAATGTATCTCACTGATACAGGATAGTGTATTTTGGTAAAAACAAAGATAATAAAATAAATATTTGAAAAATAAAATGTGTGAATACATTATGTACAACATCTGGCAGACTTTCTCTGTATATTCAGGAATCCTCACTTGGAACTAGTCTAGCTACATGTATTTGATTGGGTTTTGAAAATGTGACTCATTTAATGAACAATGCTATCAAAAATAGTCAAACCATTATTTGTTATTTGGAAAAAGTCATAAATAATAAAACAATATTATTGATGAATTTAATAATGTAAGTAGGACTGATTTATTTGCAGAGTACCGACTTTAATAGCTTTCTAAGCTAGATTTCGTTTTAATTTTTATTAAAAAGAACAATTTAGTTTTGCATCAATGGATGTGTTATTATTTTGTGACTGATAATTATACTGTTCAAACTGGCATCTAATATAATTTAGGAGGAACGCATGTACGGGCCTCAATAAATGTAAACTAATTTTACGACGTGCCATTATCACAGCGTCACCGATAGCAATGGAGGAAAAGTCGAACGAAAGAAATGAATCAACTTTGACATGAATATGAATGAAAAAGTCGTGTGGTACAATAGTTTGCTATTAGATATTTAAAGATTCGATATATGGGATTTATTTTCATAACTTTCTAAGTGCTAAGTTTTCAGAAGCAGTTCTTTTGAGCAAGAAAAAGAAAATATTTAAAAAAAAATAGAAAAAAAAATGTCGCAACTAACGGAATTTTGATCTCGAATTTATACTTGTCAACATTTATGATACTGATGAAATTTTTTAATGGATTCTCCGGAATTTACACTGAAATCATCAGGAAGGATGCAGCAAACTAGAAAGTTTGTGTATTTAATTTTACTTCATACAGGTAAGTTTACAGTCACAGGTGTAACAGGTATGCTAATTAAATTAATTATAAATGCTAAAACAAGGTTAATTGTGGTTGATACAAAATTTAAAAGATGTATGTAATGAACATAGTAGCCTTTTTGGTCATTTATGAACCAGGTATTTTAAAATTTGGATCCCACCCCTAGTGTAGTGTGGTGAAAATGAGCCACATTTTTCCGTTTCCATCTATTACTTTTGCCTGTCATAGCAATGCTTTTGTATTAGCACTAAATACAAGAAATAGGAAGGGATATGTCAAACTCACTATGTAGGGACATTTAGCAGATATTTTACCATCTGATAATCCCCAAAGGAGAGGTCCTTGGTTATCTAAAAGTCAAAGTCAGTAGAATTAAATGGCATTCCATTCACATTGTATAATACTTTAGAGGTTGTCTTCTATAAAATAAATAAGATACCATTGAAAAAAAGTCTAAAAGATTATTTGTTTCAAGTGATAAAGAGCTGAATCTAAAAAATACTTTAAGTTTAAATCAAGTAAATAGGTCATTTATTACAGGGTTCTCGTGGACGCTTATTTCGGCGTCCCGGTATGCATGTTTATTACAGCTGGACGCAAATATTTCAGAGCAAGGATTCCGCGTAAGCTTAATTTTGCCTGGGGACGCATAAACATAACCGATTGTTTACAACCATAAAATACACAAATACGTCAGCGCGTGTCAGTCTAAAGGTAGGCGGTCCTATGCACATCGACCAGTGAAGCGATTATCCAATCAGCGATAACGCTTTCGATCATTATCACAAGATAGAGATCAGACTAATGTATACACGCACTTTACACGTAATTACCAGATATAACACGAGGTGATAATTTTTTATCTTTGATCAACAGTTGATTGGAAATTAGCAAATTTTACCGACAAAAGAATTAACTATTGACTATTTACGCCGCAAGTTTTAAAACTGTTTTCTCACATTACAAATGAGTGTAATTTTGAATTATTGTCGAATATTTTCGGCATTCTCTAGGCACAACTTTGCTTTAGTTTCATTCTTGCAAAAAGTTCTATAAGAGTATTAAGAATTTAAGATAGATAGCGTGCCGAAATGCCAAGACAACAAACCAAAATACACATACGCTTTTCTTTGATTTTTAGATTCTATCCGAAAATTGATCCCGAACATCGGCGATTTCACGTTAGCTAGAAACCCTCAAATTTCGCAAAGGGCACAAAAATTCTCAGTTTCCAAGCTAAATATGTGAATGAATTGTTCCTTTGTTATTTAATCAATATTAAATCTTAAATATCGATCTTCAATTTGCCCCCTTTGGAAGATATTTGCTAAAATAATTGTCGATCGGATGAATCTCTTACGCACTGTGTGAAGCTGTACACGATTTTCCTATTCATTCTGCTAAACGCTGCCTATATACATTAACGTTTTGTTTTTTTTTGTTTTTTTTACAAATATAAACTTTTGGTCTTAAGAGTGGAACTTTTTTACCAGAATAAAATTTGATTTGGTATAAAAGTGAAGTTGATGCATTATAATTTTATTGTTTCATATAATAAATATTAACAACAAAACAATACTTATACTATGTAGTTCAGAGTTTGTTTTGAATTACTATAAACTTTTAAAGTCTCTTGAAGATTCAAAATATCAGCAATGCTATTGTCAGCATAAAATGACTAATCTGTAAACATATTAATTGCGACGAGCTTTTGGACTCCAACTTTTTCAGGCTTGGGAGTCCATGGACTCCATGTTGTGAAGTCCTAATGAGAACCCTGTATTATATTTTGATATTATTAATCATTCTTACACCCAGACTGATGGATAAAAACAAGTATGCAATCAGTCAGGCACATATTTATTAGTAACAGAAACTTTTTCCCTTTTAGGAATTGTAACTTGAGAACAAAATTACACTGGTCATTAATGTACAACTGCCATTTATAGCATGCAAGTGTGTTGTGTTTTGTGTTATATAACCTACATGTAACACTTCATTGATCTGACAGTAAATTTACTTTCATCTTTTAGTGGTCACATATACTTAGATATGCTCCCACATGTTGGCACTAGAATTTGAAACTGTGTGTCTTAATACTTTATTCCTTTACTCTCGGTAAAAAAAGTAATTATGAAATAAAACATATATTGAAGAGATATGTGAGTTTAAAATACACTCATAATTTGGGAATCTGGTAGCATTAACAATATACAAAAATATATTATATATTATATAAATATATATTTGCAAAAAGAAATTTGTACAAGGTCATTGAAGTCACAAAAAAATTGCATTTGTTACAACTTAATGTGACCTACAATGTTTCATTATATTTTTTTATGTAAAGTTAACTTATGTTTTATTCTGTTTTGTTTACATACTAAGGTAGATATTATATAAAATGACTGTTTTAACATATTGAGTCACCAAGTACCTTATTGTAATGAAGAAATAAATTGTTGTCACGGCTGACTGGGCTTCCATTAATCTAACACTGGAAGTCACATGGACCTTTCCGGTTTTTCGTAGCGGAACATTTAGCCACACCTTTTCCATTCATTGCTAGGTCAACTGCTCACAAACAGTATCACAAACATAAGCACGTGCTCTTTCGTGCAAACCAGGTCAACCAGTGACTTTGTATTATCTCAGTGTAGCGATTGGATAACAAGTTAGCCAATTTACATAAAACTGTAAACACCGGAAAGGTCCATTATATAGGTAAAGAAGGAAGAGGGTTATGTTTGGAAGTAACAAGGTGAAATCAGAAGTAAATGACTCTCTGATTTCCACTAATGGAAGCCTGGTCATGAATGTGATTCAGAAAACCACCTTGTTAATATAACTTTTAACATGACATTGTATTTCTTGAATGTTTCAGTTTTGGCAGACCCTTACGCATCTATGACTCGACATAAGTATGCATGTTACAGCCCGGACCACTGCCATTCAAACCTCTATTCCATCGAATGTTCCTCAGAGGAGAAAATTGCCATGCACGGAGTAAGTTACGGAGCCAAACCTTATACCTCATACTGCCCTAAAACACAAATGTGCTTGAATAAAAACTTGTGCTGCAGACATGAGCCAGGAGACTGTCTGGTACCCATGAATGATTCTGCGTTAGTTGAGATATACAGAGAGTGTTCACATACGACTCAGTGTGGTTGGTTGTTTGCTTCATCAACAGAACTAGAGGCCAATTGTAAAATACGTGACAGATCCAACTATATAAAAGCTGACTACCATTGTATTCATGGTAAGTAAGAACTGTTTATATATCTAGTTAGGTTAGTTTATATGAATTTATTTTAGTTTGATTGTGTTAGAATTGAAAATCTCTAAAATCTGTTCATGGAACCAACCAGTACTTAGCAATGAGTGTAAAGTTTATTGCTCACTGAAACAGCGGTGTGCCCCTGACAAGGTTTGAACCCATGCGGCCAGCAATCCTTAGAATACTAGTCAAACGAATTAACAAAGCAGCCACACCACCACTCTAATATCTAGTTAGCTTGAGTGTTCTGAGATTACAGGATACACCTCAATTCTACTGTTTCATAATATTTTTTTTTTTCTTGAAATTTTACAACATACAGATGCTATTAATGATGCCTGAAATCTTCCCTGACGTGGGGTGTATTCAATCTTGTTGAACTTTAAAGAGAGGATTAAGATTTTTTGTTAAAATTAACCAGGATGAAATTTTCTTTTATATTTTAAACCTGTTGTACAGCAGATTTGTTTCCCAGAATTTGGTATATTGAAAGCTTACATTAAATAATTAGATAACTTAATTAGATTGAAGTTTGTAAAGCTTATTTCTCAAATATTGCTCTAAATGTTTCACTGAAAATCTGCACAGAATGAGTTTAAATTTTACCTATAATAAAAATCGGCTCATAAAAATTATATTCAACAGATGGCTGACATAATTTTTTTATCTTATATTTTCTATCAAAATTGAGAATGAGAAAAGAATTTAAATCATTTATTACAAACATTGTTTGCTATGTAAATAGGTTGCTCCTTCTTTTATATATTGCTACTGTTTTGTTATTTATAATGTTATTTTACATAAATTCTATAAAAATGAGTTATGCAGTTGACTTGATTTTACATTATTCACATTTTGATGATTTATAAGAGCACTTTATTACCACTGAACATTTTATTAAAGTGGCTTCAGATGTGAAAATTTCCCATAAATTAAAGTGAGTAAAGCTTTGATACTGATACATGTCAGGGTTTTCTTCCAGTTACTTTTTTGAAATTTTATATCATACATGTATATGTTTCCCATTACTAAATATGATTTACAAATCTTGTGTAACAAAGTGTTTAACCCTAAACCATTTTGACAGCTCTAGAGTTTTTGCAATATCTTGACTACTCGTCCGGAAAGAAAGGACAAATGGTCGCAAAATTAAAAAAATACATCAAGTAGTAATGATATATAACAAGCAAAAAATGCTTCTAACAATAATGGCCATACAGATAAAGATCTAAATGTAAAGACCGAAATAAAAATCCCTCGCCTTGCCCGCTCATTATTTTCATGGTTGATACGCCACTTTCCATGATTAATGTAAATAGAGTTACAGCTACACTAAGTTTAGATTTAAAGTAAACAGATTATGTATATGCCATTCACAGTTATACAGATCAGTAACTATATAAGTAGAAAATTGGTGCTGCAGGTGTCTATTTTTCTGGTTATTAATTGTCAGGTTGTTTTTGCAACAGTTGCGTTTAAAGTGATGAATCTAAGGCAGTTATACTGCAAGATTTTTATATATAACTGCAGCATATAGTCTTTTCATGTCAGTAAATGATAAATAATTCTAATGTTACTGTGTGAAAGTTTGATAGTGAAATGTTTAAAGCTACATGTAGGTCAAAATATTATCTCAGTGAAGAAATGCAGATATAAGTATGGTTTAATATAGGAACATAGTTCAAAACACACAGCAATGTAGGTTACATAATAGTAACTCTCAGATCTGGCATTGATGATGCCAGTAATAGAGTCATATGCCATTTTTTTTACTTTTCTGTTGTATTGTGGTTTGTTACTAACTTTCCCTGGTTGGAAACTATTATGATTAACCTCTGCCACCAGTATAGTGCTCTGTAATGTTAGAATCTCAAGTATTATATTTTGATACTGATCTATATAGGTAGATAGATAAGTTCACAAGGCTTCAGGTAACTTCAGTACACACAGTTTATCTCTACTGCATATTCTCAATATATCACATGGTCTTTTTTACCGAAGATACAAAAAAGTATGATTGAAATAATATAGAAAGCACACTGGGATGCTATGGTTATTATTTAACATGTTCTAAAATCTATTAAAATAGTGCCTTTAACACAAGTAAAATCCCCTACATTTAAAGAAAAATACTACAAATGTTTGTGTTTTGTGTAGTTTAAATCATTTGTTACAACTTAATTTTGAAATATTTCACAACAAAAATAATTATAATCCTTTACACGACATATTCTGATTCGTGTATCTCTTTTAATATGCACCAGTAAAACAGGTGTCGAATATAATTTTATAGCAATATTACATTACCTTAATAAATTACATAATTATGTAATGCAAGTGATACATACTGCCTGTGTAGCATTCACTGAAAACAGTACTTTTGTATTAATGTAAAACTTACAAATTAATGCACAACCTGTAATGTTTCCAAGGCAATATTTATAAACTGTGATTTACAATTAAATGCATATTGAAGCTTTAGATATTTTACAAACAAAAAATGAAGAAAGACAATTACTGCATTGTGTTTAAACAAAAAAAACCTTTATTATCTATACTTAACATTTTGATAGTTTTGCAAGGTTTTTGTCACCATATGAATTTATGTAACTGTATGCAGAGGGATAGTTTCCCATGACAAAATATTTTCTTTCATTTGAATTTTTATGGTGATGACATTTTAAGTGTATGAAATGTAATTTGATGCATATGATATGGTAGTAAGATATTAAAGTACACACAGTAACACACTAAAGCTGGGTCAGACAGTACATCTTTAAATAAAATGTGTAGCTTACAGCTGCTTATTAAAGGGTCTGTAAAACCTAAATATTGCTAATACTTGCATATTCATGACCACACTGTTAAAAGCAATTTGTCCACACTAACTGTACTGTCAACTGCTAAATCATGCAATCTGACCTCACTCTGTACTGTCAGCTACTAAAAATCATGCAATCTGACCACTGTCAGCAGCTAAATCATTCAACCTGACCGCTGTCAGCTGCTAAATCATGCAATCTGACCAATGTCAGCTGCTAAATCATTCAATCTGACCACTGTCAGCTGCTAAATCATGCAAACTGACCACAATCTGTACTGTCAGCTGCTAAATCATGCAATCTGACCACAATCTGTACTGTCAGCTGCTAAAAAACATGCAATCTGACTACTGTCAGCTGTAAATCTTGCAATCTGACCGCTGTCAGCTGCTTAATCATTCAATCTGACACTGTCAGCTGCTAAATCATGCAATCTGACCACTGTCAGCTGCTAAATTATTCAATCTGACCACTGTCAGCTGCTAAATCATTCAATCTGACCACTGTCAGCTGCTAAATCATGCAATCTGACCGCTGTCAGCTGCTTAATCATTCAATCTGACACTGTCAGCTGCTAAATCAGGCAATCTGTCTATAATCTGTACTGTCAGCTGCTAAATCATGCAATCTGTCTATAATCTGTACTGTCAGCTGCTAAATCATAAATCTGATACTCTCTGTACTGTCAGCTGCTAAATTGTGCAATCGACCTTACTCTATACTGTCAGCTACTAAATAATGGAATCTCACTGTAATCCATGCTGTCAGCTGCTAAATCATTCAATCTGACCACACTCTGTAATGTCAGCTGCTAAATCATAAAGTCTGACCATATTCTATCCTGTCAGCTGCTTAATCATGCAATCTGAGCACACTCTGTACTATCAGCTGCTTAATCATGCAAGCTGACCACACTCTGTACAGTCAGCTGCTAAAAATCATGCACTCTGACTTTAATATGTACTGGCAGCTGCTAAATCATGCAACCTGACCTCATTCTGTACTGTAAGCTGCTAAATTATACAATCTGACCACACTCTGCACTGGCAGCTGCTAAATCATGCAAGCTGACCACACTCTGTACTGTCAGCTGCTAAAATCATGCTCTCTGACTTTAATATGTACTGGTAGCTGCTAAATCATGCAACCTGACCTCATTCTGTACTGTCAGCTGCTAAATCATGCAATCTGACCACAATCTGTACTGTCAGCTGCTAAATCATGCAAGCTGACTACACTCTGTACTGTCAGCTGCTAAAAATCATGCAACCTGACCTCATTCTGTACTGTCAGCTGCTAAATTATACAATCTGACCACACTCTGCACTGGCAGGTGCTAAATCATGCAAACTGACTATTATCTGTTCTGGCAACTGTATATACATGCAATATGACTGTATGAGTTAGGTAATATTTGTGATGATGGGGGGGTTAAGTTTAACATATTGAAAATAGGCTTCCATGGACTGCTTAATTTTGATTGTATGTTAAATTAAGTGTTCAAATCCCAGATTAAAATATGTCTTTCTTGTGAATATTAAATGAAAATAATATTTTTTATGTTCCTTGTGAAATGTTTAAAATCAAATGTCATCATTCGTGATTTTATTCACAATATTGTAATGGTAACAATATATGGTATTATAAAACATATGCTCAAACTAGAACATAACAACTTTAACATGTACTTTAACATTTTATAATAAACATTGTTTTAGAACAGACAATTGAAGGATGTGACATTTTCAACATGATATTGTTTTTCTCAATGTAATGTACATGCATTAAATATCATTATGTTTTTACAAAGAGATAAATTTGACTAGATTATTATATATATATCAAAGCGTTTAAAGGTTGTGAGATATAATGTATTATTGTGAGGGAGCATAAATTATATGACTAATTTAAGTATATATGTCAGGTTATTGTTTTGTTACTACAGAGGTTATGTTAGCATTTGTCAATGCTTAAAAATATCAAATAAAAAATTTATTGCATTTTTAAAACAAATTAGTCACCATTGGAAAAAGTTGACCATTGTAAAACTTTAAATCAGTGTTTAACTCTAAATCAGTATTTTATTTTCATTTATATTTAGTCAAAATTTATTGTTATTGTTTATACAAAGTACCAGAATTGGGTTAAATCCATGGTTAACAAATAATGAATTTTAGGCAGTAAGCTGAGAACTTTATTTCTTGTTTAGCTTGTTTTTTAATCAGCTATATTTTTATTTTTTTGCCATTTCCAAGGTTTTAAATAAAATCTTTTTATTCAACATTGTATAATGTTATATGGTGGGTAATTTATGGCTCCCAGGTAGGTCACACTTGTTTTAAGTTGTTCTTTACCTCTATAGATTTACAATGTAAAGTGTTGTTATTTTATAATGTAACAAAAGAAATATTATTGGTCTTAACATTTTATCTTGTAGGCATTAAGATCAGTTTCACACATTTATGAAAGGACTCTTGTTATAACTGTATTGTCTAGTATTGTCTGTAGCCAGCAGCGGGTGTTCACACAGAAAACCACAGGATAAATACGATAATTTTAAGCTGGATTTTATTCATAGACTCCTTTGATAATAGCGTGAAGTATGCCTTTGTCTCAAGGGTTGCAAAATATTACTGTGAAATATGGAAAAATAGATATAAAACCTTCATGATTATAGTGTGCTGTTTGTTGATATTGATAGTGTATGAGTGGGAAGATAACTCAACTAGTGGTCAGTCACCTTACAAGCACGTACAAGTGACGCCCTCAAGTTATGTCCCCTCCTATAACTACATGTATATAACTACATGTACATGTAATGTTATGGCCTCTCATCCTCTAAATGTTATAACTACATGTATGTTTTCTTAATAGAAAGGACATAACTTGAGGTTAAACCTCAGTCCGTTAAATGTTAGCGGACTGACTGTTTGGTCAGTATTATTCTTTGAGGCTGTCAGTGTTGTGTTTTATTGCATAAATGTTTCACCCATGTCATCTCATGTTATGACAATTTTTTTATTTCTCTTCATATTAAAGTTCTTGTTGACATGTAGAATAAATTATTATATAACTTCCCATAGTAGAATGAAGATGTTGTACCTAAACTAACAACCTGTTGACCTACTCGGGAAATGAATATTTGTTTTAATGATATGCAAATAGTAGGAATGGAATTAATAAGTCACTGTAAAATTTAATGTCTGGTATTTAAGGATGTCTGACTTTTTGTATATATATTCTCATGAGGGGCATGACAGACCAAAATGTATTAGATAAGATAGCCTAGAATGAAACAGATGTAGACTGGGGAAAATAGGATAATCTGAAAGCAGACTAGAAGGGTCATTGATCAATGTCAGTGGTCATTTTGTGACCAGTAAGTCCTCTATGAATTCTCATTTAGTCCCCTATAACATCATTCAGTACCCTACTAATTTATTTAGACCTTTGCAACTGTTTGAGGAATAAGACTAAAGAATATTATATCCCATGTGGGCATCAATTCTAATATATAAACATTTTATATATTCTGTATAAAACTAAAATTGCTATATCTCAGTCACATATAATTCTACAGGGAGAGACACTATTTACCTAGCACGCATTTCTTCACAAAAATGTGGATGATTAATCTGTCTACAGTACTAATTGATTTTTATATTTCTTAAATTCTGCTGACTTAATACAGTCCAACTTTTTTGTTTTTAAACCAAGAACTTGTGCACCCTATGTTATGTCTATGGTTTATTTATGTATGTGGTTATGAAATAATGCAGGGAAGGTTATATAAGGTATTTCCTCACCACTTGAGTTGGTAAGCAGTCTTATGTCTTTTACAGTGCCATTTTGACTTAAAAAAATCCCATCAAGATAAATGAATGCTTGCTAAGATGGTGCTAATATCACAGTCAAACAATTATTGCATTCTTGCCAAACTCTATCCTGTTTGCTGCTGAATTTTTGAAGCATCTTATTTAATTATATAAATCCCTTAAATGACAAAGGACAGCTTAAAATTCATAGCATACAAAGAGTGTATATTGTCAGAATAAATGACAATGATTGTATTTCATTTATACTTTGAGAGAGGTAGTAGAACTAAGACAAGGATAACAAATCTGTCTTTTCAATTTGCAATGCAAAGTTTATTCCAGTACCGCAGTAAGTACAAAAGTATCTTCTTCATTCTACAATGCCTTTCCATTTTTTGTTTGAGCGCAAAAATGTTGGGGTTGTGTGGGCAAAAATGTTTGAAATAGAGAAAGCAATAAATACTGAAAAACTATTATTTGAAGAAGTTGTTTTAACACAGTGACACAATCAGTTTAAGAGATGAATCAATATTTAGGCCAAACTAAAGGAACAATTCTAAGACTTTAAATGTAATAAAAGCATTTCATAGCAGTCAATATAAAATGCTTTTATTAAATGAATTGTAGTAAGTGCTTATGTATTTTATAAAGCAATTGCAGGGGGTAAATTTTATGATTGCCAAAGCTGTTATCTTGATGGCCTCATTAATGTTTCTCAGAAGTTCAACATTCTTGTAAATATTTTGCTTGTTTTTATGTTTTCTGTGCTCAAGGCAAAATAATTAACTCTCTTCACCTAATTATATAATTAACTAGAAACTAGCTCAGCTTTTATGAACATCTCTTTGATTGACTTAAGTCTGTAGAATTAGGCTGTCATGTCATCATTTTTTGTGCTGCTAAATGATGAGTGCCTGAAAATGTTTTACAGAAATTATTTAGAAAGGTGTGGCTTTAGAAATAATTACAAAAAATTGTATAGTTTGTGCAAGGTCAATAAGTTGGAACATGCACAATAGGATTTCAAAATAAAATGATACAATAATTACCATAAATTGAGAATGTGTTGTGTGCAAGGCCCAGTCCCTAGCTCAAAGGTCAAGGCCACCTATAATGTTTTGTCTTAAACACAGCTTGAGTTTGTGGACTGGTCCATAACACCTTCATGCATTATAAAATGGGGTTTTCAAATAATTCTATACACAAGATTATAATAAGTAAATGATGTCTTGTATGAAATACTAATGATGTATTTTCAATGTCAAAGTTTACTTGAAGGACAAATGTCAAATTCTTGATTCATTACTTCATAGATTGTGGAAGTATATGGCCTGTTTATTAATATGTGACCTGTTTTATATATGGCCTGTTTATTAGTGTGGCTGGTTTTATTAATATGTGTTCACAAAATTAAATTGGCCGCACAGCTGTGCCGCGCCTGACTAATTTAATTTTGTAAATACGTACAAATAAACTTTAACCTATACATAATGTGTATTTTTATAATTTACCCTTCAGATTAATATAATTCTAGTTCTTTGTAAAAGAAAGTAAATTTTTATGTTTTGTTCATTCCAAAAACAGATTTATTTTAACAAAACATTTTATATATACTGTAAATTGTTTATTTAGCCTAATTGAAATCCATTAGTGCACTCACTGATTGCCTTAATTGATCTATATGATAATGCATGCATTGTTCTATAATTTGTAAAAACATTTGTGAAATATCAAGTCTTTGAAGTTTCTATTTCTATTTTTATGCAAGATTGAATCATGTTTTTATGTAATTAACACTTCTGGTTGTGTGTGGTTATAGGTAAATAAACTGATATTTGAAGCCTATGACATTTTATATATAAATGTGATATATCAAATCAGGAGTAATTTAAGTGTCTAAACATGACCGCATTAAGTAAATTTGTATGACATGTAATCTTCTAATGTAATATGACACAAGCTTTACCTACAGTGAGCGCCCTCCCCCACTGCTCTCTAATAATAATGTTCTTGGCTATTTTACTGTAATGTTTTAACTCAATTACCATCTTGAATGAGATATGTCTTTCTTGCTATTAACTTTCATTATAGTAATACAAGGTTTAAAATAAATGGTCAGTGGGCATTAAACACAGTAGTATTATCTTTTATAGTACTAGTTAAAACCAGTACAAAACCTTAAAGAATATTATTTATAAAATGATCTTTTTAATAAAATCCTGTACAAGAGGGCTTTTGGTTTAGAAAAAAATACATATTTATTGACTTCATTATTGCATGCCAGTTTCCATGTGGACATCAGTTCTTATACCATATGTTTCCATGTGGACATCTAAAACCTTATGTTTCCATGTGGACATCTTAAACCTTATGTTTCCATGTGGACATCTTAAACCATATGTTTCCACGTGGATATCTTAAACCATATGTTTCCATGTGGACATCTTAAACCATTTGTTTCCATGTGGACATCTAAAACCTTATGTTTCCATGTGGACATCTTAAACCTTACATTTCCATGTGGACATCTTAAACCATGTTCCCATGTGGACATCTTAAACCTTATGTTTCCATGTGGACATCTTAAACCATGTGTTTCCATGTGGACATCTAAAACCTTATGTTTCCATGTGGACATCTTAAACCATATGTTTCCATGTGGACATCTAAAACCTTATGTTTCCATGTGGACATCTTAAACCATGTTTCCATGTGGATATCTTAAACCTTATGTTCCATGTGGACATCTTAAACCATATGTTTCCACGTGGATATCTTAAACCATATGTTTCCATGTGGACATCTTAAACCATATGTTTCCATGTGGACATCTTATGTTTCCATGTGGACATCTTAAACCATGTGTTTCCATGTGGACATCTAAAACCTTATGTTTCCATGTGGACATCTTAAACCTTATGTTTCCATGTGGATATCTTAAACCTTATGTTTCCATGTGGACATCTTAAACCATGTTTCCATGTGGATATCTTAAACCTTATGTTCCATGTGGACATCTTAAACCTTATGTTTCCATGTGGACATCTTAAACCATATGTTTCCTCGTGGATATCTTAAACCTTATGTTTCCATGTGGATATCTTAAACCTTATGTTTCCATGTGAACATCTTAAACCTTACGTTTCCATGTGGACATCTTAAACCTTATGTTTCCATGTGGACATCTTAAACCTTATGTTTCCCTGTGAACATCTTAAACCTTATGTTTCCATGTGGATATCTTAAACCTTATGTTTCCATGTGGACATCTTAAACCTTATGTTTCCATGTGGATATCTTAAACCTTATGTTTTCACGTGGACATCTCAAACCATATGTTTCCACATGGACATCTTAAACCATATGTTTCCATGTGGACATCTTAAACCGTATGTTTCCATGTGGACATCTTAAACCTTATGTTTCCATGTGGACATCTTAAACCATATGTTTCCATGTGGACATCTTAAACCATATGTTTCCATGTGGACATCTTAAACCTTATGTTTCCATGTGGATATCTTAAACCTTATGTTTCCATGTGGACATCTTAAACCTTACGTTTCCCTGTGGACATCTTAAACCTTATGTTTCCCTGTGGATATCTTAAACCTTACGTTTCCCTGTGGACATCTTAAACCTTATGTTTCCATGTGGACATCTTAAACCATATGTTTCCACACGTACATCTTGAACCATATGTTTCCATGTGGACATTTTAAACCATATGTTTCCATATGGACATTTTTAAACCTTACATTTCCACATGGACATCTCAAACCATATGTTTCTAATGGACATCTTGAACCATATGTTTCCATATGGACATCTTAAACCATATGTTCATAGCTACCACTTGTTAGCTGACAGTGTTTATGCAAGTTTGTCAGACTGTCTTATGTATATTGATATGCTACAAATTGTCCTGGTCAAATGTTATAATGATTTGTACATCCCCAGTGGGATATTTTAATATACCACATTATCATAGAGATGATGTTTCGGAGATATTTGATTGAATTGCTGTATGCATGTTGTATAGAAACCCCTGTAATTTATCATATTCTGTATAATATTCTGTCTAGACTGGTAGGCTAGTTACAGCAATTACATCAATGAGCTGATACATGGAATCAATGTTATAAAATCGAGAAAATGCTGTTTCCTATAAATGGAATAATTATATCTCCAGTCAATATATTTGTAAAGAATGTGAAAGTTCTTATATTGTATACACCTTGTCTTTGGGTGCAGTTAACTAGATGCTAAATTGCCTTTGACAATTCATGATTGACTCAGCCTTCAACTAGAGTCCAAGTATACCAGGTGCTCTTTCATAACAATGCAAGTAATTTAAATCATTTAATTATAGGTTCAATTTGTGTTTAGTCAATAATTTCTTTCATTTTTAAATCTGATAAAATCTGTATCATGTGACAATTTGCAATCTGCAGGAAACATACACCATTTCTATTTTGACATCAATATTTTGATAATTTTGCAAATTGATTGAATAACCAGTAAGTATTAGATTACAGTTTGTTACACTTTAACTCTCTCATTGCTGATAAGTTTACTATAAAGATGTAAGTTAATTGTGAATGACAGTGATTTTTCACCATATATAAAAGGCCTCTTCCCAATTGAATTTTCTTAAAAATGTTGCAGCTTTCCCAAAACTCTTATCTTCACCAGCTGTTTTACTTCCCAAATTAGCAAATTTTAGCAATGTTTTTTCCCAAAATCAAGAGGCAAAGCCCTCTTTCCAATTTAGTGAGAAAACCTCTGAAGGGGTAACCATTCTTCACATCCATTTAGTCTTAATTTACCAGCCTTTGTACTTGTTCTGTTCTGTGGGCTCACCTGGTGAACTTCCATATTTTCTTTAGAACATCACTATGAGGATACTGGGCTGTTTCAAAAAAGAAAGTTGGAAAATTAAATATTATCCTGGAAATTTAAACAAGTTGAAGGTGGATTATGTGGAAGCCCTAGTGACCAATGTTTAAGTAAGCTGTTTATGCCCTTCACAGTCACTGGTGCAAGCAAATTGTTATCGGGGCCACTTCTTCAATGAGATTGAGGAACAGTTAAAGATACAATATTACATACTTTCCATGGAAAATATATACATAATCATTAAATAAGATGTGTATTAATATCATCTTGTTGTTACCCCGTATTTCATGTTGCAACAGATTTTAGATGATATGCTACAATGCATTATATTTATAGTTCACTATAATGGTTCAATTTGTTGGATATAAATAAAGATGAATTTACATATTTCATATTATTCCAGAACTTTGAATAAGTAATAGGCTAAATTTAGCTTTGTAAATCAATAGTATATACAAGTTGATTTATTTTTATGAAATTTTGGGTGTTATTACATGGCATAAAGTGGCTGCATGGATGTGGGATAATGATGTTTGTAGATTATTTGTTTTATAGAAGCTGAGTTAGACATGCTTTAAATGTCATAATAATAAGATTTAGTGTAGTCATAACTGTGATTCTAAAGTGGATTTCCTGATAGTTAGTAAATTATAGATAGAATATCTAGACAATACAGTATATGAATTTATATCTGATTTTCATACTTGATTCTACTTCATGATCACTGCTATATATCCATGTTACCATTTTAAACTTGCCCATATTCCTACTCTTGTAGTACTAGCATAATCTTATATAGCTTGCTCAGTCCCTAATTCATTATCCCAGCTCCCACTCATGTAATTTTAAGAAAGGATGTCCCATTGAAAGGGTTTGAAAATTGCCCATTGGCAGTTTGATTTTCTTCTAATTAAGAACAAATTAGTTGACGTATCAAGGAGCCATTATGCAAAGAAACTTGGCAGGAAGATAATAATTGGGGTTGGTTTTTTTTCTTCCAAAAAGGATTAAGGTTCAGGCCGGTCAGCATGTGTAAGCTTTTGTTGTACACACCAAATTACATGTGTAGTAACATAAATTGTAGTAAATCAGTAATATAATACAAGGATAAATTGACATGCTGTATTAACTTGGGACATTTTGCCTAATTCCAGCATTATTTCTGTAACCCCTTCCATCACTGATTGAATGTAATGGCTTTTCTCTGCTTAGAATATGCTTAAAGCAAAATTTGTTTACTCCATGTTTTTTGTTCCCTTAGGAAACTTTATATGGTAATATAGAAAGGAAATGTACATGTAGCTGAATGTCAGGATTTCATTATAGAAATAATGGGACCACTTGATCCTGTATTAATCCTAACTTAGTTTTATTTATGTTACAGAATGTCTGAAAGCGTGGGATATTATCTCCCTCATTTAAATCACAAGTGAATTAATCAAATACAAGAGTGAAATTTAATGAGAAATGTATTTAATGTGTACCAGGAAAATTTTAGAGAAAAGACAGAATGGAGGAAAGGTCAACATGATCATGTTTGTTGTATGTTTGTTGTATGTTTATTCATTTCATTGTAATCATCATTTAAATAATGAAAACAAACCCTGATGATACAGTTACTGAAATAATTATTTGTTGCTTAATTGGGAGTGTTATGTACTTTCTATATATGGCATCAGAAAAAAAGTATGAATTTAGAATCAGTAGCTTTTTCTTTACAGAATTTAAGAATGTAGTATTCTTTATTATATCATAAGACAATAGTAACAGATAAGAGTCTCCCTGGCCCCTGGAATATATACATGTATTGACATGACAAAAATTAAGACAGCAAGAAGCTGGAAATGTTTTCTAAGGAACAAAATATCCTTTAATTAAGATGATGAATTAGAAGATTGTCGTAGCAACGGTCATTTCTACGTTGTACAGATGTTTGCTGTTCTAGAATAACTTCATTATACTCAAACTAATTGATTTAAATAATTAATGGTTGGTCGTATTATTTATTATAAGGAGTTTGGTTTTGTTGATGTGATTTATGGGGCAGATTGTAGTTTGTTTTGCTAGTCTGAAAATTGACTTAATTGAGATAATGAATACAGTCAGATAATAACTGCTCAGAAAAGAAGTGTTTGCTGTTGTACACTATAGGGGAATGATTCTTTAATTTAAACTTGATGCTTTAAATTATCATATTTCAATTTTATTTTAAATGAGTGCCAACATTTCTTTTTAAATTAGTGTTGATTTTCTTTTCATTTTTAAATTTGTGTTTTTTTTATTTAATCAATTTATAATAAGTAAATGCTGATTTTTCAGTTTCATATTGAACGAGTGAAATTTTATTTGAATATATTAATTTGCAAATTTACTTTATGTTTTTGTTTGGCTGAAACAAATTGATTAATTATTTAAGTTAGTCGTGAAAGCTATATCATAATGGTTATAAAATATTCATTTAATAAATATAGATTAGATTATTGTGTCATTTATTGATATTCTTTAAATTGCCCTGTGTGGGATTGATATAACAATAAAATAAAATATAATGTAAACATTAATATTTTATAACTATATATAGAATTATTATCTCTGACAATATGAAACTAACCTTATTATAACCTGGTTTAGCCCAGTGAAAGTCTTCTAAAGTTTACTTTGTCGTAACAAGGAAATTTGTTAGATTTTGGCAATGTTTTAGCAATCTATACAGATAAACCTTAATCTACTGCAGGAACCAAAAGTGATTATCATTTATCACCTGAGTATAGAGCCAGGCCAGGCCTGCTTTTCCTTGTAGTCTGTCTAGGTTATATATTATTGACTTTCTTAATTTAAATATTAATCTTGATATTTTCTAAAAATTAATAATGGACATGCAGTTCCAAAAATGTAAGCTGGACAAATACTTAAAGAAAGTCTGGAGGTTAATTATAGCAGATACTACAGCTTCCTCTTGAG
The DNA here is from genome assembly GCF_026571515.1 of Ruditapes philippinarum. Taxonomy (NCBI): domain Eukaryota; kingdom Metazoa; phylum Mollusca; class Bivalvia; order Venerida; family Veneridae; genus Ruditapes; species Ruditapes philippinarum. The sequence continues at coordinate 79,563 of NW_026855648.1, read as the reverse complement.
TAGCTAAATTTCTGTAGAATTGTAAAAATGTGAAATGTTGAAAATCTTGTGCAATGCGGAATCATGATTAAAATGGATTTGATATAAGTCTCATGGGCCTTAAACTTTATTTAAATGATGAATTAAGCTGTAATAATAATATTATAATATACTGGTATATTCCCATACAGAATATATCTCAACATCATGTATATCTTTACATGTTATACACTGAAACAGTGTGAAACAATTTAAAATAACCTTGTAACATCATTTCATGTCCTGAAATACATAAAATTTCCTGGTGAATTCATAAAACAGTGATTAGATAATGAGTTGACATGGAAACTGTAATTTTTAGCTCGACTTTTCTATGAAAAGGGGAGCTATCCTACTCGCCCCGGCGTCGGCGTCGGCGTCGGCGTTAGCGTTGGCGTCACACCTTGGTTAAGTTTTTCGTACCACCCCACTTTATTTCAGAAGTATTACAAGTATGGCTTTGAAACTTACCATACTTGTTCACCATCATAACCTCCATCTACAGACAAGAGTACATAACTCTGTCAAGGTTTTTGACAGAATTATGGCCCTTTTTTGACTTAGAAAGTGTATTGAGCTTGGTTAAGTTTTTTGTACCACCTCACTTTATTTCAAAACCATTGGAGGTATTGCTTTGAAACTGACCATACTTGTTTACCATCACGACCTTCATCAACAGACAAGAGGACATAACTCTGTCAAGGTTTTTGACAGAATTATGCCCCTTTTTGACTTAGAAAATACATTGAATATGGGTAAAATCCACTTATTGCCTTAACCCTTTGAGATATTGCTTTGAAACTTTTAATGCTATTTCACATCATTACCCCCATCTGTACGCAAGAGAAGGTAACTCTGTCAAGGATTTGTTTTAAAAATTAAGGCCTTTTATCGACTTAGAATCTTGGTTAAGTTTTTAGTACCAGTCCACTTTTTGACTGAACTGTTTGAGATATTAATTTGAAAGTTGGAATACTTGTTTACAATATGATTCCCAAACATGTCCAGGAGAAGGTAATTCTGTCAAAGATTTTATTTGAATTATGGCCCTTAACTGTCAATGTTTTGTATTATAGGCAAGCACTAAAAAACTTAAAAAATCTAAAAAAATTCATTCCTATCCACTTGTTCACTTTACCATAAATTATGTCATATAAACATTGCTGTAATATTCAAGGGTATCAAACAACTAGTTCACTTTAAAAATACAGAGATTCTTGTATTGCCTTTTACTGCAAAAACTTTTTTTATTGGCAAGCAATAAAAAAGTCGAGCGCGCTGTCTTACGGACAGCTCTTGTTTACAAGTACACCTGAAATTTTCTCTTTATAATATCAGTAGGTAAATGTGAAGATAAAAAGTAAACTGTTTAAAAGTATGCTTTACAGTTCAAATGCTGTATAGTCAACATAGAAAATAAAAATCATGAAAATATGAAATTGATAATTTTTCACAAGTGGTAAATGAAGAGCAATCAGAGTTACTTCTCATTACAGTATCAATTGTTCTGTTGAATTTTAAAAAACAACAACAAAAAAACTAGATACAACATGGTAAAGGTGATCATTATATGACTTTCTTGTTTGAAAAATTTTGTTGGATTTTCTCACTGGTCTCTCAGTTATTGTACTATATAAATGTTGTTATGTATGTTTCACCCGGGAAGGGGAGATAATAACGGGACATAATATAATTTTACTAATTTAGTCTGGACTTTTCTTTTGCACTGATTTTAGTCTCATAAGCCAGATTTCAAATTTCTATGGGAAATAAAATCTGTAAAATCAGTTATCTGCAGAACTGTTGTTAAAGTAGGGAAAAAGTGCTGAGCTGTGCATTTTGTGAAAACTTCATTCATACGCGCTCACCCTTGGGAAATCGTCAGCGAGAAAATAGATCCATGATCAAGTGAAATTCAATTTTGCATATTTCTCAGCAGAGTTCAGGATTCTGAAATGTACCAGAAATATCTCCATTTGCATTATTAAAACATCAATACTAATCTGTGAAATGTGAAAAAAAATAATCTGACAATTAGGAAATGGATTGACTGTGATGCAAGGGGGCTGTGTATAATTTATCACCATTTTTTTTGTTGATGTTTATTTCAAGAACAAACAAAGGTGGATAAATTGAATTATTTAAACATCTCATTTGATTATCTCATTTTGCTAATTAAGCTGTAGTTATATCCAATTTATTGTCAGTTTTCTTGTCGTGTTATCAAATTAGCTTGTGGTTTTCAAATAATGTATTCTAGAGGCAATCAGTTTTACCCAGAATTAACATCAGTACATGTTTATACTGCATGAAATTTGCAGGAAGAACTTCGATTTAGTTTAGCTTTATTAAAGAAAATGTTGACAATGTGCCTGTAGTTGAAGATATTATAAAGTTCTGTTTAATTCGTAGAATACAGATACAACAATTGACTGTAAAATCCAGCTTATATTATAATATGAACAAGTAATCTGTTACATATAGATTACTGAAATGTATCTATAGATGTCATATATTTTTAGTGTATCTCAAATTTTAGCAAATCTTTTAAATATGTGGCCAACTAGAGATTGAGGACTTTAAATCCTCCCTTTATGAAATGAGCATTTTATATTCATTTTAAATACTTTTATAATTATACTTCTTATGAGGTTATATTTTGTTCAAAGATCAAGTATTAAATTTAATGTTTCTGTAAAGAATAAATTCAGTAATTGACTGTAATGAGTACGGCTACTTAAAAGTAATATGATGGATATTTGCTGAGCTTAGAAATTTTGAGAATAAAGGATTGTGGGAATGATCTACATTTACTCCAACTTAAGTTATTAACAAGTCTCTCAAATAAGGCTATAAAAAACAGAGGCCCTTTGTAATGATGCTTTACTCCTTGCATGTAAAAAGGTCCAAATGTTGCTTCCTCCTGAAATAGAGTGATTTCTGTAGCTGTTAGCTCCAAAATATAGAATTACTATATCTAACAGTCTTTTGAAGTGTCAGTGGCCCATTTGGATTTCCGGTTGCCACTATAAATAAACATAAATCATTGGAGTATTTGTCAGGATGTATTAATCACACACAAAAAATCACTAATTTACAGAATGATTTAAATTTAAGAAGAAACAGAGAAATTATTTCATACAAGATGTCAACTGTTCAGCATGTAATTCATTTAAACCAAGATCTTGAATGTGCCTAAGTTCCGGCATGAAAAACTTCAATTGGTCTACCATTTCCTTTATTATAAATATGAATTTTCTTTTTATATTTTTGGAGATAGGGTATAGCAAAATAATAAATAATCATTATTTTTCTATTTTTAGATCGTTCGTTCATAGACATCTGTTCCCAGCATACGGTGACGGCAAAATCTGTACACATTCATCACTCGGCTATTCCTCCTAGTATATATAACTATAACCAATGTTCGTGTCTCATCTCGCCCGACGTCTGCAACACCACCGCGAAGCTGAAATTCCGAGCTGTAGATATAAGGTTACAAGATAAAGACAACTTGACCAAATGTTCACTTGACAGCAGGATGGAACTGATTGGACAATGGGATAAGAAACTGTATAGCTGCGAGTCGGGCAAATTTCTGCACGGTTTTGAAGATTTTCATATTAGCAGCGAAAACAACATGGTGCTGTTTCTCCATAAAATGCCAAGAGTTTATCCAACAAAAGTCTGGCTTGAAGTTCAAGGTATATTTTAATGTTAAACATTACATGAAAATACATAAAGGTCAAATATATAAACAAATTGTACAACTTGCTGAAAAATTCAATCTTGTTGCCACCTGTGTCCTGATGAATTTCGTAGCCAGACATAAGTACCAAATATGGGACTAAATATAGGGCATTTTTGGGCAAGCTAGTACATAAATATAGTTATTTTAAATTTGTATTTATTCTGAAAGAGCTTGCAGAAGAAATGTAAATTTGAAATAATGTTGTATTTATGTACTCGATTCTCCAGAAACGTTGTCTTTTTATATGTTTATATATTCAAATATACATATATTCAATGTAAGTAACTATGTTGTGTAACAGATGTAAAGATAAATTTATTTTTTCATAATTAATTTGATAATAATTATTGTCACCTTATGACAGCTTGTATCTGTAATTGTCTTATATAAATTATGAACACGAATGATTTTTTTGTATAAACGTGTTTCCATTTATAAATGATGGACAATATAATGTCATATTTCTGAGTAAAACAATTTAATATATAAAAGTTAATCACGGACAAATGTCTGGTCCTGTGACAACAAAATTCAGTTTGAGAAATACACAACATTGTGGTGTTTTAACATCATGTAAGGATAGGCTAGAAGACAAAAAGGCATATTAGAAAATTTTAGATTGGTGAATCCATCTTTTAGCTCAGAAGTTCTGAAAAGTTATTCCAAGAGGAAAGAAATACTAGTTTTTTTACACATAGTTTATTGTCAATTATCTTGCACATTCTCAGTAAAATTTGTAAATGTTTCTAAGAAGTATGCCCCTTAGAAGTACACCCCATCTGTCAAAACTTGCAAATTAGTTGTGTTAAATAATTTTCAAAGTTTCTCTAATTGGGTTAAAAGGAAATCTCCTCATTCAGCATCTGCCTTGAAAGCATAATTTAAATTCTTAAATTCTTGATTTTATGATGTTTTAACTGTGTTAGGAAACACCTTCTGTCATAATTATACTATAATTTAATTCATTAGCATACTGGAGTGAGTCATTCTACAGTAGTATACACAATACAATGCCAGTAGCTCTAGGCTTGAATTTTTCAGTATCTATGAACAGTAAATTTTTCCTCCATGTCTTCAAGTATTTGTCTCTGAAGGTATCTTATAATAATCCCTGGCATTAGGAGAAAAAACAAAATATTTGAATAATTATGAGATCTTGGGAAGAATGCGATGATTTATATTAATTGCTCCAATCTTAATGGCAGCATTTAAAAAAAATTGTCATTTATTTTTTATAAAATAAGGTAAGAGTAATCTTTCCTTCAATTGTAATGTATGAGGAGTCTTGAGTAAATTTCTGTAAATGTAGATTTGTCATTATATTTCCATGATGTCAGGTTGAAATTGGAAAATTAAATGTTTATTTTAAATGTTTATTCAAAACAACATTACTATTTTCAAAGAAGTGACATTCTATCCAAATTGAGAGATTCAACATTGAGTATAAATGAATCCTATTTTTCATGTTTTTAAACTAGCCAACGTTATATATTTTGAAGTTTGATTCACTAAAGTAGCAAAGATGTTTTTTTATTATAAAGTAATTTCTTATCAATATTAAGGATTCCTTATAAAAGCTTGGCAGATATTTTGGGAAAAACGCTGATGCTTAAAACTTTAAATGTAATTTATGACAAACCTTAATGTAATTTATGAATTTCTCTTAAAAGCATAAGACAGATAATGTAGTTTCAAAAGAAAAAACTTCCAAAAATCAATTCTATTTATATCACTAGCTGCAGGAAAGGAAAAGTTTTGAATATGAAAAATGATCATGTAACCAGACATAATATTAAGATGTTGGGAGAAAATCTTGTTGGCAAACATTTCACTATGCTAAAACCAGTAAAGGTCTTAAGATGCTAACGAGAATTTAGATAGAAACAGACCAGGGTGTTGTTTACATTGAAAAAAAAATATATGTTTAAACTGTCTGGTTCAATAAATGTATGTGTGTGCCTGAACAAATAGATAAAATTAATGTCTTTACTGAAATGCTGGAATACATTATTATACATCTTGCACAACTACAGGGTTTGCGTTATCATAAATCAATGTAATTTTACAGAAGATCAAAACTGACAAAAAAAAATGTGAACAAGATAATCTAGAGGCTAATATTATAACTGTTTGTCAATTTGTGAAATCTTTAATAAGATTATATCTGATTTAGACACATTTTTTACAGATTGTGAAATCTTAATTTCATAGGAATCAGGACTTTTTATAAAGCTAAATTTTAAGCTGCATGCATCAAGAGTCATGCTGAATTTCATAAAAATTGAGAAAAATTTAATGTAAAAAAATGTTGAAGCTGTTGTCATGTGAGCTAGTCTTTTAAAGGCAGTTACTATTCTCAAAATTTACATTTTTAATGTGTGCGAGTATGCAAAAATGTCATCAGTGTGTATGGTGTTAAAAAGATGATGATAATAATAGTAAATTTGGATATAAAACATGTTACATTGACTTTACAAAATATCACAGAACTTATTGTTATTTATAATACCTTTTTCAAACTTGTTATATACTAGTATATTTCTTAAGTTTGATTTTTTTTTAAGAAATTTGTTTACTTGTCTTGAGGCATTTTGCTGTAAGTTTTTATATCAATTCTTCTGGTATTGGATATGTCAATTCACTGGTCATTTCCCTTATAAGTTCTTTTTAAGAAGTATGTTTTTATAAAGACTTTTATATGCTTGAACAGAACAAGTTAGTCTTATAATCCAACTGAATGTGAAATTCAAATAATTTTACCTGCTTGAATAGGACTTACACTAGTGACTTTTAAACTGGTGTCAATACTTGATACTTTCTAAGCTGTCAAATTATGTTATTGTCAGTAAATGGTTAAGAAAATTACGAAACATTGTAAGACATTACTTATCAGATTTATTTAACGTCACATCATAATGTATAGATCTAGTGTACAGATTAGTAATTTTAAATAGTTCGCCTCGAGGTCACAGTGATATATATCTATTTACTCATTCATTTTGATATATCATATATAAATAAAATAGGTTATACAGGTAATAGTAAAATATCAAAACAATTAAAATGACATTAGAGTAGGTAATTATTTAGATAAACAATACTTTAAAGAATAAGGTACTGGTATATGCTTTAAATAAAGCAGATTGTTATCTGTAGGAAAATATCTTCCCCATAATTATGATTGTTTATCAACCAAATTAAACTAATATCTCACTAAATATCTTATCAGAGGTGCAGCTTTTTTATTTCTAACCATATAAACTAGGAGTTACTGTCCTAGGTTAAAATATATATTGTATATATAAAGTATAGTATGTTTAGATGATGAGTATGAAAAAATGATATTGAGGTTAAGAATGGGGTCAGTTATTTATTGAAAATAGATACTCACTGTAATTCATAGGTTTATTCTACAAGGTAAAAATGTTATCCTTCTGCCCCCAAACCCCTATATATATTTAGATCACTAAATTTGTATTTTTATTTCATTTATATACAAAAAAGATATATATATTTCTGTATAAACAAATTCTAAGATAAATGTCAATATTATACATATGACTAGAATATATATATTGAGCATAGAGCTTAAATTTTGATGAAAATTATGTGCTTTTACATGTATACAAATATTCTAAGTTGTTTTGTTTGTCATATTAATGTCGGGAAGATGTTAAATTTCAGCTTCTCTTTCGGATGTGAAGGTCAGGGTGACATGTGGCCCTCGGAGTGTGGAGACTGCCCCTCGTTGTCCTGCCATACCAATTAGCCAATCAGAAACCATAGACACAGTGGAGGATGTCCCAGAACGGAAAAATAATAAACCAAGTATGATACTGAAATTTGTACCTGTTTGTTTGTTAGAAAAATAATAGTAGTAATAGGGTCTTCTGTGTGTTTTTGATTGTAGCTTCTGATTTTAAGTCATTCATATGCTGCTGATTGTTCTTAAAATGGGAATTCACAAAATGTTAATAGACAGCCATCTTAAATTGTCCTCGACAACCTATGCAATCTTGATAATTGACATATAACTTAACTGGTGGTGAGAATACTCCAAATCACCCTATTGAAAGCAACTTGTTTTTCTGCAGGGCCTCAGTGGCTAAGTGGTTGATGTCACTTGCTGTGAATAACTTTCCCCTCATTAATTAAGGATTTAATTTGCCCAGAGACTTTGGATTCTTTCATTTTAGGAACCTACATGTATTTTGTTAGCTAATGAAAGGTCGTTGTTCTACCCGGGTGCTGACTTGTGACTGAAATAATGCACAGAGAGGAGCACCTGAGGTCTTACTCCACCATTAAAGCTTAAAGTTTGCCATATTACCATTACAGTTATATTTGTGATTTAAAACGAACAAAATCAAACCAAACATTCAGTTTTGTAGATTGAAATTCTTCTAGTTAAGGACATTAATCATTGTGCTAGTGATAATGGTTGTTGATTGTGTTACATTAGCTACATGTATTACAGATCATTTAAACAAAACAATCAGTCTGTTATATTTCCTTATTTTATCAGACTATAAACAACATACATGTACCTTTGATAGAAGCAAGTCCATATTTTAGAGGAAAATCAATTTAGGTTGGAACCTATAATATTAGGATGTGTAATAGAATATCAGTAATGTTTGTATACATAGGGACATTTTCCATTTGTATTTTAAAACTAAAAGTATTCAATATGATGGAGAAAGTAATTCAATTAATGGAGGGGAAACCATTTTACTGTGATTACAGCAATTTACAGTCCTCTGTAGACAAAGTGACAGTTACATAACAATTTATTATAGCAAATGTTCACTATCAGACTGTTTTCATTTAGTTAAAGTTGTTTCTATCTGTCAGCTGGTTTAGATAAATAACAAGTTTGTGATTCTAGTCATGCAATCATGCAAATTAGAATTTTTTAAATGGTATTATTAGAAAAAAAATCTTATTTTAAACAGAAGATAAAGTTAACATAAGGACCATTTAACCTGATATTTGTCAGCATCCATGTAACAAAAATTGTATGCTGGGAAATTAATGAGAAATTATTTTGCATAATGTTTTTGAGTGCTTGATTCTATCTATAAGAATGGTTTAGGCTTACTGACACATTATACAACAGGTTGTTTTTATTATATTTCATATACATGATGTATACATGGGTACAAGTTTTCAGGCATCCTGAAAGTGCTCTTTTTCATATAATTGAATATATACATTGCATACAAACCAAATAAAGAAATGCCTTATTCAGGGTTTTCTTATATTTTGAACTTGCACCCATGTGTATACCCCACCTCCACTTTTTAGTCCCCTACCGGTTTACCGCCTCCGTCCGTCTGTCCGTCCGTCCGTCAGTCCGTCCGCACTACCGAAAAGGGATAGGGGGCCATCTAACTGTAAACATAACAAAAGAGAACAATAGAGTTCATTCCGTAACAATAGAGTAAGGGGCCATTGGCCCTCTATTAAACAATAGAAAATAACAAAAGAAATGGCCCCTTATTCCATTTCGGCCGGACGTCCGTCTGTCCGTCCGTCAGTCCGTCCGTCCACAAAACTGGATCCCGCGATAACTTGAAAAGTACTGAAAATATTTTTATGAAACTTGGTATATGGATAGATGGCAGTATGGAGATTATGCACGTCTTTTTCTTTTCTTCCTATGTTGAAAATTCTGGTTGCTATGGCAACAAATAGGCTGAAAATATGGCAAATTTTACACATAAACTGGATCCAGTGATAACGCAAAAAGTACTGGAAATATTTTTATGAAACTTGACATATGGGTAGATGGCAGTCTTGAGATTATGCACATTTTTTCTTTATTTACTATGTTGAAAATTCTGGTTGCTATGGGAACAAATAGGCTGAAATTATGGCAAATTTTACACATAAACTGGATCCAGTGATAACGCAAAAAGTACTGGAAATATTTTTATGAAACTTGACATATGGGTAGATGGCGGTCTTGAGATTATGCACGTCTTTTTCTTTTCTTCCTATGTTGAAAATTCTGGTTGCTATGGCAACACATAGACTGAAAATATGGCAAATTTTACACATAAACTGAATCCAGTGATAACTCAAAAAGTACTGGAAATATTTTTATGAAACTTGACATATGGGTAGATAGCAGTCTTGAGATTATGCATGTCTTATCTGTTTTTCCTATTTTGAAAAAATATCAGTTGCCTTGGCAACAAATAGGCTTAAAACATGGCAAATATAACAATATTTGTGATAAGTAAAAAAGAGATGAAATTTTTTTATGAAATTGCATCTTTAATTCAAGAGTTATCTCCTCTTTAAGAATTTTGCTTTTAAAATGTTATATTTTGGTAACAGGGATGTTTCAAATATTAACTTTAGAGTGTCCTTCAGTCCGTCTGTCTGTCTGTTCATAAAAACTATTTCCTGTGATCACTTTTAAAGAACTTTTCCAACAAATTTACTTAAAATAGAGAAAAATTGAAACATTAGTGAATGGCCAATGGCCCTTCAGAATGTTGATGGGGTTCTAACCGGTAGGGGACTTATGGATTGCTTGCAATACTATGATAATTGCTTGTTGTCATTGCTCCTTTGTCCTTGTTTTATAATTCTATATTTTTCAACATAATATTATACACAATATTTACATCATGTTTACGTTATAATACTTGTGTGTATATATAAGAGTATGTATTTATATATTACAGCTATAATACATTTAGATCCTGATGACATTGACCATGACATTGGTAGACCAGAAAAGGATGAACCTAGGGAGAAACAAAATCCTGGTACGTTCATGATATCACTAATGTTATACAACATTGTGTACATGTCATCTCTACACTATTATTTAAATTAAAGCTTGAATATTTAATATATGAATTAAGTTTATAAAGCTGTGTATCTGTTGTCTATAGTTTACAATAATTGTTGTTTTGTTTTATCATTGACAATGAATAATTCCAAAATACCTTATGAAATATATCCCTGAGGGGCCAATGACACATGCAGGAAATCATAGCATCATCAGAACATTTTATGCTGTTCATGTACAGTTTTTATGTGTGTTGAATAACACAGACATTCTATTCAAGAATCTGAAAAACATTTATTTATATTAATATTAAACTTTATAGAAATATTTCAATAATGAGATATAGCTTTATGGGTGACTCTACCAAGGTGACCCTCTCTTGAAGTAATTGACAGAGTCTGTCTTTGAAATAAAAACCCCTACAGATGCTTTATGATGTTTTGTTTTAAATTGCAGTTTTGAGAGAAATTGATTGTCAATTTATTTTAAAATGAAGGTTTGATATGAAATGAACTAAGCTAAAAGCACTTATAGACAAATTAAAACAGACATTTGTATTGTTTTTTTCTTCAAGTTTATATTTTTATTTGACAATACAGAAGACAATTGTGGGATAGTTTTCATACTAAATTATGAATAAAGTCAGTCAAGTAACTCAAGTTATTGGGCATGTGTGCACACTAGAGATTTTACCTTGAAATCACTGTTTATTTCTTAATTAGATATAAATAACACCTGATTGTATATATTGTTATTTTAATTGGCAAAATATTTGGCACCAATTTACAACATTAAAATAATATACAGTACAACTTGTTGATAAAGACCATCTTATAGAAGTCAATAGGTCTTTGTACCACAACAAGTAATTAATATGTAGAGGTTCATTTTATGAAATAAACTATGGCCTTTAATGTGCCAGGTTTTACTGTATAAGGTATTTGCATATTTAAAGTATTAATCATGCAATTGAAAATGTTTTCAGCTACAATTAGTAAAGTTTATGAACTGCATTAGTTCTACATATAGAGTAAAGTTTATGAACTAAGTACCTACATTTATAGTAAAGTTTATGATCAAAATAAGATCTCCATTTACAGTAAAGTTTTTGAACTAAAATTATATCTCCAGTTACAGCAAAATTTATGAACTAAATAAGATCTCCATTTACAGCAAAATTTATGAACTAAATAAGATCAACATTTACAGCAAAATTTATTAACTAAATAAGATTTCCATTTACAGCAAAATTATGAACTAAATTAGATCAACATTTACAGCAAAATTTATTAACTAAATAAGATCTCCATTTGCAGCAAAATTTATGAACTAAGTAAGATTCCATTTACAGCAAAATTTATTAACTAAATTAGATCAACATTTACAGCATAATTTATGAACTAAATAAGACCTCCATTTACAGCAAAATTTATGAACTAAATTAGATCAACATTTACAGCAAAATTCATGAACCAAATAAGAACTCCATTTACAGCAAAATGAATGAACTAAATTAGATCTTCATTTACAGCAAAATTTATGAACTAAATAAGATCTCCATTTACAGCAAAATGTATGAACTAAATTATATCTTCATGTACAGTAAAGTTTTTGAACTAGAATTAAAAAATTAGGGTCTACATTTAAAGATCATTTACTTAATTTGGTTCTACATTTACAGTAAAGTTTATGAATTAAATTACTGAAATTTATTAACTGATTACACTTACTAAATTTGGTTCTACATCTATAGTTATGTTCATGAACTGGTGTAGTGTTTACATTAAACACAATGGTTATGGTTTGGTAAGTTCCTAAATGTATGGTCATGTTTATGAACTAGTTTAGAGTAATGTTAAAGAATTTTTGCATGTGTTTGAAATAAAAACATTGCTCATTTATAGTAATCATTAATGTTTATGAATTGAATTAGAGCATAGTTCCTGCCTTTAACAGGCAAATTTCATGAATTGCATTTGGCTTAAGAAATATTATAGTATCTATAAATCATGAGATGTGGTAGTTTAATCATCATTGATTGTTAATGGCTGCACTCACAGCTAATGTGATAGACATGTATTGAGTGCATTACTTCTCTAAATATTTAATGGTGCATTTGTGTAATTGTCATATCTGCTGTATTTTCACAGCTTGTCTACAGCCTAATTGATCATATGATAAGTGTTTCCTGTCACCCCAATACTTCCCTTGCTAAAACTGTGGACGACAGTAGTTGTAAAGTAAATACATTCCAATCTTAATCTTCAAAGACCATTGGTCTGTAAATGAAAGTCTGTGTCAATATGTAGTCTTACAATGCATATCAATTTAAATATATTGAAAACAGGACTGAAAATGATGAATTTACATATTGTTTAGATGTTTTGATATCCATTGAGCTTGTTGTGTAAAGACTAAATAATGAAACGATTGCACTGGTTCTTCAATAACGTTGTTTAATTTCCCATTACCGGAAGTCAACCCGTATAATGACGTCAATAACATATAAAAAGGAGCGTCAAGCTAACATGACGCTAATATTGGCACAATAACTCAGTACATGCATATGCACATAACAGAGGTGTTACATTACTGTACAGGTTTTACAGTATTTCAGTAAAGTTTAACTTGCCTTGTTTATGTAGTAGGACTTTGATAGTAACCGCCTCCGTGGTCAAGGGTTAGAGTCGATGACTTTTAATCCAGTTACCTCTCTGGCGTGGGTTCGATCCTAGGGAGATGCTTTGGCAGTTTAGCGCGAAGGAAGGTAGTCTAGTTCTGGGTTAACTCTCCAGGAACAATGGTTAGGAAACTACCCGCCTATATGACTGAAATACTGTTGGGAAAAGGCGTAAAATGAAACAAACAAGCAAGGACTTTGATAACCCCTACTTTATAACTTTGTATAATGGACTTGCCCAGCTTTAAATTTAGAACAGTCCATTAGTGTTTAAGGGGTTTCATTATCAAAATACAAAAATGGCACAGCTGGGGTCACACTACATACATGTGAAGGATGGCCTGGTATTGGTTTCTTCTTATTCCTACTAGCACTCAGAGGTCCATATTTGATTCAACTTGGAAACAATATAAATACATGGTTTAAGTAAAATAGCGCAATTTGAATATTTCTCTGCATTTGCCAGGAACAGTCACAAAAAATTCTAAATTGAGGATAAATGTAAAACATGGCAACAATCTCTTTTCTAAGACTTCATGATTTATTTTCAAATTGTGATTTTTCATTGATTTCAGTTAAAATGAAGTGACTTTATGGAAGTTTGTAATTTATTGATGTACTTAACCTTTTCTTTTTCTTTGCCTACTTTAACTTCATATTTTCAAAGAAGTAAATGCTATTAGCGTGCCATTAAAACAAACTTAATTTTATGAAATCTTTAAAATCTATAATTGCCTTGGCAGATGTTATTAAGATGTATGTTTTTTAGGGTTTAACTGTAGGAAAAGTTTTGTTAAATGTCAGATAAGATAACTGGGTACAGTTAGAGGTTAAGTTACTTCATTCAAAAGAATAATTTATATAAACTGTAACTGTATCCAAAAAGTGAAACGTGAAAGTTGAAGGTTTGAATACCTAGATAAACTCTTGGTTAACATAATTCATAGTTCATAGTATGAAAATAAGTGAATATAAGTGAAAGTAAAGAATTTACTGCATTTTAAAAGACCAACATGTCAGACTCAATAAATGGTAAAATATTTTTGTTGTATTATTCATGTTCTAAATGGTCTAAACTTAAATTATTGTTAATTGTAAACAATTTTACTTACTTAAGTTACACTCCTGGGAAATATATACTGATGTTCAGTAAGGTGATACAATGTGTATATTTTATATTTACAGCTATGGCGGCTATTATAGGTGGTATCGTGGCAGGTGTGGTGGTTCTTATACTCCTACTTGTACTGGTCTGTCTCATCATCAGGAAAAAGTAAAATATATTTTTTATTTATTATTGTCTCTTTATTCACTTACATTTTATATTTTCCAATTTATCACTGATATTGCAAAAGTGTGTTTGATAAATTTGATGTCATTTTATTTAGATGAGAGTAGAAATCTTTGTCTGAAAATAAATATAAGAGAATTTAATATGTCATCTTTAAGATTAGAATTCAGTGAGTAGAATTGATTTTTGTGCTATAACCATTTCGCATTTAAACTATATAGCAATCCGAATTCTAACAGTTTGAAAATTTTGAACCTACTAAAGGGAAACAACTGCCATTAACAAGATAAAAGTAGTTCACAAAAATTGCCTCCCTTGATTTGAAGAAATAATTTTAAAAAACTTTGATATTTCAGAAGAGTTCCTTACATATATAAGTTGTAAATCCTGGTTGGTAGGTGTCTAAGTTAAAGTTTAACATGCAAGTGCATGGGTGATACATTTGTGTTTATTTTGATGTTTATAAAAGCATTTGTTTAAAAAATTACCCTTGGACCCAAATTTTAATTTATAAATGTTCAGAAATTTACTAGAGTCAAGCATGTGTTTTTGAGAATGAAAGCATGTGCATGTATGAGAGTTAAGACTACAGCCTGTGGCTGAACATTGCCTGACATGTTACTGAAAAGATAAGTAAAGACTGTAATGACAAAAGAATTTTTTGTGGCGCATCATGACTGTTTGTAAACACAACTCTTACCCCTGCAGAATGGTGGTGTAAATAGCAGGCATAAAAAAACATTTTCAGAGTCACTCATCCTGCAGGATGAGTACTAAAAAAAACTACTTCTAAATCCAATGTGCAGGCAACATTTTTCTACTCGCCCTGCATCAATTCTTATAAATTCTACGCATCATTACCAGTAGACAAGTGGAATTTTTAATCTCTGAATAGGAAGGAAATAAACTGGTTTTTTTACCTTTTTGTCTGTCTCACACTGCCATGTCAATGAGATGGTTTTGTTTTTTTACAATTTTACAATCTGAAAGTCTCTGCAGTGTAGGGCCTTCACCAGGGGTTTTGAGGAATCAAGTTTCTGCCACTTCCTGGCTCAATGGTTATAACTTATAACTGATTGTTGCATTATTTTAATTTCTAGCCAGAAATGTGAATGTTGAAAACTTTGGTGAGTAAGTGATAGAAGTAAATCTTAAGGTTTTAAAACTGCTGAAACATTTTTTTTTAAAATTATTGTAAAATGTGTAGGGCAGAAAAAATGTTTTTAATATTATATCGAAGTACTCTTTATGATAATTCATTAAAGTAATATTAGACTTAATACAATAATGTTAATGTGGAACGTTAAATAACAAAGCATGACAGGGTTTAAACCAGTATATATAGGGCTCATAATGATTCTTTAGTTTATTTTCTTTAGTTTATTACATACAAGTTTTTCTCCTGAATTATAAAACTGAGGGTATAGTCCAGGAGATTGCCTGTGCCTTTGTTTTAATTTGTTACAAGTTATTTTAGACCACCTGTCTTAGCAGCTTACATTTTTATATTGTTTTATATTATTGGAACACACTTTGTAGTAATTACATTACAAAATCTAACACACACATACATATATATGAAAATGCAAGTATTCTGGGAAAAGTGACTGCTTAAATAACATAATAAATATGAAATGTAATATGGTTTTCATTTTGTCAGGATCATACTTCTATTTTAAGTAGGGATGACAGTTTTAACGGTGCTTGCTGTTTGAATAAAATTTTGAATTTGATTAAATTTGTTAGCAAGGATATTGGCTATGAAAATGTTAAAATGATATTAAATATTTAAAATGTTCGCTTTCCCTATCTCTGAATATGTAAACTTTTTATTGATGTTAGAACATGTGACTACTACATGCATGATAAACAGAAATGATGTAGAACAAAGATGTGTTAGATTTGTTTCTGAGGTTAATTCTGTTAGATAATACTCAGTTGGACATTGGTATTTCTTTAAGTTAAAGTCATCAGAATCAGAGGGTCAGGGATTAAAATAGATTCTAACAATTTTACAAAGCTAATGAAAATATGATCAGATAAAACATGTTCTAAATAAACTTAGAAATAATTTTTGTGACAATAAATAAAAGAGATATTTCTAAACTTTATCGGGTAATATCATAAAACCAAAGCTACTCTTGCTTTCTTCTGAGAGTTTCTGTTATAAATTTTTGTCATGTTTGAAGGTGTTTTTAGCTATGACATCATTTTTTGAGAAATATCAGCATGGCCTCTCACATACCTGTTAAATACAGTCTGTTATCTTAAAGTATAGTATATGTATTCCTGTGGAATAAGTACATAGTGTTTAAATAAAAGTTATTTTCTTCTGTTTGAAGGAAAAAGAACAAGGATCACCAGGGTTTACCAAGTGCCAAAGAATGTCATCCTTATGTGGAGGAAAGTCATCAAGTAAATTACTACGAGCAGATTAATGACAAGTCTACTGTCGCTACACCAGAAACCGGTAAACATGTGATATATCATCAACCGTGGGGGAACCAGCCTGGAGTCAATGTCCAGAATCGTGCCAAACCTGCCGATCTTGCCTACGCTACAAGCGAAGAAATTAAAGTTCTTATAGAAAAAATGGAAAAAGATCGGCAAAGTATAGTAGATGGTTGCGATGAACATTACTCTGAACCAGACCCCACCTACTACAGACATATAAGTACATTTTCTTTCAAACCACATGGGAAGGATTCTCCAGACGGTCAAGGTGCTATAGAACAAAAAAGTAAAAATGAAAGCGAAACAGAATCTGTTGCTTCAGAAAATTGTGGAACAGAGAAATTAGAATCTGAAGACTCGAAAGTTGAAGCAGATAGGGGAATAGATTCTGATACAGAATGCCATAAGGCAGAGTCTGAGACTGTGTCAGCAACATACGATGGGTACGAGTCTCCAAGAGTCAGCAGTTGTCAACCATCAGATGCCACTGAGTCTGTTAGGACGAGCGTGCGATCGAGTGTTCCGTCAGAGTTTCAGAATTATGTCTATCATCCAGAAGCTGTTATATTAGAAGACAGCCAGTCTGATTTGGACATTCCAGAAGAATACGCCCCACCTGTTTCTGAAGCTGTTAAAAGTCAGTCCGGCACTGATAGTGATGGGAAAGTAACTCTAGGTGGTTATAGAGAACCAAAGGGAAGTAATGAGTTTCTATTTATGGACACTGATTCAGAAAAGGACACAAAGAGTGATCACCCTTACAGTCCTGTGTATGATGAAATCAAAGAAAACACAAAATTGTGATTTGTAATTGATTTTTTTTGTGTTGTGAATTGTTTTACTTGTTAGATTATTTATGTTTTATTGAACTTTTTTATTGATATTATGAAAGCATATTGCCAATTGTCAATTAATGATTTTCTTCAAAGCTGTTGTTTTCTTTTAAGAATATTGTATATTGTTAATAATGTTGTGAATATTTTTAGTAAAGAAATTCAGAGTGATTATATATCATTGAATTGACATTTTTGATAATGTAGGTTTTTTATCTGAACTTGATTTAAGTGGAACTTACAGGAGAAGATCCTCTTGCATAAAGATGTTAATTTATTATAAATCATTCTTTATTTTTTAATGATAAACTTTTAGTCATTAATGTTTTCTTTAAAGATACTCAACTAAAAACAGCTAATTACAGGTGTACCAGTGTACATGTACATAATGAATAGAAACTTACCATTTTATAATAAGCAGAAAATTAAAAGCATATCTTATATTTTTGGTGGTTGTGTTTTTATATTTTGTTATATAAGATCGGATTCTACACAGTATTATAGTTCAGTTGTTGTTTATCTTTTGAAAATTTTATTAGAAGTTAGCACTGATGTTTTGCAGTTTATGGCATTTTATTGAATTACATACTGTAGAAATACCCTTTAACTTTAATAATCTAATCTAAGAAATTGCTCTATACACTATTTTGTCACATATAATTGAAACATTTAAGACAAGATTAGTGAAAGGTTTATTGCTTTCTTCCAGTAATGATTTTTTTGCTCTTCTTGATTAAATATAAGTCATATTAAAGTGATCTCTTTCCTTATCAATAAAGGTAACAAAGTATTTAAGGCCACTACTTGATAGTAATTTATTGTAGTATATTTTAGCTATAATGAAAGAAAGGTATTTTCATTTAAATCCAGGAATGTTTGAAATTTTACAACATTTTACTGTAAAAACTTTTCACTTATATAATATGATGCACAGATAAACTTGCCAATAGTGAGCACTTTATGTACATATATACATGTTTATTTGTTTATCTGATTTTTAAGGCAATTTTAAATTTTTTCGATCATATCTTAGTGGTTGATCCACCTAACCAACTTGCCTGGATAACTAACCAGTAACTACCAATGTCACAACAAGTAACTAACTACTTATCCTACATGATTTCTGAATCAGCGAAGAGAGACAAAACGACAAAACCAACATAATGGGTTTGCGACCAGCATGGATCCAGACCAGCCTGCGCTTCCGCGCAGTCTGATCAGGATCCATGCTGTTCGCTTACATACTCTATAACAAGTAAATAAACTGATAGCGAACAACATGGATCCTGATCAGACTGCACGGATGCGCAGGCTGGTCTGGATCCATGCTGGTCGCAAACCCATTATGTTGGTTTTGTCATGACGCAGCTCAAATGACCGTTAGAGTCAATGTCCAAGATGAATTGTCCGAGAGAAATTTCACCTCAAACCAAATACTACATTAATCATATTAATATATTTGTCTTAAGATAATATGATTTGGGCATTGTCAAGAAATGAATTGTTGTTGTTGTTGTTGGGGCAGATGAGACATTCTCGACAAAATTTTAATACCTCGATCATTTCCTGTTGATAGTTCTTGTTACATTGTTCATCAATGATTTTTTTTGTAATTAGAACTTTTTTCTGATTCTATAGATTTTTATTTAATTTATTAGCGCATAATAACATTCCAGACTTATTTATTGAAATATTTGGTTGTGTACTGATTAATCTTTCCCCTTTACCCCACCCACATTCCTTTTATTGTTTAATATACTAATTTATTCAATATATCTTAATATTATGTTAATTAAAATATGTTAAATATTTGTTTTATATTATGAAGTTACATATAAATGTTTGTAGCAAATGTTGAAATACATCTTCCATCACAATGTGTACAACATGAAATTATGAAAGTTATAAATGTACATGTGTATGGATATTGTATAAAACAAGTTATTTTGTTTACAACAAATGCTCCCAGTTGACAGGTCAACATCTCAAGGGAGGTAATTGGTCAACATCTGAAGGGAGGTAATTAATGTAATCAATATCATGCTAATTTTGTATAATGTTAAGCTGAATATGAGAACAAAGTTTGCATGATCAGTTAAGCTAATTATAATAAACTTATAAAAGTCCTATAAATGAAGAAAGCAATGTTGTACAAGAATTGTTCTACAATGAATAGGTTAATATGAGAAGGAAAATGTCATGTTTTAAAAAATAAAAAATCTTTTCATAACTTCCTCTGATTTAAATTATTGAAAAGTTTTTTGTTTGTTTTAAGGTTAAGGTCGTAAAGTACATAATGTTTTATAAAACAGGAAATATAAAGATAAGTTTGTGTGGCAGGCTGTATGAATAACTGAGATGTTTATACGATGTTAAACCATTGCCAAAATATGCTTTATTTATTTCTAAAGGTATCTGCATAATTCTAAAAATAAAACTGTTGTTTTTAATCTGTATCAGTTATATTGTTTTAGTAGCTTGTCTATTTCTAAGAGCTATTATAATAGCTGCATCATCGTTGTTGTCATCTTGCAAAAACTTTAATGTAGCTCATTATTCAAACATTTCAAAAGGTATCAATATGAAATATGGTATTGAGACAAGGGGCATAATTTTGAAAGTATTATTTTTTGGAGAGTAATGTCCCTTTTTAACTTGGAATTTTCGCATGCGGTGCTCTTGTTGAAACATAGATTTTCTTAATTTTACAATTTCCTTAATTGTATCATACATTTTATATAATGTAGAAATCATAAAATTGTGTCCCTTTGAAATATCAGTTTTGAAATAGATGGTACAGTTTATTGATAAAATAAAGATATTATATTTGTATTGTCTAAGGTAATTTTGAAAGCAAGATGTTCTATGAACATTGTTTATGTTTTTATTTTGTTAATATGTAAGTTATGTCATAAGAATGTTGAGAAAGGTTTATAATGAATGAACCTCTTCAGTTAGTTGAAGTTTTTATACCCCACCATTTTACCTTGTTACCTTGAAGTAGTATATAAGTGTACTGTCTGTCTGTTAGGGGAGGAATAATGATGTTAAACTTGTGTTGTTATATTTTAGCATGATTGAATAATTTTAAGTTAAACACAGGGGGGACTATCTGCAGATTGTACATGCATGTATACATTTTAGAAAGGCAGAAATAAATGTAGATTGTAATAAACAGAAAAAAAGTTATTTCAGTTCAACTAATTTATCAATGGCATAGTTTTGATGGACACTTTATATGTGTATTTATCTGTTCATTTTTAAAATAATGGGAGTTATATATTGTTTATTACAAACTAAATTGTTTTGCATGACCATCAAGATTTAATGAAATAACTGTAGTATCAATTACTTTTTAATTGAGTAGTTACAAATATGATTCACCAAAAACCTCACAGTGTACATGTATATTTGTTTTTTGTTGTAGTATAATATAATGTAGGTAATACATGTTAAACAGATTTTTCTAAAGTAACATAACTTTCACCTACTTATTGTAAAGTATTTGTTTTCAGCAATGTAATTTGTAAATGTGTTTTAAAGTGTGGTGATAATTCATTACACATGTGCACTTGTTAATTTTTTCACACAAGTCTTGTTTTGTAGAATTATTGAAATGTACAAAAGTAAGGTATTTCCTACAAACTTCTACAAAAAAAAATTTTTTATTATGTTGGATTCTATTTTCCTAATTATTTGATTGAAAACACATGAACTGTTGTTGATTATTGTATTAAAATCAGCTGACTTGAAAATGTTAGAATAATTTAAAATGGAAAAGGGTTTAATATATTTACTAAAGTTGAAAATAATGAAATAAGATTTAGTAATACCACAGAGGTCTTGGATTTATGTTATTTGTGCTGAGGAAGTTTGGTATTTCTTTACCTTTTTAGTTAAGCAAGACTTGACAGTGTATGTAGATGTAGACCCATAGATTTAAATTTGTCCTTGCATAATTTCCAGGAGAAGAATTGATTTTCTTATTGTCTCATGTTTTTCTATGTGCCAGTGTTTTGAATATATTATATAATGATAACAATATACCTGTGATTTAATCACTTATCTCTACAGAAGTTGGTATACAGTAATGTCCCAACAGTTGTTGTGAAATATTGTGTTGTTCCTGGACATGCATCGCTCAATACTTGCGTTATTTGCCATTTTATACTTCATACTGAAATATAGGCTTCCATACAGGAGATATTTTTTTGCTTTCACATCTGTATTGTTTTTGCTGAAATAAATTAAATAAAGAGTCTATTTGGAAACTACAAGAAGTGTTGTTGTTGATGTGCTTTCCTGTATAATACTGCATGTTTGCTTACATCGATTTTCATTATACTCTAATGACATAATAATACATTCCTTACTAGTATATACTGAACTGCAACCAATTAAAGAATTTTTTTCAACCAAAATGACAATTATGCAATATCAATAAAACAATTTAAAGGCTTATAAGTCAAATATCTTTGTAACTAATAATATGTATATCTTAAATTGACTACACAGTTTCCTAGTCTTGTGTCACCTTTAAAACAGGTACAAGACTAGCTAGGGTGTCTTGTATATTACTGATTTTACTTGACTATGCAGGTTTTAGTTTTGGTGCTCTTAAATGGACTATACAGGTACTAGCTTTGTTGTCATGTATAAAACTGACTTTACTGGACTATGAAGGTACTAGCATGGGTGTCATATATTAAAGTGACTTTATGGGACTATGCATGCACTAGTAAGCTTGTGTGTCTTATATAAAAGTGACTTTACGGGCTATGCAGGTACTAGCTAGGGTGTCTTGTATAAAAGTGACTTTACTGGACCATGCAGGTACTAGCTAGGGTGTCTTGTATAAAAGTGACTTTACTGGACTATGCAGGTTTTAGCTTTGGTGCCTAGTATAAAATTGACTTTACTGGACTATGCAGGTTTTAGCTTTGGTGCCCAGTACAAAAGTGACTTTACTGGACTATGCAGGTACTAGCTAGGGTGTCTTGTATAAAAGTGACTTTACTGGAGTATGCAGGTTCCAGTATAAAAGTGACTTTACTGGACTCTTTGGTGCCCAGTATAAAAAGTGACTTAACTGGAGTATGCAGGTTTTGGTGCCCAGTATAAAAGTGACTTTACTAGACTATGCAGGTTTTAGCTTTGGTGTCTTGTATAAAACTGACTTTACTGGACTATGCAGGTTTTAGCTTTAGTGCCTAGTATAAAATTGACTTTACTAGACTATGCAGGTTTTAGCTTTGGTGTCTTGTATAAAAGTGACTTTACTGGACTATGCAGGTTTTAGCTTTGGTGCTCAGTATAAAAGTGACTTTACTGGACTCTGCAGGTTTTAGCATTGGTGCTCAGTATAAAAGTGACTTTACTGGACTCTGCAGGTTTTAGCATTGGTGCTCAGTATAAAAGTGACTTTACTGGACTATGCATGTTTTAGCTTTGGTGCCCAGTATAAGTGACTTTACTGGACTATGCAGGTACTTGCTTTGGGTGTCTTGTTTAAAAGTGATTTTTGGTGTCTTGTATAAAACTGACTTTACTGGACTATGCAGGTTTTAGCTTTAGTGCCTAGTATAAAATTGACTTAACTAGACTATGCAGGTTTTAGCTTTGGTTTCTTGTATAAAAGTGACTTTACTGGACTATGCAGGTTTTAGCTTTAGTGCCTAGTATAAAATTGACTTTACTAGACTATGCAGGTTTTAGCTTTGGTTTCTTGTATAAAAGTGACTTTACTGGACTCTGCAGGTTTTAGCTTTGGTGCTCAGTATAAAAGTGACTTTACTGGACTCTGCAGGTTTTAGCATTGGTGCTCAGTATAAAAGTGACTTTACTGGACTATGCATGTTTTAGCTTTGGTGCCCCGTATAAGTGACTTTACTGGACTATGCAGGTACTTGCTTTGGGTGTCTTGTTTAAAAGTGATTTTAATGGACTATGCAAGTACCAGCTTTGGTGTCCAGACTCAAAATCAAACCAAGTCTGCAATTTTCATGTCATTTTGCTGATTTTAATGCTTCTGAGGGATCATCTTACCAGTTATTTGTATAAAATTGATGTTACTGATGAATAAACAGTGTACCTACAGTTCACTTCCAAAGAATGTTTACAAAATGTATTTTTTGCGTGGTTTTACCACAACCAGGTTTAGGGTAAGTTGAATGTTACTTTGGAAGATGTAAGATATGGATATCCCATTAATGTTGCTACATCTCATCTAATGGTCCTCCAAACAGCAATGTTATATATGACTAAACTGGTGCTTGACAACAGGAGGTAATACAGAAGATAACACAGAAATAAGTTTATATGTAATTTAATGTGTGACCATACAATCATATAGAGAGAATAAATATAAGTTTCATATAGTCAAATATCAAAATATTCATATAAAATATTGTAAGGGAAGTACGAAAGTACTAAATAATGATCAAAAACTAGTAGCAAGCCTTTCTTTCTGTTACGAAAAGTAAAAGCACATTGTAAACATGGAAGCTGATTTCAATATAACAGTTAAATGATGTATCCTAAACCACAGGCAACTTTATTTTACTTACTTATATTATGGGAGAAGTATATGTGTTGTTCAAAACAAGTAAGATTTTAGTTGTTGGGTAATCACAATGACAATATATAACAACTGTTGCCAATTTCTGGTGCTGGAAGACCTGTTATTATTTGGTAATGTACACTAGCTGCATGCTAGATTTGGACCTTAACATTGTACATGATGAAAATCATTCAAATAATTGCACATGCTGTCATATAATTTATTGTCACAAAATCGCCTGTGGTTAAAGATTAAAGCATGAAATGATGAAGAAAAAACAAACAAAATTGAATCACCTTCAGCTGACAATCACATTTGATTTACATTCAAACTTACAGAACTAAGTTTCATTCTCGTAGAAAATAAACCTGCTTATTTCACTGTATTTGTAATAAGTAATTCTAACATTACATTCATGCATGTACACATAAAACCATTTCATTCATATACATGTAATCTCATAAACAGATTATTTTGATTACACACACTATGATAGTTTATATAAGTTTTATACTTACAATAATAAAATGATTTTATATCCACTTTAAAGGTGCTTGAATTCTACAAAATGGCTTAATAGATTCACAGGTGTTTGAAACTATGACAATCATAAAGTTTTTGTAAAATGGAGAATATAGAATGGCTATTAAGGGGATTATTTAGAGGGTTTATTATCACTTGAAAATATAAAACATGTGATAATGCATATTTTAATGGAAATTTTGGTCAATAAAAAGAAGGCTAACAAAACATGTATTTAAAGTCTTATAATTATAGTAGAATATAGTGGAAACTGTAGCATTTGGATTGCATTTTTTAATTTTTAATCAATTCTAATACTGAGTGAGCTGTGATTTTCCCCATAGACCAGTGCTTGTAATATACATGTAATGTGTTCTAGTTTAATCAGTTACCCTTTAATTGATGCATCATGCTTCGTAAATATATATTTTATTAAAATTTCCTTTAAATGTACAGTAAGACAGGCAAACTGAAGATAAACTACTGGTTGTATCAAAATCATCTTGTTTTTCATCTCTAAAAAGTAAACTAAATTAAAATATGCCAAAAAAATACCCAAATCTCGCAGTCAGCTGTTGGTCTATACTGACATCTCAATGCAATGTTCATGATTTTTGTTTTAAATTTTACGTTTATACACAAACATTAACAGCCAACTATTTTATCTATCCCAATCAGACAAATAATGCAGCTATCTTAATATAACATGGATTCAATCAATTCTAGGAATTTCAAAAAACATTATTCCTTGAAACATTCATTCATTGGTGCCATTCCTAACACTACTAATATTCCCCCAACCCCCACATTGTGCCAGAATATTATCAAAATAAATTTACTCAATTTCCTCAAAACAAAAGACATGATTTATGTTGAAACCAAATCTAAAATACATCATTAAATTTATATGCATATTGGGTAAAACTGGCCTTTTCTTGAGGTTATATTTACAGATAAATTATATTTGAGTATCTTGCATCAGATGGTATATAAAATTGTCATTATATTTGATTTTATTTAGTTTTTGCTAACAATGTCTTTCACTCTATCATTTAAATTCGAACAATTCTCATTAAATCACATTAACTTTTCTATATTCTTTCATTATATATAAATCTGATTAAGCACATGTTTGTTGTTTTTTATCAGTAAATAATATATACATTTTGTAAAATATCTCTTAAAACAGTAGGTTATTTATAAATACACATATTTTCATTTATATAACAGATATTTTATCTAAAATTATCTCCATGTCTGCAGGAAGTCTATTATATATGTAATTCTCCTCTTACTTTGAAAAAAAAAGAAAAAAAAAGATAAAATATATATCCTAGAGATGTTCCTGACACTAAGTACAAAAAGGTCACAGAAATTCTTAAACAGTTGAATACTTGTAGTAAACAGGGAGATTTCAACATTAAGACAGCTTGCTGTTATTATTTTATCTTTTACCCATTCACATATATAATATATGATGAAGTTGTGTATGATAAAACATGCCAGCAATAATTCAAGTTCATTAACTTGTTTAAACTAACATGTAACAGTAGTTCAGGACAAAATGCAGACTTTATTACTTGGAAGCCTGTCTGTTATAAATAACCACTAACTAAATTTGCCATTTCATGGAGGTGGCTACAGTATACTAGCAAGCAGTTATCTACCAAGAACATTTATTGGTTCTAGCTTTTCAGCAAGTAACTAACAACTTCTCTACATAAATCATTACAATCAGAGATAGCAACAATGTCTTTCATACTATAGTACCCTGTATTATATAAAACTGTTACTGTCTTGCCTTATATAGTAGTTTCTCTTCTGGTTTTGATTGACCAATTATTTCATTAACAAAAATATTTAATGATGTTATCCCAGACTTGACAAATGAAGGTTTTTCACATATCTAATCACAGTGTACAAACAAAGTTTTAATCTTATCAGCTTTTTGCTGCACTACTATCATTAGTTATCAGTAAATTTACTAAGTTGTAACCTGCATTTACTGCATTTATCGAGTTTGGTATCTGTATTATAACCTTGAAGTTATCTGCCCTTGAACCATATCATAATTTGCACATGAAAGCAATAAAATCAAGATAACACCATAATATTCTTACTGAAGTTTATAGTAGTAAGACAAAATAATAGTAATTATACAATTAACATAAATCATTCGTTAATTATATATTTATTACATTATGTTGTAAGTATATATACTATATAAACCTCTTTAGATTACATCTATATCAATTCTTATACACTTCAATAAATAGTAATTATATTACTATATTCTACATCATTCAACTGATGAATCTATATTAACCATGAAGTTATACTATCTGTGATGACAATAATTATTACTACTAGTATATTGTAAAACTTAAATGCACAATATACTCTTTTGTACAATTATGCATATAAACTGGAAGTTGTTGTTTATGTTTAATGATAGGAACATATTTTCTTGAAGTAAAGATGGTCTTTTACCATTTTAACAAGGTATCATCAAGTACTGATTGAGCTTATATAATTTATTATCTTTAACACCAATCAATAATTGAATTTTAATTGACAACTGTCATCACAAATCATCTGCCTTAATGATTTAATAATAATACAATAACATTTAAACCCATACCCTGCTGGCATTTCTAAAATGGACTTGTCTGTCTTAATATGTTTGGAACTGCCAATTATCAATTTTAGGGATATCAGAATGAAAACTTAAAAGATAGTAAGCCAACAGTATTGAACTGGGTCAGACAGCATGGCCTGGCTACAAAGGCTTTAACTTTTAGTTCCAGCAGGGTAAAGGGCCAGACTACAACCTTATACAGCAAAACATAAATGAACACAATTTGAAGGAAAAAAACTTAATATAGTCTTTGTTTTAATATGAAATAAAATGAGGTAAATACAAAAAAAATCAAAAAAATCACAAAACAATACACAGTACATGTATTTTTCATGTGAAGTAATAAAAACTACCTGTTGAAAATGTTCTTAAAAATCTTCAAAATACATAGAGGTAAACAACTGTATACAAAAAATCAAGAAAATGGAAAATGTATATGGGTATTTCAAAATATTTTTTTAAAAGAGATTTAAACTATTAGTTAATGATTCCACAACTTAAATCCATGAATATTAACATGTCAAAAATATGAATCACACTAGCATCTTTGTCATTCAGTATTCAGTCTGTATCCATATAAACACATGGCTCATTCATTATTGCTTTTTTAAATTTTTTTAAAGAAAAGTTAAAGATGAACTACCACGCTCAAACTGTGTCACTCACTTATTCAACTATTAAGGCATATATTTATTCTAAGTTGATGAAAAATGTAAAATGTTATAAACTTTCATCATAATGAACAAGCCTGTCTTCATGACCAGAGTAAAACTTATAAAACACAATGATTTATTATACATGATAAATGAGGGATATATGGTCAAGCCTTTGGTCATTTTAGTTTACACAGAGAATATTCTAGTATATGTAAACAAAGGCAATCATTAAACAACAGAAAGTAAAACTATGAAGCAATTATTTCATCCAATTAGAAACATTCTTTTCTTCCCTTGTACCCCATGTGATTTAACTCTCAATTATACATATGTTGATGTAATTTAAGTATGTTGAAGGTATGGTGATGGTTTTAATTGACAGTATGGTGAAGGTATGACAAAAGTATGGTGAAGGTATGTTGAGGGTATGGTGAAGGTATGTTGACAGTATGGTGAAGGTATGTTGACAGTATGATGAAGGTATGTTGATGGTATGGTGAAGGTATTTTGAAGGTATGTTGAGGGTATAGTGAAGGTATGTTGATGGTATTGTGAAGGTATGTTGACAGTATGGTGAATGTATGGCGCACGTAACATAAGTGAATTTAAATCTGTATACATGTACTATAACAAAAAATGTTTTACATACAAAAAAATGACTTAATATAATAACAACAGCAGTGAACATAACTCTCTTTCTCTCACAGTGTCACCACAATCCATGTAACATATATAGAAATGATTTATAGCAACACTGTAATAACTTACTATATACATGAATATAGATATATAACTGTTACACCATTCTCTTTTCAACAAGTATGTAATGTCTATTTTATAAATACTTGAGTTTAGCAGAGATTTATAGGAATATCTGTATTTTAAAACAATTTTACCTTTAGACAGTAGTTTATATATCTTCATTTACAAATTGTAATTATATTTTAAAGATATAAATGGATAATGCTTAAGGCAGGCTTTACTAATTACTAGTTTAGAGTAAAATTACTACAATCAAGTTGATGGTTTAAGAGAATTCAGTTCAAATGGTAAAATAAGGCAATACAATGTCAAAGTTTATCATTATTCCCAGCATATGACAAGTATATTTTTAATAAGCATATAAATCAACTGGTCAGCAAACCACAATTCTAGCGAAAAAAATCCCCTTTTCATAATGAACAATAACTAGGAAACAAGTGCTGAGTCTTAAAGCAATTGTTACAGCAACAATGCCTGACAAATGACTGACAGAATAGTCACACTAATATTTGATACATGACTGACAGAGGCATCACATGACACAACTTTATATTCCTGTACCAAAAATAAAGTTAATAATGGAAATATGTTGGAAACATGTCATGTCTTCATGACATTATATATATATATATATATATATATATATATATATATATATAAATATTATATATATAAAATACATTGTATTATACATCAGGACTTGACCTTTAACCTCCATTTATACAGTACAAAGTAACTTAGTACTATGATAAACCTACTGTTACTAACAATGCTAGTAGTGACTAGTACACACCACTCTTCATGAGAAGTTTAAACTATAATCTCACATACATGTATCTACTAGATAGCAAGTTTGGTATGTACATGTATCACTTAAGGTATTAGGACCCTAATGGGCACTATCAGGAACTAAAAAATTGACATCATAAGTCAGATGTATACCTTAAAGTACACCTGTATGCAAAATTTAAACAAAGTTTACCGTACGGAAATCAAGTTATGGCCACTTTTCTGAACTCAAGCTAGGATGTTATGAGGGCCCTTTTTTAGAAATGAGGAACCTTTAAATAATCTGCAATAACATTCTAATGAAAAATGTTTTCCCATTAATTTTTGGTAAGAAACAAATAGTACCATTCAGCTAACAATCCACATAAGCAAAATTATGGTTTCTACATAAAATTTATGAAATCTGTATAAAAATGTTACCCTACCCCACCCATTTTTACCACGTGTCTGGCCATTTTTCTACTTAGGGAGCCTAATTTAAAAAATTCTTAAAATTTACTCAAATGAGTGCCTGTTTTCAAAGTTTCCCTAAATTTTTAAAAAAGTATATTGGTTGATCTTGTAAAATATGAAATACTTTTACCGTCTAGTTTTGATTATATTACACTTCGAAAATATCAGGTACCATATTTATTACTAGATTTAGCATAATTTAGCCAATAAATACCTATATAAATTAAACAAGAGGGCCATGATGGCCCTAGATCGCTCACCTGAATTATCAAACTCATCCAAACAATTACCTAGACAAGCATTCTGACCAAGTCTCATGACAGGTGAGTCAAAAATGTGACCACTACAGTGTTAACAAGGATTATCCATATTTGAGCAGTGCGACCTAGTTTTTTACCCAGGTGACACATATTCAAACTTGACCTAGAAATCATCAAAACAAACTTTCAGACCAATTTCCAGGATACTTGGATCAAAACAGTAGCAACTAGAGTGTTAACAAGATTTTTCTATTTTTAGCTCCGGTGACCTAGTTTCACATGCGATTTCGAACTCATCCAAGCAATTACCTAGACAAGCATCCTGACCAAGTTTGATGATAATTGAGTCGAAAATGTGACCACTAGAATGTTAACAAGGTTTTTCCATATTTTGGCGGTGTTACCTTAAGTTTTTCATCCAAGATGACACATGTTCGATCTTGACTTAGAAATCATCAAAACAAACTTTCAGACCAATTAACAGAATATTTGGATCACAACAGTAGCTAGACAAGCATCTTGACCAAGTTTGATGATGACTGATGCAAAAATGTGATCGCTAGAGTGTTAACAAGATTTTTCTATTTTTAGCTCCTGTGACCTAGTTTTTCATCCGAGATGTCCCATGTTCGATTTATTCCCAGCAATGACCTAGACAAGTTTCCTGACCAAGTTTGATGACAATTGAGTCAAAATTGTGACCACTAGAGTGTTAACAAGGTTTTTCTATTTTTAGCTCCTGTGACCTAGTTTTTCATCCGAGATGACCCATGTTCGAACTCATCCGAGTTATTACCTAGACAAGCATCTTAATCAAGTTTGATGATGATTGATGCAAAAATGTGACCGCTAAAGTGTTAACAAGGTTTTTCTATTTTTAGCTCCGGTGACCTACTTTTTTCATCCGAGATGACCCATGTTCGAACTCATCCAAGCTATCAACTAGATAAGCATCCTGACCAAGTTTGATGATGATTGATGCAAAAATGTGACCGCTAGAGTGTTAACAAGGTTTTTCTATTTATAGCTCCGGTGACCTAGTTTTTCATCCGAGATGACCCATATTCGAACTCATCCGAGCTATTATCTAAACAAGCATCCTGACAAAGTTTGATGATGATTGGGTCAAAAATGTGACCACTAGAGTGGTCACAAGGTTTTTCTATTTTTAGCTCCTGTGACCTAGTTTTTCATCAGAGATGACCCATGTTCGAACTCATCCAAGCAATTGACTAGACAAGCATTTTGACCAAGTTTGATGATGATTGGTTCAAAAATGTGACCACTAGAGTGTTCACAAGGTTTTTCTATTTATAGCTCCTGTGACCTACTTTTTCATCCGAGATGACCCATGTTCGAACTCATCCGAGCTATCACCTAGACAAACATCCTGACCAAGTTTGATGAAGATTGGGTCAAAAATGTGACCTCTAGAGTGTTCACAAGGTTTTTCTATTTTTAGCTCTTGTGACCTAGTTTTTCATCTGAGATGACCCATGTTCGAACTCATCCGAGCTTTCAACTAGATAAGCATCCTGACCAAGTTTGATGATGATTGAGGCAAAAATGCGACCGCTAGAGTGTTCACAAGCAATTGTGGACGGCCGGACGGACGACGGACATTCATCGATCCTAAAAGCTCACCCTGAGCAAGCTCAGGTGAGCTAAAAATCAAAATTAAACACTTTTTTCTTTCCAAATGGAACATGAGAGATACATAAATACTGTTAAAAGGAAAAAAGAAAGAAAAAAAAAGTTGACCCTTCTGGGGATTGAACCCATGGCCTTCATTTTCAATGTAGTTAACAGTTGTTCTAGCCTATTTGAATACTCTTCAAAGCGGAGGTAATGCATTAGGGTGCTAATACCTTAACTTCTGTATCATGTAGAATTAAACATTTGTCCTTACAGGTATGTTTAAACACTGTCTATAAATATATGGTCATGATAGACAGGTAGTCACTAATCACAGATCAATTCAAAACAATGTGATCAACAGAAAAACAAATTGGTAAATGTTAGAATGGCAAACTGTACTATTGTAGTTTAAACTTCAAGGTAGCCTACAATGAGATGGTTAGAAATTAAAGGTTATTTTTAGAGTAAATGTCCATTTTAATCTTTAACCTGCTAGTGACAACTGGAAATAGTCAAATACCCATGTGACCAGTGCAGACTAAGAAAAGCTGGCACATCTGTGCCATATAATTATGGCCTGCACTTTTTGCTATTCAGTCAATACCTGTTTTAAAATTTTCTCTAAAATTGATGAACTGGGAGACCAGTCTCGATTGTTTACAACCTCTAGGCCAATTTGGAAGATGGTTATGTCCATTTACAATATTTAGAATGGTAAGGGTTGAAAATCTTACGAATGGATTTTATATTACAGGTTTATATGTATTTTTATATTTTACCTACATCTCTCTTTTCCAGCAGAAATCTGCTACTGGTTGTTAAAATGTTGAGATATAATTACTGTTTATAGAACAGGTGCTTTCATTATCACAGATATAAGTGGTTTGTTTTTGTTCTTTCTTATCATATCCTGGTTTGATGTAAAATAATTGTATTGTCTTCTTGAATTAAATAAAGATACGGTATTCTACCAATAAAAATCTTTAACATACATTTTTCCTTTCATCAGAATACTTAAAAATTTTCAACTTTTATTTAATATTTCATTAAAAAGTATAATTTCAATTTCATTCTTTAATTGAAGACTAATTGAAAATTAGTTAAATTCCTAATCAACCCATCAAAATAATATATAAAAGACATTATAACTTCAAGCATGTTGCCAAATTCCAAGCAGTTTCAGGAATGAAATATTACATTTATTATAACTCATGAAAGATAGAATTCATAAGTTTATTGAAATAGGAGAGAAGATTGTCGGATGTTACAAAAAAAATCATTTTCAAGACAAAAACTGATTTTGAGAGAATAGTTTGAGGATTGTGGGGAGACTGTGAGAGTTCACTGATAATAGCTGTAACAACAGACTGGTAGCTTAAAAATAATTCTCATCATACTTCATATACCTTACAAAACATGAACCAGTCTAAATAATATATAAATGAAAGTA
This sequence comes from Ruditapes philippinarum, assembly GCF_026571515.1. Lineage (NCBI taxonomy): Eukaryota > Metazoa > Mollusca > Bivalvia > Venerida > Veneridae > Ruditapes > Ruditapes philippinarum. The sequence goes on along the minus strand of NW_026855648.1, from coordinate 46,001 downwards.
TATAAAATGTTAGGCCAGACTAAATTCCCTGCTATAGTGTTGCCACTTTATTCCTCATTTTATATACAATAATTTTTCAAATTTTTAACTGGTTATTAAACCCAAAATCATAGTTTGTACAAAATATTGTTCTTAATTTTAGTTTTAACTGCATTTTATTTCAATCAGGATTTATAACTAAAATTGTTCTAGCGTTGTGATCTGTTAATGTATAATTATAAAGAGTTCATTCCCCTGGTATTATAATACAGTAGCGGGAAATTTACTCTGACCTTTACAAGATCGTGTCTGCACAATTACCTAGACAAATGGTCCAAATATTTCACAGGATATTATTCTTGTCTTATATTGTTAACAATGAGTATGTAAGCAACATTTAACTTATAAACTGCACTTTTTTGTAATTTCCTGGTTTTTCATTCATCCTGCTTTAGATTAAGTAGTTTCTATCCCATTTTAGAAATAAGGGTAATTGGTGACTAACACTAAATGACAAATCAAGACATCAGTAAGTGATCATCTGTTAGTGAACTAACCATACAAGAACTTACTGTTTCCAATAAGTAGAATCTTAAAATGGTTCCTTCATTTGAGGACTCTCATCTTTCATAATAATAAGGAAAAAGTTGGAACAGGCCAAGTAATTGTATCACACCATAACAGAACCATTTATTCTAATAATTCTGTAATCTTTTGTTAGTATATACTTCTAAAGGTGTACTGTCTGAATGGTGTATAACCAATTGAATACATGTAAATGTGAAATTTAAACTTTTATCCCATTTACAACACAGAAAGATCTTATTTGTTATGCCTTATAAAAATCATTAAGTAAACATAGATATATTATAGTCATATATTGGCATTAAATACCTGCCATGACAAAAATACCTCCTAATTTGCGTTATCACTCTTTTTATGATTCAATTTTGGCAAAGCCCACCATTATGTGCTGATAAGTGAATGAATTATTTGCTACCATGAAATATTTGCTGCTACCAAAATACTAGGGCCATTTATCTAGATTACAAGATTTATGTACAAACAAATAAACAATAAAATATTGAGCAGACAATGTTTGTATCCTGTTTACATGTACAGGTGTGGCACTTTAATAACAAGTAGACCCAGTATCAACTGTTTGTATTTCTTTCCCAAGTCTGAACATTGTGAATCTATAAGCATGATAATTACTAAAAACATTAAAATCTATATAAAATCCTCCAGTCAAGTTTGGCATGGTATAATACAGTATGCCAAAACAACAAAAAGTTTCTTGTTTACTTAAAAATGTTTGCTTTGTTGTTGTTGAAAATTTTGGAGCCAAGGAATTATTGATCATATTCATTAAAATCTATCAAACAGTCATATATGAACAGGATTGAATAGAACAATTAGAAACATTTACAAAACAAAATCTAGAAAAGCACTTCTAAAATTGAAATGAAATTATGTTGGGTCTTTACCATTGTTTTACAAGGCAGCTTCTAACAGAAACTCAGAATAAATGATAAAATACTTCTAAACTGAGGCTCAATGGTTTACCTGTTAAATGTTAAAGTAATAAAGTATAAAAGTAGTTCTGAAAATGAGTCTTTAATCTAATGATTTTCTAAAATGCATTCAGTCAATTTTAACATACTATATGTCCACTTTATATATACCTTCAGTTTATATATCTATGTTAGAGATGTGTTGAGGCATGAGGAAGCCTGTTTTATCTATCTTACCTGGCTTATATAAATAATCTTTAAGTTAAAAACAAGTTTAAAACATGATTTAAACTATGCACAAGGAAACTGACAACAAAGTATTTAATGATAAATGCTATGACAATGTTACCTAGTTATATATATATTATATGATGCAGCATTTTGTTACTTCCTGTCTGTCAATAATTTACAACAAGTGTCATATTACTTCTAGGAAAGTTTGAAAATGTTGGTCAAAATTGTATAAGATGTAATAGAAGCATTATAATGTGTCACCAGGTGATAGAGGAAGTTTAATATCAAATTAAACCATGATTACCAACATGTAAATGCATTTTTGTTAATTCTTTCGTTTTTACATTTCACGTAATTTATGTCACAAAATCTTACTGTCAAAGTGTATGCCATATTATTTTTTTATACGATAGAGCTAGCAATTGATGTTAGTTAATTTACTTTATTGACTTGTTCTATTTTAACATAAGCACGAGACAAGTTGAATAGTCTTATCCCCAACCTACCTACAAGGCCAACATGTCCCATGCATGTGATCATATTATATAAAATCTCTGTATACCTTAATATATGCATAAACTTATCTTACATGTAAGTTGTATGGCCTTGGACATATTATGTAGATATAAAATGTATCAATTAAATCATCTAGGCCTGATACTAAACCAGTATACATTTCATTCACTTTTTTTCATGAATATATCAAAATGCTTTGAAAACTGTTTTTTAAAGTAAAACTATGTAAATTCTTTAAAGGTCCGTCTAGATATAAGTTCAAATTCTCAAGAAATTATTGACCCAATGGGGTAACCATCAATATTCAAGAATTCTTAATAACTACCTACCAATCAGCAAATTATCAATTCCACCTGTCATACAACTGTTTCTACATTATAAACATTACCCTAGTAACGCAGAAAGATTATTATAGAGCTCTACTATATTTTAAGTTTATCCACAGTTCATATTAATACAGCCTTACCTTGTAATATAACTTTTACTGAGTTAGAACATTGTTGCTTTAACTCTAATCTTATACAGTATATTCCCAGTATGTAATGTTTTAAGTCAGTGAATTAATCCTTTATCATTTTCAATATCCTAGTACATGTATTATGTTTTATATCAAAGATTTGCTTGTAGATATACAGTATATGATGGCACACCTGTGTATATTTTTTATAATTCTCGTCAATCAGTTGCTATGATATTTCATACAGGAGACAATAATTGGGCCGCGCCATTAAAAAACCAACATAGTGCGTTTGTGACAAGCATGGATCCAGATCAGCCTGCACATCTGCAGTCTGATCTGGATCCATGCTGTTTGCTGGCAGTTTCTCTACTTGTTATAGGGTTTGTAAGCGAACTGCATGGATCCTGATCAGACTGCGAGGATGCCCAGGCTGATCTGGATCCATGCTGGTCGCAAACACGTTATGTTGGTTTTGTCATGACACGGCTCAATTATATGTTTGGATACACATGGAACATATATATGTATGATAAATCTATATAAAAGTAAAAATCTATATATAGGCAGTGTAAAATGGTGGTACTAAATAGTCAGTTTTAAAATGGTCTTGCAAATTATGCAAAATACTTTACTATTAAAACTTATTGTAATATATATTACATATTTTATTCCAATATACATTCACATTCAAACATTCTTATGTTGATTTTATAGAATAAATTTACCAAAAACTCTCTAGTAACAGAATTTAAAAATTTTAACAACATTTATGATGACTGTCACTAACAATTTTCAATTGGATCAATGTTCAAAATTTTACCATTGGTTTATTAATCTTGTCACATAATGTAGTTCTATATACATTAAGACAGAACAAGATAGCTTACTCATTATATCAGTCTATAATATCTACAAAATATCTATGTATAGATGTTAGTATAAAAAACAGGATGTATTAATCAAAATACAGGAAAAACTCATCAACTAAACATGTTTTAAACAATTAATATCTTGTTTTTCTGATATACCAATCTGATTTTTTTAAAACTATCTCAATTTAATCATGTAATTTTCATGTTAACACAAAAACAAAATTTAATGAAGCTTGACAGTCTGTAAAAGCTATAAAACAAAATCTGTTTACTTAAACAGTGTTAGTATAAGCAATTCTTATCTTAATTATAAAATTTTACTGGTCAAAATAATCAATTGTAAAAAATATCAGAATCCTTGCTGTATATAACATGTTGGCACAGGTAAATTTTTCTAAACATTTATACATATACATGTAAATAAAAACAAACTTTAGGTTTTTTGGATTAGGCCTCATGTAACTTTCAAATCATATATGTTCTACAACAACCAGGTGGTTTTATACTACTAGAATTTTAATTGTTTTCTATCAAAGAATTTTGTAAGATTTGTCTTATTTTAACTTTGTTTGTTATATCTCTGTAACATTTTTCAGAAAATTCAACAAGTTATTTTATAGAAACACCAGTTATTATAGAGAAACACCAGGCGGGATCATAGAGTACAGAAATATCAATGCTGTACAAAACCTTGTTATTCCTGCTCTCTTTGTCTCATGTAAGGATTGAATTATTAGATTATCTCTTAATTTCTCAGAAATTCACCCCCCCCTCTCTCCTTATGTTTAAGTCATGCCTTATATCAACTAGTAAAACATACATGACACCTCAAGTGTTTTAACACTGAGTTTACTTTAGAAGAATTTATTCAATATTTCAGAACCCTAAACCATTCCTGAATCAATCAAGAAGTTTTAAGAATTTTAAGGCCACACTCTTTTCACATAAAGAATCGTTGACATTTTCTGCTGTCATAAAGCAAACAATTAAAATCCAATCTCCTGTCTGAGCTGCAGAAAATGTCTAACAGTGACAATAAACTGGTAATTTTATAATTCAAGTCCTCTGTGATATCTTTGACACAGCATTACATTCCCTACACTGAAACATGTTACACAAAAACACAAGGTTTCTTTCATGTCAATGATTTTGATTCCTAGTGAGTTTGAATCCGAATAAATATATGGTCAATCATGCAGTTCAGATGCACAACCCTTCAATATAATCCTTTCACACTGAATATTTTTGATTTTTATAGCAGATAAAATTATCTCAGCAGAAGTTTCTTCAACACTCCAACCTGTACTTCTTTGTCATTTTTATTACTTTAGGTCCTTGTGCTTACTTTTGCCTACTTTCTGGTGAAACCATTCTATCTCAAACATCAGTTCCACAGAACCAGTCTGAGTAACATGTATGCATAATCTATTATCACAACACAATTGGTTCACATGATAAATGTTTGGACATTGCACAGTTTCCATCTTCATTCATTATAACATCATCTAGCACTTTGTGATCATATATTAAAATTGTTCAGTTGAAGACTACAATACTCTACTGGAGCATCAATGACTTTAAATTGTCCTGTAGAATTGTATCTTTTACCGCCTGAAACACGAATTTGATATTTTCTGTGTCTATTGCCGTTGTGAAATGATGAAAGAGAGGCTTTGTTCTTTCACGTCGCCTCTCATCAAACAATCCAAGAATGTAGTTCTGGACATCCTCAAGGCAGTGTGGGTCTCCCTCAAAATCATTAAATGTCTCTTTTATACTAACAACCTTTACCTTATCTTCTAGTAAGTCTGTTTTGTTGAGAAAGAGGATAATGGACACATTAGAAAATGTCTTGTTATTGATAATGGTCTCAAAAATGTCACATGACTCCAGCAACCTGTTTGTTTTCCGGTCTTCCATAAGAACTTGATCAAACTCACTGGACGAAGCCAGGAACAAGATTGAGGTGATTCCCTCAAAACACTGGAACCATTTTTGGCGCTGTGACCTCTGACCCCCTACATCTACAAACAGGAAAGGGATTCCTTTGATATCAAATTGGTGTTCGATGATTCCTTTTGTAGCTTTTCTAGCATGAAGTATATCTAGTTTGACAGGAACATAGTTCTGGAAAAAAAGAGTTAAACGCTGTCATTTAATATGTTGAAATATGAGAGCACATTATAAATATCATGCTCCCATCATTTTACTTATATAACATACAGATAAAATGTCAAAAACCACATCATGGAAAAAATTGCACATGAAAGTGCATAAATTAAGTTATATATCAGGCATTAATGCAGTCAGGATATTTATCTTGAAATAACATTATGTTAGATTGACAATTTCCTTACATAATATTATATGGGAAAATACAATCTTACATGAAATTTTACCAGGAAAATTACGAATCAAAAGGGCTTATTAGCTTTAACGCAAATAATCTTATCATACAATCAACAAGAATTATTTACTCTAACATACTTATAAGGCAATGAAAATCATAAGTATTTTTAACAGCTTTTTTCTAAAAATCCCATTAGGTGCCGATATTGGTCATAGACATAATCAATTCTTTTCAGCAATTAGTGATTTAGGTCAAAATACTTCTTTGTGTATATTTTTCTACTTTTATGACAATTTCACATTCAAGGCTACTTTTTTCTGGTTATAAGCATATAACATGCTTTTAAACCATCATTTAAACATTATTAAACTTGTCTTTAACCTTTCTAAAAGAAATTTTTCATTTGTTTCTGAGGCAAAATATGTGGTTAATATATAAACATGTTTCAATATATGACACACCACTTTTTTGAGTATACATCAAAATCTTCTCATATAAAAATGGCAGTGACCTGAAGAAGTAAAGGTAGCTATAAACTTAAACTGATTAACATATCAGGTTGGTCAAAATCAAAGTTCAAATCTGTTTAGAAGGACACCTACACCATTGGAAAATTGAAAAGTGATACCTGTTTGAAAATGAAAGATAACATTGTTGTTATGTGTTCTTAGAAATGTGGTCAGTATAACATTATTATGATTTGTTAATTAAATTTATATTAAAGAAAATTGTACAAGAATATCTGTATCACTGATGGATGGTGACTGTTTCTGCAGACACAGATTTATTATATCATTAAACATTGCCTTACTTATTGTTAAGTAGTAATACATGTAGTTACTAAGTTAGTAATAGTTACTAAGTTAGTAATAGTTACTAAGTTAGTAACAGTTACTAAGTTAGTAATAGTTACTAAGTTAGTAATAGTTAGTAATACTTACTAAGTTAGTAATACATGTAGTTACTAAGTTAGTAATAGTTACAAAGTTAGTAATAGTTACTAAGTTAGTAATAGTTACTAAGTTAGTAATAGTTACAAAGTTAGTAATAGTTACAAAGTTAGTAATAGTTACAAAGTTAGTAATAGTTACAAAGTTAGTAATAGTTACTAAGTTAGTAATAGTTACTAAGTTAGTTATAGTTACAAAGTTAGTAATAGTTACTAAGTAGTAATAGTTACTAAGTTAGTAATAGTTACTAAGTTAGTAATAGTTACTAAGTTAGTTATAGTAACTAACTTAGACAGACAATAGAAAATGTATTTAGTCTCTGTAACTTTGACCATTTTGACTTGAAACCCTACCCGACTGTAACAGTTGTGAACATACTAATCAATAAAAAAAGCTGCTATGACAATGTGACAAAATGAGAACAGATAATGAAACCTGCAACTACTATATACTACTAAACCTCAAAAAATATTTAGGAAGATAAAAATGAGGTCAAATATTAGGTTAAATGTAAAACATATCGGTATCCATAATAAACAGTACAAAATAAGTTCTAGACAATTGACATTTATTAATTTCTGTTGATGAACTTTGTCATGTTCAAATCAAGAGGGTTTTGACGAAATTCAGGGCTCACCTGGAGAAAACGGATTTTGAATTTCATATGAGATTAGGAAAAAAAAAAGGTGTGTATATCTGAGTAGATACTACTAGATAGCCAAACGACTGTTAACTACATGCCTGGCAACCCAGCGTGCCTTTGTATTTGTTATGGTTTTATTCAGGTATATTTATGGAAACACAATTGTTCAGGTAAAATGTCTTCTCATTTTTGTTTTCATTAGGACAGTAAGAATCATTTCAACATGACAAGAGAAGACATATATATATATATATAGGGTTTACTAGTAATCAATGATATAAATGAGAAATGAGAAAATCTCTTACAGAATAAAATCACCATAAAAATCTTGATAAAAGAGAAGTATAGTACAAGTTAATATTTCCACATTTGGTATTTAATATAGTTCTATTGTATGTGAAAGTTGGAGTTCAGTACTTCCCTTATAAAGTATTTCAGTTATAAAAATAATGTTAACTAGAAGCAACAAGTACAATGCCAAACTTTATAGTGTAGCTTCATGAACATTTGACCCCACTCAGTGACAGACATTTCATACTGATGTCTAACAAAATGGAAGTTTGTAGTGTAAATTAATGTTAAACTGATTTCAAGCCAAATGGTAGACTGAATGTTATATAATACTAATGCAAAGCAAAACACTAAAATTTAAAGCTATCAAAAAAGTTTCAATATAAATTTAATCTAAGAAACAATACTTACAGGATTTCCTATTCTATCAAGGCCTGCCATGAAATATCGCAAGGAGTCTCCCTGAAAAATAAAAAACATTATATTACTGTAGTTATAAAAGTAAATAAATGCTCTCTTACTAGGGATATCTTGATACAAAGCTTCAGATCTATAACTTATGATGTTCAAAACTGATACTGTCATGGCGTTAATACCCCCGCATACCACTTTGTCAGAATCAACAGTGGCCATTTAGTGCTTAGGGACAACCTATCTGCCAAATCTGAGGGTAGTAAGCCAGTGCATCAGGTAACATGGCCCTACATAAATGGTTATTTGGAAATATAGCAGGTTGGGTTATATTGCAAACAAGTTCATTTATATATGGTCATATAACCTGTCAGGAATGTTTATAACAAATTCATTATACAGCAAATTTGCTTTTTAAAAAAAAAAAACAAGTGAGATTTTTTTTTATAAATTGACAGCAGCAGCTGTATATATAAAACTATATAAACGAAACGATTATCCAATGCAAAGCGGCATTACAAACATATATACATTTATTTTATATACTAGCATCAGCTTCCGATCAAATACTATATAAAGTTGGCACTTCTCTAAAATCCTATTTCTGCTTGTAATTTCATAATGCATTATCAGGCAATTTTTGTAGCCTCTTGTAAATTTTTTTATCATGTGCAAGCATTCAAAATATCTCATTTTCATTGAAATACCAATATCACAACATTATGCATAATAGCTGACTCAGCAGTTTCTAAAAATAGAACCAGATCAGACAATGAAAACATTCCTTTCATAAATCAATCAATTTTATCCCACATTCTCAGTGTTATGAAATTAGTTTGACAATGTTTGAAAATTTTATAGAAACTTGTTATCTACAAATGTTGATGTATATATCATAACAAAAATATCTATGTTTCAGAATAGAATGTGAAGTTACCAAAATATTTTGATGAAAGGTTTTGTGAATAAGAAATTCTCTTAAGAGCTATTCTAAGCTATTTTCTCTGATAGTTTACATTCCTCGAGGAAATATCCACTTGTATACAAGGTTCTAAAGATAGAGCAAAACTGTTAATAACAGACAATATAAATAAATCTAAACACTTCTGTTGTTGCAAAATATCAACAAAATGTATTACAACTGTAAACATCACCTTATGTCTGTTGATACATGATTAAATTGTTGTTGACATGTAAGTTACAAAATCTGTGTGAATTTTTGCATATTATTAGAAATGTAATTTTAAAATACAAATAAACATGATGTTCCAAATCACCAGGATTACAGTACAGTTACAGATAATCTAAATTTATTGTGTTTTTTTTTGGTCATAGATGTTCTTAATTTCTTTTTACATATGTTTGGTTTTAAAAAAACATTGTTATTTCACCAGTATAGCAACTTTTCAGGAAATCTTGAAATTTCTGGAAGCATTTTTGTCACCTGAGGGCAGTGATTTTTCTCACTTTATTGGGAAGAGGCCTTAGCCTCTTGATTTTGGGAAAATTATCGCTAAAATTGCTGATTTGGGAAGTAAAAAAGCTGGTTTGAGTTCAGATTTTTGGGAAAACTGCATGATTTTAAAGAAAATTTTAATTGGGAAGAGTCCTTTTTTCGGAGTCTGTTATATAAGTAGGAAAATCACTGGAGGGTCACCAGAATGATAGTCTCTGTCAGACAAGAGTTTTGATGTCAGCCAGGGTTCAGATCTCTTTTATTTTTAATGCTACAAGATATGTTTATTGCTATGTTCTATAATTATAATGTCCTGAGTCTACAGGGCATTATATAGAGGATATTTGTTTAGTTCAGTGTAAGATCGGAATATATTTCACCGAGTGAGCACCAAATGGTATATTTCACGAGTGGCGCAGCCACGAGTGAAATATGAACTTTTGATGTTCACAAGGTGAAATATATTTCAATCTTACACTAAACTAAACAAATTTTCTTTTTATTATATGCAAAGAAACGTTTTAAAAGACATTTAACCTAAAGGGCGCCAAATAATAATATAATGTGACGTCATTTACGACGTCACGTCATTAAGTTAGTTCCCAGTACTGTGCACGCTGGTATTTCACTGAAATAATGTAAGGGGCTTAAATTCAAAACAGTGAAATTATCAAAGTGGTAATTTCACTGTTTCAAACAGTGAAATTACCATTTTTATATCACTGATATATTTCTATAAACTACCGAAAAGCATGTAATAAAACATGTTAATTTCACAGTCTTGTTTTAATATGTGAGATTAGGAATTAATATAATTACACTGTACATCATGTACATTAACTTTAATTGTAGTAACCTTGAATATAATAATAACGTGACAATCTAACAATATAAATGCTTAACTTTTGTCCTCATACTTGAGATCAATGTTTGGTCAAAAACACACTTAAAACTTGAGATGAAGCTTTTGATAGACAATTATGATATGATGCAATCTTATCTGGATAAATATTTAATTTAATCTTAATTTAACTTTAAAGTTATATGACATACATGAGCTTTCATAAACGTTTGATTTCAATTTAAAACCCTGGAAGCATTGAATTAGACTGACCTTGGCACAGTACAGTCACAGCATCATAGTCATGTTAAGTTATTGTTTAATTAAGGGAAAAAAAAAACTGAGAAATAGTACAAAGTCCGTTAAGATGAGATAGATATACATATATATTATGCAATCTGCAGACAGGGGCATAGGCCTTGTAAGCGCCAACATTGTAAAACAAGAGCTGTCAGCAAAATTGACAAATGCCCCGAAAAGGTTTCTTAAGTATTGCCCCGAAAAGGTTTCTTAAGTATTGCAAAAGGATTTATGAAAAGACAAGAGAATAAAAGTAACTAATTGCTTAACCTTGTTCTTGTGAAATGAAGTGCTATTTATAGCAAACTTACCACCTTGGGACATGGGTCTTGGATGCTACATGTCATCTTGAAGTGGTAGACATTTATGCCAAGTTATTTAAAAATCCTTTGATGCATGACAAAGTTAGTCCGGACACTAAGGTGTGTACCTATAATCTCTAATTATTGTGATAGTGTGAACCTTCAAAATGTAAGTGTGACCTTGACCTTTGAAGAAGGGACGTGTTCTTGGATGCCACACAAGGTAGTGATGTGGTAGATATTTATGCCAAATAGTTTCAAAATCCATACAGTCCGGACACGATTGTTGTGTAAGTGGGGATGGATAGACGGACATGAGCTTTAGCTGTGAGACATCGTCTTGATGTGGTTGACATTTGTACCAAGCTATTTTAAAATCTTTCGATGCATGACAAAGTTACAGTGCGGACACAAATGTAAGTACCTGTACAAGTGAAATGGTTTCCTGCGGTGAACATTTTAATGATATAATGATATTTCATTTAACTATTTTCAACATTTTTTTTTTTGGGGGGGGGGGGGGGGGGAGGGGGGGGATAAATAAACGTTTGTATCAGGAATATAGTTGACAATTGAATAAACGATCATCTTTGGAAACTGGTGACCGTTGAAGACCGGAGAAGGTTGAACATAAAACAATTATTTCTTTTTAAGAAAATGATTAAATAGGCCTACCATTTTATGAATAATTCCGAGCAAAACATAAATAAAGTAAACACACAAGTTTACGCAGAAAATAACGCAGAAAATAACTCTATTTATTATGGCAGATGCCACTACGAATATTCTAATTTTGTAGATTTTCAGTATAAACAATTTATTGATTGTAAAATTTGAGATAGATATTAAAGAAACATTGATAATTTTCAAACACATCATTCAAGTTTTCCACCTTAAACGGTAAAATAATTATAGAAAATTAGAAATATCACGTAATAGTTTTTTGTTCTTACTAATTCCCTACAGGTTAATCCGTAACGTACCGGCAAACGGTATTTAGCTAGGTTTTCGAAAAGGTCAATTAACCAATCATGTACGGTTTACATATCACATGCTCCTCCATGTACCGAAAACAGGTCACGTGCTCCTCCATGCCTCAAAAGTTAAACGCGTACCAATACCCTGCGGTCTCCAGACCGCAGGGAATAAACTCTAATTGTGATGAAGTGAACATCAAAATGTTAGTGTGACCTTGACCTTTGAGGTAGGGATGTGATTTTTGGAGGTGACAGACAGACAGACAGTGTGATTTTAATTTGCTGCCCTTCAATGGCATAAAAATACTGGTGAGTGATGTTTTAATTATTATCTAGTGTTGTTGTTAGTATTGTAATAGTAAAGTGAGGTAATATATATTTCATTACGTAATTTTATTGACAGGATGAAATAAGAACATAATTATATAATAAAGAAATATTTAACAATGTCAATCTATATTTTAAACTCAACATAAAGTTATGACCCTGCCAGATAGCATTCTTTATAATTAAGGATAATCTAGCCTTAATCTTTGATTTACTACTGTAATAAAATACCTAAAATAGTTCACATTCTTAAACTACTTAATCTTTTCATACAATTTATTTCCAATACATCTTATAGACCAAACAAGACACACTTTCTTCACTCTCATAGTAACAACATATGATTTTTAAAACCGAATGGGTCCAAAATTTGTTTTATTTTTGCATTAATCATTCAAACATGTTAAAGTTGACCTGGACCATAATACAAATTGGTGACAATATGTACCAACAATCATTAGTTATTAATATCATAATCATAGTTATGATTAGTATCCTCATTTATTTCTTAAATAAAGTTATTAATATTATCATTATTATTATTATACAGATGTAAACACAATAGGTAAAATTAAATTGTAGTGTATGCAGTGATGGGTCTTTAAATATGATACCAATTTTATATATGTCCAGACATTAAGGCACCTGCTATTAATGGTACTTTATTCATTGTGATATGAGACACAAATATTGATCATAAATATGCCAAAAATTATCTACTACAGAACACCAGTTTTTTAGAGTTCTAAATCACCCCTGCAGTGATATAGTTAACTTAACTATCAGAAATTACCATAGTATATGACACAAAGTGAAACTGTGAATTCCCTATGAGACATAGCTAGTTATACGATAAGTTCATGACAACATCACATATATTTTAAAACAAGTATCAACCAGTATCTAAGTTCACACCATAGTTAATTGTATGTTTATATGTATATATATGGAACAGGAAGCCTTTTATTGACCTTGTATAATTTAGAGATAAGTGTCAAAATATACCATGTACACAGTCTATATTTTATTTGAGAAATATTACCAAAACAATATACCTTTATAAGGTGGGTTTGTGGTTGGGCGATCCGTTTTAAACACTTAAATAAATTTCATAAAAGTTAAATAATGAAAGTTCAATAATTTGTTTACATCACTTTTGCCTTTGCATATGGAAAATAATCAAGTGCCTATAAAACAGCATCCATTATTTCCACTTCATGAGAAAAAACCTGAACAACACCTCAGAAAACAATTAAGTTAATGTGACAGCCTTGACAATTTAATTACTTCAGACATTGTTTTTCCCAAGGACAATAACACTATTTGGGGTAACTATTTATTCTTTACACTCTCATATCATCCTTAATGGACAAAATTTAACTTTAATTTATATACATTGTATAAAAGTGTAGAAAAATTGCCGGTAAATTAACTTATTAAGCCACACCAACACCAAAAGAACCACCAAGCTTCTGTTTGCTATCTGGATTAAAGCTTCCTCACAAGAATCCAAACTCCCAGCTTGCAGAAATTGAATCCACGGTAATTAGGGGTCAGACTGGTTCGAAGCCACATTACAACAGAGGCCCCTGCATTATATAATAAAACAAATATATGGCTGCACTACTGTATAGTGTATACCACATGGCAGGTCTATTTCTTGTTGTTTATCATATGTCACAATTATCATAATCTGCTGCAGTAACTTGAACAATTAATCTGAAGCAAGCACAAGCTGAATTTTTTGTTTATAATTGTTTTCTTGAATAAATTTCAAATTCCTTTATATGTTAATGAAACTACCTGCTAAATCATTCTAAATCATTCAAGGCAAACATGCCTCTCTAAACTTCAAATTTACAACATAACCTTGTAAAATCTAGTACATACTTTTGAGAATTTAATCTAAATTTATCTCTAAATCAGGCTTTTAAGTTTTAAAAGGATATAGTAGATTCTATATTAATGTTCTTACTCTAAGATGATCTTAAACCAACCAACACTCAAACAGGTGATCCAAAAAGCTAAGTATCACCATACACATGGGGTGAAAATAGCATTTTTGTACTTTCCTGCTCAGGTATGCAGTAAATTGAGTAATATAAACAATTATATCACAAAGTTGATTTCTTTAACACTTTATTGTTGTAAATTATCCCTTCTAATAAAGGTCAACTAGGTCATGCAAGAGAGCAAAAGATACATGTATCTAACAAAAACACTTCTCTTTATAAAGCATAGTGAGACAAGTACAAATATATTCGTGTTCAGGCTCAGGGGGTTCATTACAACAGCCAATATCTGCAGACAGTAATCACTATTATAATTACAGAGAAAATTCCCAGCCATTCTTACTTCATATATCACAATTATGAAACATTCTTGATGATTCCTACAGATAACCTAGAAATTTCACTCAGAAAAAAAGTCATTGTACCTTTCTGGAAACAGCCCTGATACATTATAGGTATAATCACAAATGATACGTAAAGCAGAAGCTGGGATTATGAAATGAAGTCAATGAAGCATTCTGACTATATTAATGTAGTTACCAGAATGGAGATGCCGTAAATTTTACCACATTTACCACAAATTACTCTACATTATACAATACAATATGTTTGAAATATGCATGATATATATTGAACTGTTAGACACCAAGTCAAATGTTGTTCATATTTGACATGCAATAATTTGTAAACTGTGTTTTCATTAGTGAGGTACAGGCAGACTGTTTTGTTTTAATTAAACTATAAACATTCAGCATTCATTAGGAAAATGTGCCATCTTGACTCTTGTCTTGGAATCAAACATCACATTTAACTTCAGCCTTAGAATTTACTTGAGCCTTGGAATCAAAATTTTCCTTTAACTTCAACCCCTTTATCAAACATCACCTGTTAAAATCAGCCCCTGAATCAAGCATTGATCACCTTGAACTTCAGTCTAAGAATCAAGCAACACCTTTTACTTCAAATTTAGCATCACCTTTTAACTAAAAGTTATTATTAAATCATGATTCCTTTGCAAGAAAACGTTAAACAACAAGTCTGTTAACCAGTTACTATAACTGTTAAATGGTTTCATTTCTGGTCACAGAAGCATCTGAGCTGGTCTTTGACTTGTTAATAAACTAACTTTTCAGGTTAAAAAGACTTAAGAACACTCTACTCAGTCATGTATTTACTAATGAGAAACATTATTGACAATATTGTGCAGACTGGTGTTGCAAGGTTATTGGCACCCTTGACACAAAACCAGACTTTTTCATTTAAGTATGACACAAGTTTATATAACATAAATAATACTTTGACTGTCATTATAATAATATGATAAATATTTATATTAAGTTTACACATGTATACATGTATTCACTTCAACAATCCTGTATTTAATTTCATTTCTATTAACTGTATATAATACTGGGTGTAGACTTTCATAAACATTCTTTTATAACTATAGATATATTTATTTTAACAGAGTATAGAATGATGTAGGCTTGCTGTATGTTTGTTAAGCTATAATAAAACTTTAAAAACAAAGCTACAAGGGAATGTTATAATCTCCTACTTAAAAGATTTTTCACTTTTTGGAGAAGTAAATTTACCATCTTGATCTGGATTAAGTTTACCTTTAACTGTTACACAGTACTACTTTCTGTTCTTATGTACAAAAACAAAACAACAACATTATATGGCTGATAGCACAACTAATTTCAGGTTTTAAATTAAGTTTTGAATAAAAAATAAAGAATAACAGAGGTTATCTATATGTAAAAAATGTCACTGTGTTATTGTTATAATGATAATCATATATACTGACCAGGACAGATTTTGTATCACCAAGAGTGTATGCATTAATACTGTAAACTGTATATCTACTTATTCAGCCCTGATAATAACTTGACCATGACCAACTGGTTTTACTACATTACTACAACTTCCATTTTACAACATCATGAAAACTTATGTTCCAGCTTAACAAAACATCTGACCTAATAAAAAATTGTGATGACCTAGATCTTAAATGCTGTAATTGTTGTTAGCTGTCAGAAAGAAAGCTAACTTTCATTAATTTAATCTCCTATTCTAAGTGAAAACAATTTATAGATTTCACTTTTATCCCAGGTGTATATATATATATAGTTATTATTTATAATATAGTTGTAACTTGTAGTAGATAAAGCATCTAGACCAGCAACATAAGATGTGAATAGAAGTATATGTATTTTATTGGTTCCAGATCGATTGAGAAAAAACTAAAATAATTCAATATACCGGTAGTAAGAGAATAAGCTGCTGTAGCAGGTAGTCATGAGAGCACCTGTCGGCAAGTTTCTCACTCTATTAATATACACTTGACATTATCACAGAACCATAAATATTTTCTTTCTCTCCCAAAACATTAATTTGTCTATGTTTCTTTTAAATTACACATCTACATTAGTACATGTAGTTTAGAACCCAGATCTTTGAGCTTACATTGTATTCTTCAATAAAGTGAAAATTATGCCAATATCATGGAACTGAGGTTAACTCATGTGTCAATATGTTTTAAAGAAGCTACACATAGCTAGGTATATAAGTAATGAATACAAAGCTTACAAAATCAGTAGATTGATAGCTAGATTGGTGGCCTAACATGGCATATGGGAACTTAACAAGGGGGCTATTTGAACATATGGAAATTAACCCCCCCCCCCCCCCCCCCAGGTCAGTATACCACATGATGAGGTAAGTCGTAAGGTCATAGACTTAAAAAAAGTTACCAAAAAAACAACAACTTTTCTCACTGTTTTTGGATTCTTATAATCTTTACATATCAAACAATTTTAAGTTTTTTTTACACATTCTTATATGCCTGAAAAATTTACTTGACCGTTTTTAATGCTAAAGTAAATAATTATTAGATATATACTATATGCATATAATTCATAGAAACATTTTGAAACTGACTTTGAATTTCTTTTTCAACTAAATCTAAGAATCTTCAAATAAATTCTAATTAGATACAGTTTTACATTAAACACTTACAGCTTTGTAAATGGTACTCTGTATTCAGCAATAATTCAGAGTGACTTTTTTAAGACTGCATAATAACACACAGAAATTTTACTGGGTCTAATTATGTGAATATAATTCATTAACCAGGTAATCTATTAACATTCTTTACCTGGAGCTTAAACTACATCATAATAAACAAGAGCTGTCAATAGAGAAGCTAGCTCAACTTCTCTCTGTTGTGGTTTTAAGTAGGTAGAAAAGGGGGAATAATTCTGAAAAACAATTGTCTGGCAGAATTGTTTGCCCTTGATGGTCACAAAATTTATGTTAGGTGGCGCAATAGCTCAGTTGGTTAAACCACTGATTATCACTCCTAAGGTCCCGGGCTCGATCCTGGGTTACACCCTTGGGATTTTTCAGAGACACTTTCAGTGTTTCCCACCTACCTAGAGGTGTACTGGTAAGAAATCCAGGTAATCCTCGCATGTATCAGTGCTATACACTGGGCATCTAAAAGAACCAAGCGGTCTATTCAATTGAATAAGAGCTAGGGACTGGTTCCTGGATTCCCTTGTATCTTATAGCTGTCTCTTTGATGTATACAATCACAATGTATACCTGCTTAGTAAGGCTCCAATGTTTACAATTTTTTGTAAACGTTTACGCGATTGCTAAGAACTGAATTGATACCGTTTAAACGGTGGTACCTCTAAGTACTTTATACGCCATTTTTTTACCAAAAATGTATTACAATGTATGTCAGTGAGCAATTTTTTGCATGGAGGGTTGTAAACACCCATTTTCCGTTGCTTTTTTTAAATTTGGAATAAACCTCTAGAATTGATAAAATCCATGATAACAGGCAATGATTAAGAAATTTTGTAAGACAATATGGTCATTTCGATTAAATGGTAAAAAATATTGTTAAAGATATACTATGCTCATCTTTGAGTAAAATATTTTAATCAAAGAAATATGTTAAAACCTATGAAATCCTTACTGAATATGTCTAATTTGAATGAAAAACCGAATTAACTATGTATTGGAAGTCGCGTTCTTTTTACAGGACATGTAAAGTTGGTATTTTCTTAAAAAAAAACTGCCAGTTTTTTTAAACGACACTATGTATTCATATTGTGACCACCTATAGTGTGTAGAGTTTTAAACATAAAATATCTACTTTGTGTGAAGTCAAACGTGTTTATTTTATATTTACAATGAGACTGTGTAGCAATAACCAATAATGCCTGATATCAAATTTGAGCATAGTATATCTTTAACGTTTATGAATGAAAATCGAAACGAATCTGTTAAAACGTGTAACTGCGGGGGCCTTACTGCTTAGAGTGATTGAAAATGATTTTAAAGCAGTATGATGTAGAAGTTATGTCCTGGATAAATCTATGTGTAAAAATGAAAAAGGGCAGTTACTCCAAAATTAAGAAAGGCAGAGTTACTGTTACAAGCCTCTAATATTTTGGAGTTGTGCATATTGGAGTTTTTAGTAACGAAACTGAGCAAACTCACCAACTGAAACTCTCGTCGTCTGTCAAATGCTGCTAAAATTCCCGAATCTGACCATAGCTTTCTAAGTGAGTCAACGTAATTTTGAAAGACACTTTCATCTAATTTAGAATTGTCATACCCAAACACATGATGGGCATGTTTTGAGTTTGTTTCATCACCCCATGGAATGCTTAACTTATCTCTTGCATCTATCAAAACGCGCATTCCTTTAATGATGTTTGAGTAAACAGTATTTCTGTATTCCAACAACTGATGTTCACTAAATTCATCCCCATGAATAATTCGCATTTGTTTTAAGAATGTACTCTTTCCACTTTCACCTGCACCCAGTAATAGGATTTTAACGGTTCTCCTAAACTGAATCTTTTCTTTTCTAATCCGATCATCAATTTCTTTACTCCGAATTCTTGCAGTCTTTTCCTGATCAGAAACACAACACATGAAGACGTCCGCCATTTTGGCTCTGATCCCCACCCATGACGTCACGGACGAAAACTTCCTGGTCTGGACCCTGGCTTTTGATGATAATTCACAGATGGGGCCTGAATCTAATATATTCGGATTCCTTCAGTTACCTTGCTAGGTTGTATAATCAAACATGGCGGCGTCCATGGTTTGCCGCAGATCTTTGCAAAATCTCAAGAGATTTTGCTTCAGAAAAACTTTTATTCGTCAGTTTGGCGACAGAAAAAATTCTTCCACAGGAGCCTATTTCATTTTGTAAGAAAAATACCTGATTTCTCAGTTTACTTAAAGAATAGACGCCATTTATGCTGGACCATGGCGACAGTTTGACTTTGAAAAATGTCAACAACTTTAAAGGAAGATTTTAGAGATATTTTATCTTGTTAATGCATGATTTGATGGATTGCTAATTATATCATGTTCAGATATGAATATTTTTAGGTTAAAGCATATTCCTGATGCAATTAAGTGATAATATGAAATTAGGTGCTACCACAGGAGACATCGTTGACATTCTATCAATAATTGAAAAATATAAGCAAATAATTAAAAAATAACGGCAAATGTACCCCTTTTATACTAATTTGAAAAAAGGCAAAGCCTCAAAGCGAGCTCGATTTTCTTTTACCGTAAGATAGTTTTAAAAAAATAATCCTTCATTTTTATTTTACATTTTCCGTTTTAAAATTGTCATTCGATATTTAGTACACTGCTTCCGTTTATTCTGGTTCCCCCTTTCTATTATGGTTCTGTTATAAGTGCGCAGGACACCAGTCTACGCTTCCGTTTTCAATCAGAGTACATCAGCTTTTATCATTATCTTGTAATTCGAAAAGTTGCGATGTGTCCAATACACCGATAAACACTTTCCCCAACTAGCAGACGACAGGCTTTTCTTATCAGTAGGTTTTCGAGTAAAGATAACCAATTGGTAATCTCACTTTATAAATCGTATGTAAAATGGGCTGACATATGGTAGGTTTAACAGTTAATTTAAATACTTTGGTGTCAAAAGATAAGTAAAATTATATACTGTGACAAAGCTAAGATCCCAAGCTTTCCATTGATGTAATAATTTTTAAAATCGGACATTTAATCACAACAAACTAGCGGTTTAAAAATGGCTTAATTTGTATTGTTTTAGCGTATGAGATACCAATTTTACTCGAAGATAAGGGAAACAACTTGTATTTTTTCACTCGATATACCTCGGTTATTTACCTAGTTCATATGAAAAGTGTTTATGGGTGTATTCAGTACTTCGGACGAAATAATTTTCAAAACCATCACTTAGCAGGTACCCGCGTTACCGTAAAGCTCGCTTTGCGAGCAGGTCCTTCGGGCCAGCTCGTCAAGCTCGCTATAAATAAACACAAGGAATGCAGTGCCTTTTGCACACTCATTACACATTTTATCTAATGACACACATGGAAAATCAATTTCAACAAACTAGTTTAGCAATTTCATTACAAAATTATACCTTTAACAACCGCTGATATTTTAAATCAAAGCATTGTATAATAATAAATCGGCAATATTTACTCAAATGTCAACAAAATATTTATATCATGTGGCCCTGCTCGGGCTTTCCGGGTATTATTCTTTTAGTCTGACTTATTATTTAAGGCAAAATTAGAACTCTGGCTTCCAAAACATTATAAGCTGCCTTTTAACAATTTTGTTTTTCATCTAATGCAGCATTAAAGTTTTGGATTAGACCCATTATGAAAACCTTGCCCGAAAAACATACGATTGATTTAACCTTATTTTTCATTTGCAAATACCTGTGTCCCAATTAATTGTTCATTTTGCGATAAAACAATTATTTTAATATTGTTATATACCAATAAAGTATCAAAATATTAATACTGTCATTAATATTGCCTATTTAATTGTGAAACATCAATTACGCGAGTACAGTCGGCCATGACATTAAGGAGCTGTCCGAGACCTTGTATGATGTATTTCGCTGGGAACTTGAAGTGACGTAGAGTCATGTACTATATTTAGAACATCTTTGTTGACATGATTTCAATACTCATAATTCAAGATACTGTTTTTAGCTCACCTGAGCATGCTCAGGGTGAGCTTTTAGGATCGATGATTGTCCGTCGTCCGTCGTCCGTCCGTCCGTCGTCCGTCCACATTTAGTTGTTAACACTCTAGCGGTCACATTTTTGCCTCAATCATCATCAAACTTGGTCAGGATGCTTATCTAGTTGATAGCTCAGATGAGTTCGAACATGGGTCATCTTGGATGAGAAACTAGGTCACAAGAGCTAAAAATAAAAAAACCTTGTTAACACTCTAGAGGTCACATTTTTGCATCAATCATCATCAAACTTGGTCAGGATGCTTATCTAGGTGATAGCTCGGATGAGTGTGAACATGGGTCATCTCGGATGAAAAAGTAGGTCACCGGAGCTAAAAATAGAAAAACCTTGTTAACACTCTAGTGGTCACAATTTTGACTCAATTGTCATCAAACTTGGTCAGGAAACTTGTCTAGGTCATTGCTGGGAAGAAATTGAACATGGGTCATCTCGGATGAAAAAGTAGGTCACTGGAGCTAAAAATAGAAAAATCTTGTTAACACTCTAGTGGCTACTGTTGTGATCCAAATATTCTGTTAATTGGTCTGAAAGTTTGTTTTGATGATTTCTAAGTCAAGTTCGTACATTGGTCATCTTGGATGAAAAAAACTAGGTCACACCGCCCAAATATGGAAAAACCTTGTTAACATTCTAGTGGTCACATTTTCGACTCAGTTATCATCAAACTTGGTCAGGATGCTTGTATAGGTAATTGCTTGGATGAGTTCGAAATCGCATGTGGAACTAGGTCACCGGAGCTAAAAATAGAAAAATCTTGTTAACACTCTAGTTGCTACTGTTTTGATCCAAGTATCCTTGAAATTGGTCTAAAAGTTTGTTTTGATGATTTCTAGGTCAAGTTTGAATATGTGTCACCTGGGTAAAAAACTAGGTCGCACTGCTCAAATATGGATAATCCTTGTTAACACTGTAGTGGTCACATTTTTGACTCACCTGTCATGAGACTTGGTCAGAATGCTTGTCTAGGTAATTGTTTGGATGAGTTTGATAAATCAGGTGAGCGATCTAGGGCCATCATGGCCCTCTTGTTTTATTTATTTTCTTTAATTTTTAGTACTCTAATAAAATTATATTGAATACAAAGTCAGTAAATCACCTTTTTCAGTATCTTTAAAAAAGTCATTTATAAAAAAAGTTGGAAGCACATGGGTTCTGTTTTCTTAACCGTCATGGGAAATTAACCCGTAAAGGTCAATATTGTAATTGCATGGACAAACAATTGAGCAATATGGAGGCCAAGTGCTGATTTTTTACCTGTCTGAAACTATAAGGTAGTTTATGTTCGTAATAAGTTTTTTATGTGTCCATCCTTGGCTTATCAACAGATTATACATAGTTTCAAGGTATGCTTCACTTTACTTCATGGCATGCTCGACAAATGAATACGAGCGTGTCAGATTCCTGGCATGATTATTGGTAGACTTTCCCTAAGGGTCTGTCTTCAGCATCCACATCATGTCATAGTATAATGAGAAATTAGGCAAAGTCATGAATGGGGAAGTCGGTTAAAAAAATAATTAATTTAAAGGTGTCATTTGGTATTTCATGCACTGCTTCAGTTTTACTCGGAATACTCAACGATTATTATTAATCCGAAATGTTGTGATTTTTCGTTACCAGAATACTCAGCCTATTATCATTGAGTTACATTGAAAATGGCGGCGCCCGACTAGAACTGACACTGAAAATTTCATTGATTGGTATACAATTCTATATATTTTTTAATTGTTTTTTTTTTTCTGTGCCCCCACTATAGGGGGGGCATTTAGATTTACCCTTGTCCGTCCTTCCGTCCGTCCTTTCCCTTTTTGTGTCGCACGTAGCTCAAAAAGTAATTGACCTAGACTGTCATGAAACCTTACAGGAATGTTGATCAGCATGTGTAGTTGTGCACCTGGGTATTTTCATGTAGATATATTTAGTATTTTTAGAGTTATTGCCTTTGACTTGGTAAAACTTTGCAATTTTCAACTTGTGTCGCACGTAACTCAAAAAATATTTGACCTAGAGTCATGAAACCCTACTGGAATATTGATCAGCATGTGTAGTTGTGCACCTGGGTATTTTTGTATGGATATATTTAGTATTTTTAGAGTTATTGCCCTTGACTTAGTAAAAATTTCCAATTTTCAACATGTGTCACACATATCTAAAAAAGTATTTGACCTAGAGTCATGAAACCTTACAAGAATGTTGCTGAGCATGTGTAGTTGTGCACCTGGGTATTTTCGTGTGGAAATTTTTAGTATTTTTAGAGTTATTGCCCTTGACTTAGTAAAAATTTCCAATTTTCAACTTGTGTCGCACGTAACTCAAAAAATATTTGACCTAGAGTCATGAAACCTTACAGGAATGTTGATCAGCATGTGAAGTTGTGCACCTGGGTATTTTCATGTGGATATATTTAGTATTTTTAGAGTTATTGCCCTTGAATTAGTAAAAATTTCCAATTTTCAACTTGTGTCGCATGTAACTAAAAAAGTATTTGACCTAGAGTCATGAAACCTTACAGGAATGTTGCTCAGCATGTGTAGTTGTGCACCTGGGTATTTTCGTGTGGATATTTTTTAGTATTTTAAGAGTTATTGTCCTTGACTTAGTAAAAATTTACAATTATTAACTTGTGTTGCATGTCACTCAAAAAAGTTTATGACCTGTATGCCTGAAAGTTTACAAGAATGTTGGTCAGCATGTGTACTTATGTACCTTGGGGTTTCATGTGGATTTATTCAGTATTTGTAGTATTTGCCCTTCACTTGATAAAAGATTTTTAGGTTTCAACATGTAGCCAAAAAAAAAATTGACCTAGAGACATAAGATTGACAAATAGGTGGAGTGTGGGGGCACCCGTGTCCTCTGGACATTTTTTAGTTTTATTTGATTTCCTTTTAAATATACATGTGTAGTCTGTAGCCGGGCAAGCCAAAGCCCGGGCCTGCCTTGTGGTCCTGGCCTTCAACTTCCGCATATTATACGCTTGGCTATAGACTACACATAAAAGAAAATCAAATAAAAACTAAAGAAAATATATAAATTTCTATACTCATCATTGAAGTTTTCAGTGTCATTTCTAATTTGGAGCCACCATTTGTTATGTTACTCAATGATAAACTGGTATTCCAATTAACAGAACATTAGCAACTTTTAAGCAAAATTGTTGAGGTGATCTGATTGATAACGGAAGAGGTGCATAAAGCTTTGATCCCATTTAAATACACTGTTTTTTTATAGCCCTTAACCATGGTGGTCATAGATTATTGATTTAGAAGTTATATTTCCTATTAAAAGACAGTAAAATTAAGATAAAAGAACAAGTACATGAATATGTATATACGGTATTTAATTGTTTGTCATATTTATATTTACGATAATCGTAATAAATTACAGCATACCAGAGGTTCCTAAAGACACAGCGGAAACTAACCCTATTATGAGACTGGAAGAATTTCCAAAATTTACTGAACTAAATCCTTCAAACATTGTCAGTGGTTGTGCTAAATTGTCACAAGAATTTGATTCAAAGTTGGACAAATATGTTGATGAAGTTATTGGTGAGTTTGTATTTTGATTTAATTGTTTCATGATTAAAATCAAAGCATTAAAATTAATTGGTTCAAATCATTTAATTAAATAAAGGAAGACTACATCTTATAGTGGCTACATTTACTACAATATAGAACACACATTGTTTTACATCATCAAGCTTAAAAGTAAAGTAAAAGTTGTCTTCAGCATTGACTTTGTTTATGTACATGTATAGTAAGTGCCAAATTCCATGGATTTGTAGCATGTACCATTAAATGATCCTGTATGGTATATGTTTTGTCAAAATGTCTCACTGTATGGTTATGTTTTTGTTAAACTAGTAAATGTGAGCTGGATATATTTTGAACTATTAATTTTTCAGTTTCAAAGAAAGAAGTATCATTTAAGCAGTTATTCAATTTCGTGGAAAGAATTATCATACCACTCCAGTATGCTGAAAATCAGGCAAATATTCTGCGCCTGGTTAATCTAGTGAAATATACGAAGAATATGTTTGATAGAGTAAGTATTTCTTAGAATCTAATGTGATAGTTCCCACCAATTTTACCAGAGGGGACTGGAGAATTACCCTTTGTTTATCTGTCCAAAAAAACTATGATTGGGTCAAGAACAAAAGCTATGTTAATGATACTTTATATATGGATAACTTTATATGTGGATAACTTTATATGTGGATAACTTTATATATGGATAACTTTATATGTGGATAACTTTAAATGTAGATAACTTAATATGTGGATAACTTTATATGTTGATAACTTTATATATGGATAACTTTATATGTGGATAACTGTATATATGGATAACTTTATATATGGATAGATGACAAATTGAAGATTATACATGTCATTTAATTTTTGTCATCTTTCTGTCAGGACTACTGACACTACTGAAACTTCAAAGTAAATAGTGGAGGGGGCATCTAACAGTAAGTTAATTCAAAGTAAATAGTGGAGGGGGAATCTAACAGTAAGTTAATTCAAAGTAAATAGTGGAGGGGGGCATCTAACAGTAAGTTAATTCAAAGTAAATAGTGGAGGGGGGATCAAACAGTAAGTTAATTCAAAGTAAATAGTGGAGGGGGGCATCTAACAGTAAGTTAATTCAAAGTAAAATAGTGGAGGGGGGGATCAAACAGTAAGTTAATTCAAAGTAAATAGTGGAGGGGGGATCTAACAGTAAGTTAATTCAAAGTAAATAGTGGAGGGGGAATCAAACAGTAAGTTAATTCAAAGTAAATAGTGGAGGGGGGGGTTCTAACAGTAAGTTAATTCAAAGTAAATAGTGGAGGGGGGCATCTAACAGTAAGTTAATTCAAAGTAAATAGGGGAAGGGAGGACATCGAACAGTAAGTAATTCAAAGTAAATAGGGGAGGGGGGCATCTAACAGTAAGTTAATTCAAAGTAAGTAGGGGTAGGGGGGGCATCTAACAGTAAGTTAATTCAAAGTAAATAGTGGAGAGGGAATCTAACAGTAAGTTAATTCAAAGTAAATAGGGGGAGGGGGAACATCTAACAGTAAGTAAATTCAAAGTAAATAGGGGAGGGGGCATCAATACTCTATCTCGGTTGCACAACCATCTGTCTGTCATTCTGTCCATCAAAATAAATATCTAGATCCAGCCATAACTTTACAAGAACAAAAGTATGAGTTTGACTTAAGTTTGCAGAGAATAATAAGTTAATGAGGTTTTAACTTATCTATGATTTCTATTTATACCATTACTAACTAATAAATGATATCATTTGTGTAATGTTATACCTTATATTGTTCTATAATTTTTTTTTATTTTATTTTCAGGTTTCCAGTCAAGCTGAAAGATCAAGGAATCAAAGATTTGTCAACAAAGAATTATATCAAATTCTCAAGGTGGGTATGTCATAATTGACTGTATCAAATGTAGTTAGTTTTTTTACCCATCTTATTTCCTTAAATATCTATTTATAATGGCTAGGTTTCATATAGATAGATTTTATATTGGTTTAAAGATACAATATACTGTTACAAGTAAGAAGTCAGGATAACAAAATACTCTTTATTGTGAAATAATTCATGTTTTGTTTGCCTTTCATTGTAGTTAGTTCAAATTGGCCTACACATTAAATTCAGTTAATTCTAGCAAGGTGCCCGCATATTTCAGTAAATATAGTGAACTAGTGTCTTTATATAGCATTAAAGCTGGGTAAACCTTGCCATGAAATTTAATGGTTGATGTAAATACAATAAAATATGATCTGCAGAATTCAAAATAATTACCCAACTACAGATTTCTACATTGCATACAGTAACATGTAATACTAAATAATGACATAGTGTAGACATTTGCCTATTTTTCAGTTATATGTATATTGGATTTTTTTTCAGGAGATCAATGCTAAACGAGACAAATTAAGTGCTGAAGAGCAGCGATTACTTGACATGTATATGCGTGAGTGCCGACTTGCCGGTGCCGAATCTGATGAGAAGGGAGAAGCACTATTGATGGAATGCTACAAGATAATCAGTCAAAAAGAGGAGGAATTTCTGTAAGAAATTGTCATCATAGCCATTTCATTATTCTATATGTTTTACATGACACCATATTACTCTCTAGACATCAAATTATTTTATAGGCATGAAATGTTTCACAAGACATCAAATTACTTGTCAGACATCAAATTATTCTATGGGCATGAAATGTTTCAGAAGACCCAAGATTATTCTTTGGACATCAAGTTAACAGAAATAAATTGGGGTTGTATATATTTAAAAAGTATATTATTATATAAATAGCACATTATTTTATTATTATTTATTATTTTATACAGGGAGAAGTCAATCTATCACAAATCGTTGTTTGCCTTGGAGCTTGGACCAGGAATGTGGGATCTTGCCAAACAGTTACCACAACATGTGAGACTCTCAATAGCTGTAGATAA
Source organism: Ruditapes philippinarum (assembly GCF_026571515.1). Classification (NCBI taxonomy): domain Eukaryota; kingdom Metazoa; phylum Mollusca; class Bivalvia; order Venerida; family Veneridae; genus Ruditapes; species Ruditapes philippinarum. The sequence goes on along the minus strand of NW_026855648.1, from coordinate 18,004 downwards.
GTATGTTTTTATTTTTTATATATTTGGTAATAATATTATACACTAGCCTTGTGGGTGTCTGGCTGAGTGATTAAAGTCATTGTCATGAAATCATTTGCCCCTCTCCTCTGTGAGTTTGTGTCCTTCCAGGGACTTTGAATTCTTTGAATTTCTTTCATGTGAAAAAGCTATCCAGCTAGCTTACGGAACATCAGTGGTTCTACTCCGGTACCTGTTCTACATGTTAAAAGTTACAAGGGCAGTGTAGCAGTAAAGGCATTTGTGCCATGATGCATGTCCCCCTACAGACATTTTGGAATAGTTGAAATTAACTGATTAATTGTTTGATTATGACTTTATTCTTTTGGGATGTCCTTGACATTATGATATCTATATCTTAGCTGTAATTATAGCATAAATATCATTATTAGAGTTAGGATTCAAATAATTAGCATCAGAATTAAAGAAGAAAGTTGAAGAATTATATCTATATTGAATACTGTTTACTTGATTTTGAAGCATAGATTTTAATATGGATATTATGATTTCAGGACACAGCCAGACAAAGGGCCGTGGAAAGTTAGCTTGCTATCGTATGTGTACGAAAGTTTTTTGGAGATGTGTCCGCGTAGAGACTATCGTTATAAAGTGTGGAACTCGTTCCATACAGTAGGAACAAATCTAACAACAGATATCAGACTGCATACTTATGAAGTTATTAATGAGATACGGCAGTGCAGGTCTTTATTATCATTGTTCTTTTATGTTTATAAATACTCAAATCATATGACTGCCATTTGGAATTATAATATAGTATTGCATGAACATGTACACAGATGGTCAATGGAAATTAACATTGGGTTATTATTGTTTAATGAGGCTAAGGTTGTTAAAGTGATGTTTCTTCTGTAATTACATGTTATATAGTTATACAGCTCAACTGGCTTAAGTTAGTTTAATGGTTCATTTCAGGTGTTTTTCTCTTGCCTGATATATTAACAGAACATATGATAGATTAATGTTACAAAGTATTGAGAGGACTTTAATCTAGAGTGAACTTTATTGAAGTGAATTTGAGATGAAAAACCTAATGTGATGTATATTAAGTTTATTTGAGAGTCATCATTTATTTTCTTGATTTTTCATAGGGGTGATATCGCAACAACTCTAGGGTATAAGAATTTTGCTGAGATGTCAGTGCAAACTTTGATGGCTGGAAATGTGAAAACAGTTTTTAATATGTTAGATGTGTAAGTTGATTTTAATTTAATTCAATGCACCCACTTTTATCATTTTAGCTCGACCTTTTAAATAAGTAATAAAAAATAGAGGTATTTTAATAGTCATGTCGATGTGGCCATCCGCAAACTTGTACCTTGATCATAACATTTAAGTTGTTGCTGTATTATCTTCATACTTGTTCACATCAACCCTTGGGGCGTGGCTCTATATTGATGACGTGACTGTAGATGGTGGTCTGACAATACTCGGGCCTGGCTCTAAACTTGTGACCTGGTTCTAAACTTGTGACCTGGTTCTAAAATGGTGGTCTTGATCTATAATTTTGTAACACCCAAGGTTTGCTATAATTATCTTTCCTGTTTTAGCGCCATATGACCTATACTGTGTTTTTGCGCCATAAAACCTAGTTCTATACTGGTGGCCTGGCACTAGACTGGTGGTCTAAGTTAGGCATTATTATACTGGTGGCCTGGCACTAGACTGGTGGCCTAAGTTAGGCTATATTACCACTAGGAATTAGAAGATTAACTTCATTATTTTATTATTTTACTTGTAGCTGCAGAAATGCCTTCCTGCCAAAAGCAAGGGATGATTTACAAGCTTTACAGGAGTTTGCTAAAGACAAGGGTATGAAGGTAGACCTTAAACAGTGGGATATTCCATTCTATAGAAGGTTGCAGGCTGATGCACTGTACAAGTAAGTCTGTTCTACATGATGCTTTAATGGTTATAAAGTGAATAAACTTAAATGCAACAGATAGTAAATGCACTGCCAAACTAAGTGAATAAGAATTACCAACAGAAATCTTGTTTTGTTGGTCAAAGGTGAAAGTGGCAGCTATGTAACCACAATGTTTTTATGATACTTGAAGAATGGTTATGTCCAAAGGTATATGACATATAATTACAGACATATAATTACAATATTGTATTCTGAGGTTGGGTGTATTATTGTCGGTTTAGTGTTGCAATAATCTTCAGGTTTGAAATTAAAGCAAATGTTGATGAAATGGGAGAAACATCTTTATTGTGGTGTACTACTGGCATAAATAAAGCAGGTGCTTTACATATACTGGTAGTTAAATTGAGTCTGTATATTAAAATAGAAAAGAGGCTCCCCTTGTAGATTTATTGTAGTTTTAGTGTAGAGAAATCTTGATGGTCATATTAACCACTTTCAAGTCCTCAACCTGGAATTAACCAGTATGGATGTTATAAGAAGAAATTATTGTCATTACCCAAGTAAGTCTAAAACCCACTACTCCTGGTTTGAGAGGCAAATATCCCTGGCACTACACCACTGCTGCAGTTGACATGTATTCCATTGAAAAGATGGTGCCAAAAGTAATTATTGCTGACTTTTAAATTATCTATAAAATAGAGTTATTGCCCCTGTCTTTTAATTAACATGATTTTGATTTACAGAGTAACAAAGATAGACAGACAAGGATATTTTTCAATGGAGAATGTTATAACTACCATGTTAAACCTCAGTGAAAAACTCTTCCAAATCAAATTTCAGGTAACATATTATATTGTCTTTAATAAAAAAAATACAAACACATATTTGTGACCAATTGATTTTGTTTTATTTGCAGATCTAGGGCTGTTTGATGCCATATTAAGTTGACGCAAATAAGTCTATGGGTTTTCCATTATCAATCAATAAAAGATTTATTGTTCATACATTATTGATGCAAAGCAATATGGCAGATATTCGAATTTTACAAACTCTATGTAAAAAAAACTCATAACAGAATATTGCCACATTCATTGAAAAGCTTTTGATTTGATAAATAATTTGTTTTTGATTAATAATTTTTCATGAAAATTAAGTGTTTATACATACACATGGTATATGTCTTTAAGGGTTTAACAACTGTAAATGAAAATCATATTCTAATTACTGAAGGTAGTCACATGAAACATGTTTTAGGTCACCGTCAAAGTTTGAACTTAAGTATTTTATTTCTATTACCACTATATCTACATAAAAATGGAGACAACATAAATGTATTTACTTAAAACTCCACGTGTGTCTTCAAGGTCATAATTCAATTTCCATAACTAAGGCCCTCACAGTTACACATTTAAACATATTTGTTCTGATTTTCATTTATAAATGTTTACGGTATATTTTACCATTGAAATTTAAATTACCATAGCAATGTTCAGATTGGTCAATGGACATAGTCAGAGGACCAGAATAAGGGTGTTTACAACACTGTACGCAGCATCACCATGCAATATTCGCTCATGACTAAATACTTTTTTGGTAAAGTTGATTTTCCTTCGATCTTTCGAAAGAAAAAAATTGTAAACGTGGCAGCAGAAAGTATAGAATAAATGAAAACTTTGTTTGATGTATTCTCTAGCTTTATGCTAGTATTTATAATTTATGATAATATCATTATGATGTTACATTTCAGAGAGTCCATCCAGGATCTGTAGATACCTGGAATAATGATGTCATTGTATTTGATGTCTATAACACAGATGGTAAGATTCCTCTAGTGTGAAATACAAAAATCATCAATACAAAGTTCATATTTTCTCTTTCATTTGAAATATCCACAATGTTAACGTGACAAACATTTTTAATTTGTGACATTGCAATATAAAAATAGAATCTACATGGGATTCTATCATTCAAACTCAACTAAAAAAAACTGTAATCTAGATCACTGAGCCAAAGAATTAGTTGTTCTAATATGTTTGGTTTCTTTACCTTGGCAGTGGGTCTGAAACATGTAGATGAGCAGTTTATATATTTGTGATTTTATCATAACATGTAAAATATATAACATGTATTTTCAGGGTCATATATATCTAGATTCTACATTGATCCTTATGCCAGAAGGGAGAGTAAAATCAGAACAAACTCTAATGAAATTTGTAGAGGTAATGTTAATCAGTGTTTGAGTTATGTTTGTTAATCATTATACAATTATTGACTAGTGTGCCATTGTATATGATGTGATATTCAACAGCAGATGACATATTGACCGAGGCGATTGCGATATATTAATTGGCTATAAGAATTAAAAAATCACAGATAGTTTAACCTTATACATGTACAACTTTTGCCTGTTTCGTTCATGCGCGAGGAAAAAAACGCGAATGTGCGTTCTAGATATTGCACTCTAGGTATTCTCCCAAAACTGATATTTGAAAGTTACTTTATGACATGGTAACTTAAAACTCTGTATAGAACATATATTAATTGTAATAGAAGAGAATGAGTAATGAATATGTGTCATTTCTTGCTAACAAAATTTTGAATGTAAACAGTTATAAAAAGTTTTTGTCTTTTTTTAGATCGCAGTGAAATAGTGAATGTTACACCAATATCAGTTCTACTTCTGACCTTGAATAAAATCACATTTCCTGGAGTGCCAACTTTGATGTCTTTCAGAGAAGTTTTAACAATGTTTTATGAGGTACCAGTTAATATACTATAATATTGCTATATAATTTGTCACATTATATCAGTATATCAGTCATTTACAAGTGGGCAGTAAATGATTGTGTATAAGTGGATTTTGTCAGAGTTTTTACTCTCTTTTTCATTTCCAGAAAATAGGTTTCATTTGTCCAGTTGCCTGAGCAATTAGATTAGGTTTAGGTGATGGTAAAAAGAACACTATATATTCATTCAATGTCAAAAGGATGAGGAGTCTGTCATGGCCCTGTGTTGAACAAAGAATTTGTTTTTTGTAGAATGGTACGTACATACATCCGAAATTGTGTCCTTATTATATTTTTGTTATTCTTTCATGATTTATTTTAATCATGGAAAAAATATTCACCATCTTGTAACAATGTGTCACATGCAGTATTTAGATCAGTAGCGCAAAGATCAAGATGTCAAAATTACATTTTTAGCCATCCTTTAAGGGTTATGGAAAAACATATACAATATATACAACATATACAATGAAAATGAAAGACACATATTATTATTTACAGTTTGGCAATACACTACAACAGATGTTGACAACATGTAAGTACAGTGAGGTGTCAGGACAGAGGAACATTGAGGTAGATGCTGTACATGTATGTAGTTATGTGATGAAGATGTTTGCCATGCAGCCACATGTTATACACGAGATGAGTGAACACTACCAGACCAAACAAAAACTTACAGAGGATGAAATATCCAGACTTATACAATGTTAGTTTGTTTTCTTATAATTTTAATTCGGGTAACACGATTCACTGAATGAAACATTTTTTGATCTTTATAGCAGGGAAAGATCTGTTACAATAAGCTTTAATATCATTTGTGTACTAAGTCCATTTACAGTTGTGTTTTTCCCCCCAAAGAACAATTCTTCATGTCCATGATTGTAGACTTTAACATTTTGTTTGTTTAAGCATGATTACACTTCTTAACAGGAATGCTTGTTTTCTGTAGGTCAATTTCGTCCAGTTTTTTGTCCAAGCTATTTGTTTTGAACCACTGATAGAAATGTTTTAAACTTTCAGTGTTGTTATATTTTTCTGGTCCTTTGGGATCATTGGTGCCAGCATTATTAAGTGTTGAGAATTGAGTACCACTCAAGCCGGTGCTAGGGGGCGTTAGGGATGTTACACGTATTCATTATCCCTCATGTACAGACTCAATCAAACTGAGTCTGCAATTCTCTTGTAATTTTGTTGTGATTAATGCTTCCGAGGGATCACTTTGTTTCCAGATTTTCTTTGAAAACTTGATTACCAGATGTACGAGCACATTTCAATATTTTAACCCTTTCTTTAGCTAAATGTCTTTAATGGACATAACCATCTTTTAATCTTGACAAAACCATTCATCCTTTTTAGCTCGACTTTTGTTATAGTCAGGTCGGCGTTGCCGTTGCCGTCTCCGTTGCCGTTGCCGTTGCCGTCCGAAAACTTGTACCTGGATCATAACTTTTTTATTTCTTGGTGTATTGTCTTCATACTTGGCCACAACAACCCTTGGGACAAGACCTTTCAGTAGACCACACTAACCTTGACCTTCATCCATAAATGACCTTGACCTTCAAGGTTAAAAGTCCAATTTTTGCTTGTTCATGCTGTTATTGGCTGTTTCTTTGTTATTTTTGAATGGATTGTCTTCAAACTTGAACATAATAATCTTCAAGGATATCCCCTAAAAATAACCAGTCAGACCTTGACATTCACTCATCAATGACCTTGACTTTGAAGGTAAAATTATTGAAATTTTCATTTTTTTGGCTATTATTGGCTGTAACTTTGTTATTTTTGAATGGATTGTTTTCAAACTTGAACATAATAATCTTCAAAGATAACTGTTAAAAAATATACCGAAAGACCTTGACCTTCACTCATTAATGACATTGCCTTTGAAGGTCAAATTATTGAAATTTTCATTGTTTTGGCAGTAACTGACTGTAACTTTGCTATTTTTGAAGGGATAAACTTCATATTATAACAGAACATTCTTAAGGACCAGACCTTGTTGTTTATCAAACCCAAATTTGCTTGGGCTCTTTAATGACCTTGACCTTGAAGGTTATATTACTGAATTTTCTCAGATTGTGCATTTATCGGTGTGTGTGTATGTATAGTATATGTATTATATATAAATATATATATAAATGTGTGTGTGTATATATATACATATATGCAGGTATATATATATATATATATATATATATATATAAATAAATATATATATGCATGTATATATATATATATATATACATGCATATAATATATTTTATATATACATGTATATAATTGCGTCATGTTTTTCTATTTTTAGAAATTGCGTCATTTTTTCTATTTTTAGAAATTGCGTCATTGTTGCTATTTTTAAAAATTGCGTCATTTTTTTCTATTTTTAGAAATTTCGTCATTTTTGTTCTATTTTTAGAAATTGCGTCATTGTTTCTATTTTTAGAAATTGCGTCATTGTTTCTATTTTTAGAAATTGCCTCATTTTTTTTCTATTTTTAGAATGCGTCATTTTTTTCTATTTTTAGAAATTGCTTCATTTTTTTTCCATTTTTAGAAATTGCGTCATGTTTTTCTATTTTTAGAAATTGCGTCATTTTTTCTATTTTTAGAAATTGCGTCATGTTTTTCTATTTTTAGAAATTGCGTCATTGTTGCTATTTTTAGAATTTGCGTCATTTTTTCCTATTTTTAGAAATTGCGTCATTTTTTCTATTTTTAGAAATTGTGTCATTGTTGCTATTTATAGAAATTGCGTCATTTTTGTTCTATTTTTGGAAATTGCGTCATTTTTTTCTATTTTTAGAAATTGCGTCATTGTTGCTATTTTTAGTAATTGCGTCATTTTTTTCTATTTTTAGAAATTGCGTCATTTTTTCTATTTTTAGAAATTGCGTCATTGTTGCTATTTTTAGTAATTGCGTCATTTTTTTCTATTTTTAGAAATTGCGTCATTGTTTCTATTTTTAGAAATTGCGTCATTTTTTTTCTATTTTTAGAAATTGCGTCATTGTTTCTATTTTTAGAAATTGCGTCATTTTTTTCTATTTTTAGAAATTGCGTCATTTTTTCTATTTTTAGAAATTGCGTCATTGTTGCTATTTTTAGAAATTGCGTCATTGTTGCTATTTTTAGAAATTGCGTACTGTTGCTATTTTTAGAAATATGCTTAATGTTTCTATTCATATATATACAAAATATATAAACAAAACTAATGTGACAAGACAGACCAACTAAATTTATAAAAAGGAAACATCAATATATGTTCAAACCTTTCTATGTTTGCGTTTAGAAAAAGTAAAAAGTCGAGCGTTGCCCCCGCCCGGCGGTGGCTCTTGTTAGGGAAAAATATTTTATGGAAATGCTGGCTGATTTTTGTCTACAGTGATGGCATGGGAAGAATAAGTTGCTGCTAGCAGGCAAAAAGTCTTATATAATCTTGTAGTTAAATCATACAGTAATTATGTAGTTAAATCATACAATAATAAGCATGTTTTTTGTATTTTCAGGTCAAAATCTTCTGGTTTCATATGACTTCTGTCATGAATTATACAGAAGTGCCTTTGATTTAGAAAGTCATTTACAGTAAGTAACTGAATATTCTGTGTGGGTCTAATTAATAGAAATTAATAATAACCTACTGTGACAATGTGATTGTAATTTTGTTTAAGTTGATCTGACCATCTGTTGACAGTCTTCTTTATTGCTGCTCATTAATTAGTTAATTAACCCATAACCCCCTGCTTGTTGTAAATGGACTTGTTCAGGTTAATCCATAATATAGAGGATATCAAGATAAAAACTTATAGTAATCCAACAGTAATGTGCCCGTTTGTATAATTATTATTACATGTATTAAGGACAGAGATGTATAATTTATTATTACATGTATTAAGGACAGAGATGTATAATGTATTATTACATGTATTTAGGACAGAGATGTAAAATTTATTATTACATGTATTTAGGCCAGAGATGTATAATGTATTATTACATATATTTAGGACAGAAATGTATAATTTAGTATTACATGTATTTAGGACAGAGATGTATAATTTATTATTACATGTATTTAGGACAGAGATGTATAATTTATTATTACATGTATTTAGGCCAGAGAAGTTCCATAAGGATGTACAGAAGGAGATGTATAATTTGTTTATGCCGTTAGAAATTCACAATGAGGATTGGATCTGGTGCTCAGACCCGGTACTCTGGATCGGTCGATCACATGCAGCTGCCTATTACCAGAACATCTGGTCAGAGGTAAGAGTCTGACAAATTGTCGTTACTTGAAGGTCAATCCTTTCACCAATACAAGATTTAAACTAAGTTTACAGTTATACACAAAACAAGTTGACATGAATAAAGTACTTTAACTTGTTAGGCGGTGTAGTGTTGTTACCTTTTTAGCTCGACTTTTCAAAGAATATGAGAGCTATTGTCATCGCCTTGCGTCCGCGTCAACATCTGCGTTGGTCAAAGTTTTTTGTAAAGTCAGATATCTCAAATATTGCTTGAGATATTCAATTGAAACTTTCAATACTTATTTATAGTAACAAGATTCATCAGATTGACAAGTTGGATAACTCTGCCTACAATATTGACAGAATTATGCCCCTTTTTAATTTAGAAATTTTGGTTAAAGTTTTTTGTAAAGTCAAATATCTCAATTATTGCTTGAGATATTCAATTGAAATTTACAATACTTTTTTATAGTAACAATGTGCATCAGTTTGCAAAATTACATAACTCTGCCTGCAATATTTGCAGAATTATTTGCCCCTTTGAAACTTAGAAATTTTGGTTAAAGGTTAAAGGTCTTCAAAGATATTTACTTGAAACTTAACACATGTACTTAGAGTCATAATTGGAGGGTCATTATTGATGTCACTGACCAAGTTCCATAACTCTACCTTGCAATTAGGCTGATTCATCTCCCCTTTTTATATGCACGAAAGGGCATATTATGTTATACCCCCTTGCGTCCATCTGTCTGTTGGTATGAACCAAGAGGTACTTGTGTGACTTAGAGAACAATGGGTAACAGTAAATTCTCCTTGATCCTATTCATTCCGTTTTTACTTGTGTGTCTTTTTTTAAGCCATATTTTCCATGTTTGCTTGGAGACCCCGATTGATTTTGGGGTCACGGTCAAAGGCCAAGGTCACTATTACCTTAATACTGAAAACAGTTTTAGAGCATAACTTAAGTTCCAGTTGGCCAACAATATTCAAGCTTCATAGTATGATTGTGCATACTGGATAGAAGACCCCTATTGATTTTTGGGTCACAAGTTCAAAGGTCAAGGTCACTATTACCTTAAAATTGAAAACAGTTTCAGGAGCATAACTAAAGTTCCATTTGGCCCACAATATTCAAACTTCTTAGGATGATTGTCCATATTAGGTAGGAGACCCCTATTGATTTTGGGGTCACAATGTCCAAGATTAAGGTCATTATTCCCATGTCTTACAAATGCTTCATCCTTACTAAAAAATAAACACTTTTAGGCATATAATGCTCCGCCTAGCATATCTCAATAAATATTAAAGATATTTATTTAAAACTTCACATATGCATTTAGGGTTATAATTGTAGGTCACTTATTAAGATCCATAATTTTATCTTGCATTTAGGCTGATTTTTCTCCCCTTTTTCAACTTAGAAATTCATGGTAAAGTTTTGCTTGTAAGCTATTATCTCCATAACTACTGAAGGGTTTGTGCCTTTTTTGGGACAATTTTATGCATTCATAATAATAAAGCAGTGATTTACTTAATAAAACATCTTAATAACAAGCCTTTATACCTTTTCGGTCAATTTTATGTATTCATAGGTAATTAGCATTATTATACTCAATAATACACCCTTGTGACAACCTTTTGGAATAGTCGAGCCAATACTGTCCTCTGACAGTTCTTGTTTAGTACTCTACTTAATTAATGAAGTTAATATCCTTTATTAATTAATGAAGTTAATATGCTTTACACTAAATGAATTATGTTTGATGACATGATGCCATGTTGCATTAGTTAACTGTAAATAGTGCAATACTGCATTTGTTGTACAATATAGGGTGGAAGGAATATTTTCAGAGCAGCTGCTAAGTTTTCCGAGCGAGTTAAGCTTGATATTAAGAGAGGGGAGAGGTATTGTACTTCCCCTGGAATTGGTGTCAGCATCACGATCACATTTCGGTTAAGTTTTGTATGCAAGTTGTTATCTCCAAAACTACTGGATGGATTAGGTTGAAATGTCACACATTTGTTCTCTGTGATTATCACAGGTCCCACAACTCTTGAGTTACCTTTTTACAGAATTATGCCCTTTTTCTTACTGTCAAGCACTGAGAATAGTCAGGCACATTGTCTAAAGGACAGCTCTTTTTGTACTTGCCCTGAAAAATTTTACTCCTAAACACAAGTGGAATTTTCAATTCCAGGAACATGTAATATGTTAATATACATCACTTGTCCTAAACCTTAATAAACACACTGGGGAAGGCCTATGATAATGGGTTTTGGAAAAAAAAAACATATTGCCTAAATCTTTTGTATATACAACATGTACATGTATGTAGAAATGTAAATGATGTATATGACGTTGATGTATATTTGTATAATTATGCTATAATAAAAAGTTATCAAAATAAACAAATGCCCAGATAATTTGTGGTAGAAGTTATTGGTATTTTCTATGTTGTTTTTGTAGATGTTGGCTGCAAACATATTTGAAGAGTTTGAGAAAGGAGGTATAGATAATGAAAAACATATCTCCAAAGTTGGGAAAAGGTGAGTATATATGTATGACAAATATTGTCTGGACAAATGTCCGATTTTAGCTGAATATCTATCATGTGTATCAATTGACTAACAACAACAACCCAGGGGTAGCAAGAAGAAAATGTCTGTAAAAAACTTTAAGATAATGAAAAGTTAAACTTTATTTAAATAAATGGGATATGTTATCACTGAACATAGGATTACTTTATAAAAACTGTTAATTAATATTTTACAAACAAAAATTCTGATGAGGAATGCAGTGCTATAATGGACCTCTTTTTAAATACCTTTAATGCTTCATTTTACTCCTCTATATAGTATGTTCAAATAAAAAAAAGAAATGGTCTCAAATTTTTATATCATAACCTTATTAAATGATTTAATTGATTGTATTTCAGGTTTCGTGATACATACCTATCATTAGGTGGAGTTTGGAAGCAAAATTTTTTTTAAATTTTGGGGCCGACCCACTTTGGGGTTTTTAAATTTTAATAGGTATATAAGGAATGACTTAAAAAGATAAAATTTGACAGGAAATTGACCAATTTTGATGGGGAAAGAGTTTGTATGTGATAAATGGTTTAAAATGACATATTCACAACTAACAAAATGTTTGTTTTGTGAGGGCATACTATTTAAAATGTAGTAAAAAAGGGTTTTATTTTATCTTTGTTCAGAGTTGCCCCCCTTTTTCAAGTTGAGTTACCTTGTTAAAAGTTAAATTTTTTGTTTTTTAAAAATTTTGTTTGTATTTTGCTATGGAGTTTTTTCATAATGCTAAATTCTTATGTTAATGATTTTAGGGGTAGGGCCCAAAGGGGTTTTAGGTTGTTGATTTTAATTCTGCCTCCCCATTTTGTTGGCCCTGCAAGGTTTAAAATTTTTTGGGGAAGTATTGACAGAAATGAATGTTTGGTTTACTCATGACAGAGGAGTTTTTTGTTTTCTGCTAGTTAAGCTGGATATTTTAAAAAAAAAATTGAAAAAAATTTAATTATATGATAGTAGTGAATAAAAATTAATTTTTGATTTTTAAAATTTTTACATGTTTTTTCTATTTACCACCTTATTCTCTTTATCGCTGTAGGGGGTTCGTTTTAAATTTTTTGTTAGGATATCTTATAACTTAAAAAAGATGAAAAAAGTTTTAAATATAAAATTTTATGATTGAATAAAAAAAAAATGAAATATTTTGCCTTTCAGTAAAATAAATTTTTTCAAAAACCCCGGGTTATAGTAAACATTTTAATATATTATATTAGTTTTGATATAAATACATTTTTAACCTAAAAAAATAAATTCACTTGTAAATGGGGCAAATATTGCAGCTACCAGGGTCAGACAGTAATTATGATAATGACCCTATGGTTAATTAATATTCATGAAGGAGATATACATGCAGGTAAAGAATGAAAGAATATTTCTATGAGTATTTGTTGGTGTATGTAACTGAAATATTGATAATCATGGTTCAAGACTCGTAGAAACAAATATCCTGAATTTGTTCTGTAGATTTCTGTTCATTTAATAATGTTTGTTACTGGAGTGAATATTTTTAGTTGTTACCTCCATTCATTCATTGTATTTATACATGAATATTTTTGTTATTTGATGATATTGTATATAATTAGTAAAATTAAGTTTGTATTACAACATGTTCATGTTCTTCTATTCAGATTTAATTATGTAATACAGTATAGTCCTATAACTTTAGGGACACATATTAAAGACAGTGTTTTGATAAAACTCTTGAAATGTTTGTTTTACTTCATCAAGAAAATTACTTTTGAAGCTGTTTTGCAGTATATAAGAAGAATAAGATATTTCTATAGGAAATTATTTTATATATACATCACAAGTTACAGGCACAAATAATTTTTTTACTTTAAATCATGTCAAAATGTGTTTATTAAATCAATTAAATCCATAAAATATATATTTTATGGATTTGAAATTTAAGAAATAATATATCCCTAGCTGTGATTTTATTGTATGTAAGAAGTGGGAAACAGATTTATTCATTAGATCTGCTATGTCCTAGTATTCTGCAGCATAAAATAAATGTTAAAGATGTTACTTGGCAACAAGGCTTATTTATATTTGTGACTTTAAATAAAATTTGCATGTGATCAACACTGTACATGTATAATCTTTTATTTACTAAGATTATAGTGCATGTTCTGAATGGACTATACGTTTGTATTATATTGTCAGTGGTTAGAAAATTACTTGTAGATATTCTGACAGTTTTTATTGAAAATGTAAATTACTGATTTTGTTAAATAAATAATGATGCACAATTGTTTTTACTGATTTATTATGTTCCGCTAAACTTGTAATACAGTATACGTTTAGAGCCCTCTGTATTGTGTGGTTGGTTAAGGTCATTAACTGGAAATTATTTGCTCCTCTCCACTGTCCTGATAGGGGTTTTAGTTTGTTCATGCAATGTAAAATCTGATACAGAAGTTGCAGCAAAAACATATATTGCAGTTTAGAATTACAGTTAATACTTGTAAATTACAAATTAAAACGATAGTTTATTTGTAATAAAGTTTGGATTTTTAAAACATATTATAATATATATTTTTTTTAACATTCATAGAAACCAAAATTCACTAATTAGAGCAACTCGAGATAGGCAGTGATGAATAGAGGGAACCTCAAATATTTGTTTTTATGGGTCGGGGTGTTGTTACCTTTGTCAGTGTGTGTGCCTTCGAGAGAATATGTGGATTGTGTTTGGTCCATCTTCTGCATGCATGATGGGATTTCAAAATAAATTGGTACATAAGACATATACAATTCTAACACTCCTCATGATTTTGTCACTATAGACTGCGGTCTTGGGGGGTCAATTCATATGCATCAAAACTCCAAGCTGATGTTAAATAGCTGCTAAGAATGATATTTCTTAAGTAGACGATACCCAGGTCTCTAGCTCGAAGGTAAGTGTATTTGTTTAACAGCCTAATGTGCTGTTCTGGCCATACTTTCTGTAAACTGGTACACTTTATCACAGTAAGAAGTTGATGCAACACACACTAGATCCAGGGTCAAGGTCACGTCAAGGGATTGAACTTGGCACCTTTTGTGCAGCTGGAGTTTGTGCCCAGTCCGTTACTCTGCATTCTTGATTAGATTTTTTTTTAAAAGTAGATACACATTTTCACCATAAGCAGACAATGTGTTGTGTGTAAGACCCACATCTGTAACTTGAGGTGGTTGAACATCTTACAACTGGATTACTTGGATTGTTAAAATATTTTGTGTATGTCAGACAATGTGTTGTATTGTGTGCAATACCCATGTCTGCACCTTGATAGATATTGGAGGTCAAAAAAGTCATCACTAGGGCAGATTACAGAAACTCAGCAGGTTGCAGGTTAATACTTATATATACTTGTCTTGTTAATAGTTAAGTTTTAAGTCATAACCATGCAACAGGTGAAAACACAATAAGAAGTAACTTGTAAAGAACGGCTAGATGTCCAGTGGGATATTCAAATCAACAATGATGTTTGGAAAGATGAAGTAACAACAACAAAAGCTAGATTTAGTGCATGAGTATGTTTATTTCTTATATGATATAAGTAAATATAATGTTAAGATGTATAAAATATAGAATAGACAAAACATCACAATCTTCACGTAGATCTGAAAAATAATACCGAACCTTTGTTCACCTACATTGTCTAAAATATTTCAATTCCCACAACCACCTTACAACTGGAGTTTTCCTAGAAAAATACGGGAAAACATCTATAAAAACAAAAATCTACTCAATTCTGTATATTTCTATAAAATGTCTATGAAATAAATCTTTAACAGATGTAAAAACACAACAATCTCTAGTCTGATTAAAATGTACAGAATTTTGTGTAGAAATTAGATATAAAATACTGGTAAAAACATCCCTTATAAATCAATAGAAGAGTTTTATAACACGGCAAGAGAATGCACAAATTAGACTGCTATTGTAACATTGGTACACAGTCTAAAATTCTCACTCTGGTAAAATCAGAACATCTCCAAATATCACACATGAATACATTTCAAATGCACCAAAATTCTTCAAACAATCTTGCTATGATCATATTAAATGAATTATAATAAGGACTTTCCTGTAAGTCAAATAAATGTCTGTACAAGACTGAACTGGACATTATAGTTTACAGTATATCTACTTTTGATACAATAGAACTTAGACAGTAAATATACTTGAAATAAATTCATCAAGTTAGTCTAATAAAGTGAATGAAAACAAATCTAACCCAACTTCCTTACAACCTTTAACTGTGCGCATTTTGAAATGTATTCTAGCATTTACATTAGCATGAAGATAGAAAATAACAAAAATTGCATAATCAGTGAATATATTAACTGTACAACTATTATTGATGTATACATGTATGAAGTTATAATAATGATATAAAAATTTAACAAGCAATATACAAGGTTGTTATTCGATTAAACAAAGATTATATTTACACAACATGATATGTAAAAATAAATGGTATAAATACATCAACAAGGAACTAAAAATATTGTCTGTTATTTTGATTCATGTAAACACTGACAAACAATTGTGTACTATACATATACACATATATGCATATGATTTACTTTATACATTATGAACAGATATATAAATTTAACATCATATAAATATGGTAAGTATGTAAATTTCATAGAATTCGTCTAATTTCATCCAACTCTCTTCTCAAGAAAAAAATTCTGTTGAAAAAAAATTTGCAAATTTATTTGGATCATACAGAAAGATCGCAGTGGGGAAAAACCAATACTTCAGTATATAGACATGGGTTTTAAAATATTGCCTTTTAAATCATAACCATGGAGATAGCTTTACTTTTGGTAGAATAAGGGGAGCATAAAGAATATCAAATATGATCACATAACAATTTATATGAATATTTCACTTATGATTAATGTAACTTATGATTAGAATGCAGGATAGCATACAACTACAATACAGTAATTTATTGTTGGCACATATGATTTTTTATATGACAAATTGCTACATGTATAGGAAGACAATCAGAAAATTTCCTGATAATAAGAATATTTCTTTTCTTTTGCTTTGAAATCTATCCTTGCCCTATCGTTTAAATGGTATTTTTTCTATTTTCAAAAAAAGGGTTAACAAAAAATTAAAAATTTAAAAAATTCTCCCAATGTATAAGTTTGTTTTAACTTTGGGGAAATTTTTATTTTGCATACAATTTAAGGTAAACATTAATCAATTAGTTTAATTAGTTTAAAATTTCTATTATCTATTTTTTTTCCACCCTTTGAATATTTGCCAGACTCTCGCCTGTTCACTCCAGTATTTTGAGCCTGCCGGTTTATAGGCTCCGGAGCTGAAGCCAGTACCCTCTTAGCTTCGAAAACAAAGGTAGAGAAGGGCTGCTCTTTGATCTCTTCAAATCTGAAACAATAAAAAATTCAAGAGACACTTAAATATAGAGATGATACGAGTTGATTATATATACGTGTAAACAGATATCTAGTGTTAATGTAAACATGTGATAATGAATATCTACATGCACTGGTTGATAGACACATATCAGCAAAACATTTAATGTACCTTGAAGTATGTACCGTCATTATATTTATTTGGAATATTAAACAAGAGCTGTCGGTAGTAACAGCAACGCTCGGACTATTCTTAGAGTGCTTGATAGTAAAAAAAAATGCTTGATACAGTTACCTCCTCCTGTTTACAGGTTGGGGTCATGATGGTGAACAAGTGTGCAAAGTTTTCAAAGCCATATGTCAATGGACTTTTTGAAAATATTTGAACTATTACAAAAACTTAACGTAAATTCTAAGTCGAAAAAGGGGGCATAATTCTGTCAAAATGCTTGATAGAGTTACCTCCTCCTGGTTTACAGGTTGGGGTCATGATGATGAAAAGTGTGCAAAAGTTTTCAAAGCATAGTCAATGGACTTTAAAAAATATTTGAAACTATTACAAAAACTTTAACGTAAATTCTAAGTCCAAAAAGGGGCATAATTCTGTCAAAAATGCTTGATAGAGTTACCTCCTCTTGTCTACAGGTTGGGGTCATGATGGTGAACAAGTGTTGCAAAGTTTCAAAGCCAATGTCAATGACTTTGAAAATATTTGCGAACTATTACAAAAACTTTAAACGTAAATTCTAAGTCGAAAAGGGGCATAATTCTGTCAAAATGCTTGATAGAGTTACCTCCTCTTGTCTACACAGGTTGGGGTCATGATAGTGAACAAGTGTGCAAAGTTTCAAAAGCCATATGTCTAATGGACTTTGAAAATATTTGAACTATTACAAAAACTTTAACGTAAATTCTAAGTCCAAAAAGGGGCATAATTTCTGTCAAAATGCTTTGAATAGAGTTACCTCCTCCTGTTACAGGTTGGTGTCATTTGATGGTGAACAAAGTGTGCAAAGTTTCAAAGCCATATGTCAATCGGACTTTGAAAATATTTGAACTATTACAAAAAACTTTAACATAAAGTGGTTACGCCGACG